>NC_068403.1:22904815-23232315 GCF_023724105.1 Carassius gibelio | reverse complement strand
CAGCTATATTTTTTTATTATTATTATTATTTTTTTCCGACGTTACGGGGGCTTTTGGGGTCCTTAACATGCTCGAAAACTCTTGAAAATTGGCACACACCTTGGAACCTGCGGCCATTAGGGCTGGGCAGAGACAGATATACGGGCGTGGCACAGGGGCTCTACAGCGCCCCCTGGAATACTGAGGGCCATATATCATACATACTTGCACGTAGACACACGAAACTCGGTACACATGTAGATCTCATCAAACCAAACAACTTTCGTACTGCATGTCATAGGCTCCGCCCAACAGGAAGTTGGTTATTTAGGGTTTAGTATTCATATTTTTCGTCAAAGTTGTGGGGGCTTTTGGGGTCCTTAACATACTCAAAAACTCTTGAAAATTTGCGCACACTTTGGAATCTGTGGCCTTTAGGAGCCTGCAGAGGCTGGGACCCGGGCGTGGCACAAGGGCTCTACGGCGCCCCCTGGATCACAGTCAGAAATGTTGATGTATAGCTCACACATACTCACACATATGCATATGAAACTCAGTACACATATAGATCTCATCGTGCCGAACAACTTTCGTATTGCATGTCATAGGCTCCGCCCAACAGGAAGTCAGCTATTTAGAGTTATGTAAAAAGCGCATGCTCTGGAATTTGAAATACTTGTCATAGGTTTTTTTGCAGATTGCCACCAAATTCGGTCAACATGATCTCAAGACATTGGGGATGAAAAATTGCCAGGGGATTTTTGATATCTCTAACGGTTTGCTCGTGGCGAGGTGTTGAAATTATGGCGAGAAATGAGAAACAGGAAGTGTCTAATACCATCCACATACATTTCCTGATTTTAATCAAACTTCATCAGATTATTCTTTGTATGATGTCGATCGCATATATGTGACTATTAGGAGTCAAAGTTATAGCGCCACCAACTGGCAGCAGGAAGTGTGTCATTTTCAAAATGCTTTGAATTCAGCATCTTATTATTACTCAATTTGCTTCAAACTTCATCAGAATAATGTTAAAACACAGCCTATATAAATCTGCTGGGGGGATATTGATATCTAAAAATATTGTTGCCGTGGCAACATGTTAAACTGGAATACTTCTCAGGTGATTTTGAGGCATATAACATGCTTAGAATTTCATCAAACTCAGAACACATATCAGTATTTATGATAACTAGACACTGGCAAAAGTTCATAAGAGGGCGTGGAAGAGGCACTCTATAGCGCCACCTTTTGTCAAAAGTGGGGGGGTTAGTTTTAGCTACAGACACCAAACTCGGTACAAAAATTGTTCTCATCAAGACGGACAACTTTCTAATTCACAGTCATCAGCTACGATCAACAGGAAGTCAGCTATTTTGATTTGAATGTGGATTTTTTTTTTTACATTTAGCTGTGAATTAATGCATACTGCTCAGAGGAGAGTAACACTATACACACCAAATTTTGTCTACATGATGCCAAAACATTTTAAACAACTTAAATTGCCAATAGATTTTGGATAGCTTGAACGGTTTTGTCTCTGTGATTTTTTTTAAATGACATTAAAAATGGAATTATTAATTTTCCTGCATTTTTTAATTCCAAACACTTCAAAACCTTTTTTCATACAGACAAAAAGTCATTCTGAGTAAATATGGATAGTTTCACGACTTTACAACACTGTATGGGTAACAGAAAATTAAAAAACTGTCAGACATCTCATCTCACTTCTGTCCCTCTGTTTGAGTGTATGTGCTTAGACTTCCATTGTCTGAGAGAAATTGCGCCCCTACAGGTGCAATTACCGGAGTTTTAGTTTCTCTTTTAAATCGGTTAAAATACAAATAAATACTTAGATTTAATTCACACTGACAAGCTAAACCCACATATATGATTATTACCGGGTCAGGGCTCATTAATAATTGATGTGTGGTCAGTGATACGTGAGAAACAGGAGAGATTAATCACCGCTCTGAGCAGGAGCGTGTGGAATGACGAGCTCAGAAAAAACGAGTTTATTCTTGTTTCATAGCTATTAAGAATAAAGTATTGCAGCGATATCACACAATTCACAAATTAGAACACACCAAGAGCTAAATTGTTTTACAAAGATGTTTTTGAACTGTTTGTGTGAAAATTAAATATTTGTGGCTGCCTATCTGAAATCACCGCTCCGATCAGCGCGCACAGTGCCACAAGTTCAAAACTAACAAATTTATTCTTGTTTAAGAGCTTTTTAAAATAAAATATTGCCATAAATGCACACAATACACACATTATAACACAACAAGAGCTAAATACAGGTGTTTGTGACCCGTTTAAGTGTGCAAGACTATTTGAAAGCGCGACTGGCACAATAACATATATCTCTCGAGCTGCAGGATTCTGCCTTTCGTCGTACGAACGAACACATCACGGACAAGATTATTTCAAAATACATAATAGCTTGGCGAATATAAACGAAAACAGCCACGTGAACAAACTGTTGAGAAATAAATCTGAAGTGGATCTACTGGATTTGAATATTAAGTGACCGCATATACCAGCTGCTTCTGTCTTCAATTTTAATCTATATATATAAAAAAGGAGACTCATTTGTCTTGGCTGCTTTTTTAATGTAGCGTATTTATTTATTTACTTTTTTATACATTTTGTATAATTTCATAGTTTATGTATTACGATTATAAAAACAAAAATAAATTTAGCCACTCACATAGAAATATCTTAGGCCTTATCCTTTTCTGACAGTTTTAGGGATTTTAAAAAATCCTAAAAAACCTTATTTGTGCTGCAAATAATAATTTCAAACTCATTTGATACTGATCTATGACATCCTCTGACATGCTATTTATTTGAATTTACATAATGTCATGGATGTAACAGTAAATCTGTTCAGCTCACAGATGAAGACTAAGCTGTAATGCAAGCAGAACACTTATAAATCATTTAAGGATTTGATAACACTGTAAAATAATGTCTTATTTGCTAACATTAGTAAATGCATTGGTAACACTTTATAATAACTGCACTCATTAGTAAATAGTCAGTTCGTGCTTTATAAAGTCTTGTCCCAACATTAATAGTCATTAGTAAGCAGCTTATAAATACAGCTATAAATAACTTTTTCTTGGTTTATAAGGACATATTTTAAAAAGGAGAGTAAAGGGTCAGTTATCTTCCTAAGAAAAATAAAAATAAACAAACACAACACAGATTGATACAGAAATATTTATTTCAATATGCAATAAAAGGAAACTGTACACTTGAATTATATATATATATATATATATATATATATATATATATATATATATATATGTGTGTGTGTTGGTATGTGGGAAGCACAGTTTTTGAGTGCACTGTAGACTTGCTCTCCAGGTGGATTCTGGTTGTATGCAGTCCATAAGGTATGGCTTTGTGTGTACATGTGAACAAGGAGAGGACACAAGACGTTTGAGATCATTTTTAATGGAGTTCAAGTAATAAAGAAAGACATTTGTTATGCATCTACATCCGTCTGCATGGACTCTGTACGTGTTTTAAACTTGCTAACCCCTATTATCAACGGCATTGGAAAGCCAATACACACACACAGACACATGTATATATATATATATACTTGATAAAAAAAAAAAAAAAAAATATATATATATATATATATATATATATATATATATATATATACATATATATATATATATATATACATACTTGATAAATATATATATATATATATATATATATATATATATATATATATATATATATATATTTTTATCAAGTGTACAGCTGTACAGTTTCTTTTTATCCATCTTGAAAAAATATTTCTGTGTTCTGTATCCCTCTGTGTTGTGTTTGACTTTTTAGTTTGGTAGATGAATGTTCCTTTAAATCTCATTTGTGAATGATTTAAATGTATAAATAGTCTTTGCTTTAGATGAGCTCACAAAGGACTGTCACCATTAGGACTCCCTATGCATAGGGCCCGGGATCTTGTGCAGCGCCCCTGCTGACAACTAGAATAATGTTATAATACTTAAAGTATGAAAATACAATGATTGAACTTTATAGCTTAAGAACAAAACATTTATAGCTGTATTTATGAACTGTTTAATAATGCCTATTAAAGGAGTGCTATTATTATTTTTCAAATTTAGTTATACTGTAATGTTGTTGTTTCAGCATAAAAAAAAGTTCTGCAAAGTTACTAAGCTGAAAGTCCAATTCAAAAGGAGATATTTTATTTAACAAAAAACACTTTTTAAAAACTATAATGAACAAATTGTTTGGACTACAACAAATATTGTCCGGGATTTGTGATTTCACAAATATGGACGAATGGGATGAGAATTGGTTGAGCTGCACTATAGAAAGCAACGAGTGTGATACATATGTAGTTGACCATGAAGCCTGGAAGAGAAAAACAAAACTCCTTATATTCAGGTGTGAATAATTATTAGGCATTTTTTCCTTTACTGATAAAATAAGCCCAAAAAAAGGTTTAACTCAGATTGAAAAATGTGTTTCTAAAGTTATATATATTGTTCTGTGAATGTGATTTCAAAGTCTAGATGATTCGGATTAACCCTTTAACTGCCGTATCCCTTAAAACCTGACTGCCAGAGTGCTATTGTGAATGCATGTGCCCGCTTGGCACAGTTTACCTGATGCCACAGGGGTGGTGTTGCACTGATGGCTTGAGCCCGCCATCGCTGCTTGCAGCTATATTTAGGGCTCAAGCCTGGAGGGCGAGAGCCCTATTGTTTTCCTTAGGATTATTTGTTATTAGGGCTCAAGCCCAAAGGGCGAGAGGCCTATTGTTTTCCTTAGGATTATTTTTTATTATTATTATTATTATTATTATTATTATTATTATTATTTTTTTCCAACGTCTCGGGGGCTTTTGGGGCCCTTAACGTGCTTAAAAAGTCTTGAAAATTGGCACACAGATTGGAACCTGCGGCCATTAGAGCCGGGCAGAGACTGATACACGGGCGTGGCACAGGGGCTCTACAGCGCCCCCTGGAATATGGAGGGCCATATATCATACATTCTTGCTCGTAGACGTATGAAACTCGGTACACATATAAATCTCATCAATCCAAACAACTTTTGTATTGCATATCATGGGCTCCGCCCAACAGGAAGTTGGCTATTTAGGGTTTAGTATTCAAATTTTTCGTCAAAGTTGTGGGGGCTTTTGGGGTCCTTAACATACTCAAAAACTCTTGAAAATTTGCGCACACTTTGGAATCTGTGGCCTTTAGGAGCCTGCAGAGGCTGGGACCCGGGCGTGGCACAGGGGCTCTACGGCGCCCCCTGGAACACAGTCAGAAATGTTGATGTATAGCTCACACATACTTGCACATATTCATATGAAACTCAGTACACATATAGATCTCATCGTGCCGAACAACTTTCGTATTGCATGTCATAGGCTCCACCCAACAGGAAGTCAGCTATTTAGAGTTATGTAAAAAGCGCATGCTCTGGAATTTGAAATACTTGTCATAGGTTTTTTTCTCGATTGCCGCCAAACTCGGTCAACATGATCTCAAGACATTGGGGATGAAAAATTGCCAGGGGATTTTTGATATCTCGAACGGTTTGCTCGTGGCGAGGCGTTGAAATTATGGCGAGAAATTAGAAACAGGAAGTGTCTAATACCATCCACATACATTTCCTGATTTTAATCAAACTTCATCAGATTATTCGTTGTATAATGTCGATCGCATATATGTGACTATTAGGAGTCAAAGTTATAGCGCCACCAACTGGCAGAAGGAAGTGTGTCATTTTCAAAATGATTTGAATTCAGCATCTTATTATTACTCGATTTGCTTCAAACTTCATCAGAATAATGTTAAAACACAGCCGATATAAATCTGCAAGGGGGATATTGATATCTAAAAAATTGTTGCCGTGGCAACATGTCAAACTGGAATACTTCTCAGGTGATTTTGAGGCAAATAACATACTTAGAATTTCACAAAACTCTGAACACACATCAGTATTTCTGATAGGAACTTAAATTGTGAATGGATTTTGGATAGCTTGAATGGTTTTGCCGTGGTGATTTTTTTAAATGACCTTACAAAGGGAATCATTATTGTATTTTTAAATTGCAGCTTCCAAACACGTCAAATAATTTTTTCATACAGATGAAAAAGTCATTCTGAGGAAATATGCATAGTTTCACGACTTTACAACACTGTATGGATAACAGAAAATTAAAAAAAACTGTCAGACATCTCATCTCACTCTGTCCCTCTGTTTTAGTATATGTGCTTCAGACTTCCATTGTCTGAGAGAAATTGCGCCCCTACAGGTTCAATTCCCGGACTTTTACTTTCACTTTTAAATCGGTTAAAAATACAAACAAATACTTAGATTTAATTCACACTGACAAGCTAAACCAACATATCTGATTATTACCGGTTCAGGGCTCATGGATAAATTATTTCTGGCCAGAGATACGTGAGAAATAGGAGAGATGAATCACCGCTGTGATCACAAGCGTCTGGAGTAAAGAGCTCAGAAAAAACTAATTTATTCCTGTTTTAAATCTTTTAAAAATAAATTATTACAGCGATATCACACAATCAACCAATTAGAACACACCAAGAGCTAAATTCAGATGTTTTTGAACTGTTTGTGTGAAAATGAAATATTTGTGGCTGCCTATCTGAAACCACCGCCTCCGATCAGCGCGTACAGTGTCGAGCTCAAAACAAACGAATTTATTCTTGTTTAAGAGCTTTTTTAAATAAAATATTACCACAAATGCACACAATAAACCCATTGTAACACTACAAGAGCTAAATGCAGGTGTTTGTGACCCGTTTAAGTGTGCAAGACTATTTGAAAGCGCGACTGGCAGAATAACATTTCTCTTGAGCTGCAGGTTTCTGTCTTTCGTCGTACGAACGAACACATAACGGACAAGATTATTTCAAAATACATAATAGCTTGGCGAATATAAACGAAAACAGCCACGTGAACATAAACTGGATCTACTGGATTTGAATATTAAAGTGACCACATTTACCACTTGCTTCTGTCTTCAATTTTAATCTATATAAAAAAGGAAACTCATTCGACTTGGCTGCTTTTTTAATGTGTGCGTATTTATTTATTTACCTTTTTATACATTTTGTATAATTTCATAGTTTGTGTATTACAATTATAAAAACAAAAATAAATTTAGCCACTCACATAGAAATAGCTTAGGCCTTAACCTTTTTCTGACAGTTTTAGGGTTTTTTAAAAATCCTAAAAAAAACTTATTTGTGCTGCAAATAATAATTTCAAACTCATTTGATACTGACCTATGACATCCTGTGACATTATATTTATTTGAATTTACATAATCTCATAGATGTAACAGTAAATCTGTTCAGCTCACAGATCAATACTAAGCTGTAATGCAAGCAGAACTTTCACAAATGCTTATGAGTCATTTAAGGATTTGATAACACTGTAAAATAATGTCTAATTTGTTAACATTAGCAAATTCATTGATAACACTTTATAATAACTGCACTCAGGGGCGATTCTAAGATTTTGATTTTAGGGGGGCTCAGCCCCCAATAAGGGTATGATTAAAAAATATTATTTTACTATTAGGGTAGGGTTGTATACTACTAACCTTATTGCAATCCACTATTCCATTGTATTCCCTGTATTTCATATATGGGAGTAGGAGTACTGACTGAGCCATATATAACACTGTAAAAAAAAACTAATACAGTTTTTTACATGTGACCAGTCACTGGAAAATTTTGAATAGGCAATGTAGATTTTTTTAATTTTTTTTACAATAAAGACTTCCTGATTCAGTATTAGGACATTCATGTTTATCCTTTGATGATACCACTGCTTTTTCTTATGAAATGTACGTGGAAATTGGCAGAAAATTAAAACAACATAAGGGTTCAATGACTGCAATGAATCTTGGGAACACAGTGGTATTGTGTGTGTGTGTGTGAGGCTGTCTGTTCTATTCTCACCTGACTGTTGCTCATTTGCAGACCTACTCCCGCACGACAAAAAAAATGTTGTATATCCATCTACAATGAAATATAAATTATTATATTTTATTTTTTTTATTATTATTATTATTATTAATTTTTAGCTTTTTAGCCTTTATAATCAACAATACGGTTGGTTATACATCAAGTCAGCCCCTGAACATTTATTTCATTTCAAATCATTTAACTAACCAGCTAATATTCATTAAGAATATAGACAAAACATGTATTAATGTAATTGTCTATTGGCAATATGTTTAATCTGTTCTATATTTATTTATATTTATTAAAAATAACATCATTATCAATTTGCCACTTCCATAAATCAATTACTTAAAAAAAAAAAAAAATCACAGATCCCTTTAGCCTACTCTTACTCTAATATATGTATCATGATACACTAATGATTAATTATTACTTAATACAAAATTATGTTTAATAATAGAAAACAAAATAACTCCACATGATGTTTCTCTCTCTGTGCCATTTAGTACTTTCAGACAATGATGTGTGTCATTAATAATTTATTTTGCATGGCTGCATAATGTAATGCCGAAATACACAATAATATGTTTTCAATTTCAAAAAGTAAATTAAAATAAATCATGATCGTTTTCTAAAGTATGTTTTCATGGGTGTTAATCGCTTCATTTTTTGTTGGAAGAAAAAAAAAATCTGTCACACTGTGATAAAGGCTGAAAGTGAACGCAGCGAAGACGTACTGGTATTGGATGCGAGAACACACACGACACGCACACACGCACGCACACACACACGCGCACACGCACACACACACACACACACACACACACACACACACACACACCTTGTACTCTCTGATGTTCGCTCTGCTCGGCGCCCCTGTGGATTGAAAAACGCGCTGAATCCGTGCAGACTCACCAACTGACAGCAGGAAGTGAATCATTTTCAAAACGCTTTGAATTCAGCATCTTATTTTTACTTGATTTGCTTCAAACTTCATCAGAATAATGACAAAACACGGCCGAAGAAAATCTGTTGTGGGGATATTTATATCTAATATACTGTTGCCATGGCAACGTGTCAAACTTGAATGTTCTGTTCTGGTGATTTTTAGGCAGATAACTAGCTCAGATTTACATGAAACTCGAAACAGATATCAGTATTAAAGATAGCTAGACCATGGCAAAAGCTTTTAAAAGGGCGTGAAGGAGGCACTCTATAGCGCCACCTTTTGTCAAAAACAGACGCCAAACTTGGTACATAAATTGTTCTTATCAAGACGGACAACTTTCTAATTCACAGTCATCAGCTACGACCAACAGGAAGTCTGC
Source organism: Carassius gibelio (assembly GCF_023724105.1). NCBI lineage: Eukaryota > Metazoa > Chordata > Actinopteri > Cypriniformes > Cyprinidae > Carassius > Carassius gibelio. The sequence continues at coordinate 23,222,990 of NC_068403.1, read as the reverse complement.
TATTTTGATTTGAATATTTAAACTGAGCTCTGATTTAATGCATACTCCTCACAGGAAATGTTCACTATACTCACCAAACTTTGTCTACATGTTGAAAAAACATTGAGGAACTTAAATTGCGAACGGATTTTGGTTAGCTTGAACGGTTTTGTCGTGGTGATTTTTTGAAATGACAGTAAAAAGGGAATCATTAATTGTCTTGTATTTTTAAATTGCAGCTTCCAAACACTTAAAAAAAAATTAATACAGAGATCAAATCATTCTGAGGACATATGCATAGTTTCATGACTTTACAACACTGTATGATTAAAAGAAAATTAAAAAACTGTCAGACATCTCAACTCACTCTGTCCCTCTGTTTGAGGAATGTATGTGTGCTGACCAAGTGTGTGTGTGTGTGTGTGTGTGTGTGTGTGTCTGTGAGTGGGGGATGGGCATGAGCTGAGTGGCAGACACAATGAGAGACAGAAAGAGAGAGAAAGAGAGAGAGAGAGAGACTTAATCATCTCTTTAATCACCAGAATTTTTATTTTATTTTAAATTGTTATTTTTTGTTTCTGTTGCTAACATTGCTGTTTTCATTACAGCTTAAGAAATCTCTTAGGCCTTATCCTTTTCTGACAGTTTCAGGAATTAAAAACAAAATTCTAAAAATACTTATTTGTGCTGCAAATAATAATTTCAAACTCATTTGATACTGACCTATTCCATCCTGTGACATGACATTTATCTTAATTTACATAATCTCATGGATGTAACAGTAAAACTGTTCAGCTCACAGATCAAGACTAAGCTGTAATGCAAGCAGAACTTTCACAAATGCTTGTAAGTCATTAAATGGTTTTATAACACTGTAAAATAATGTTTAATTTGTTAACATTAGTAAATGCATTGGTAACACTTTATAATAACTGCACTCATTAGTAAATAGTCAGTTCATGCTTTATAAAGTCTTGTCCCAACTTAAATAGTCATTAATAAGCAGCTTATAAATACAACTATAAATAGCTTGATCTTGGTTTATAAGCACATTTATTAAAAAGTAGAGTAAAGAGTCAGTTATCTTCCTATGAAAAATAAAAAAATAAAAATAAACAAACAACAACACAGATTGATACAGATCTCAGAAATTTTATTGTGGATTTATGATCAAATCAGCCTGTAAATGAATCATACTCCTTCAAGAAGACACAAGTAGTTCACACCAAACTTTTTCAACATGATGCCAATATACTGAAGATGTTAAATTGCGAATGGGTTTAAGATACCTTAAATGGCGTGGCCATACCGATTTATTAAAGTAACATAAAAAAATACAATAGTTATTTTACTATATCTTTAACATTCTTCATTCCAACTCTTCATCATTTTTTATATACGTAGAAGTCATCATTTGAAAGAATCACAGTAAGTTTCATAGCTTTATCATGTCCAGGAGCCACCATAAAATTAAAACTATCATAACATATAAATCAAGCTTGCAATTCTTAGTACCAATAATGGCCACCAGATGGAGCTATAGGATTACTTTTAAATAATTATTGTAGAAACGAATATGATTTAAATCATTTATAGAAATCTTTCAAAGAAAAATATGTATTTTACTGATAAAATGACCCTCACTTAATTAGAATAATATGCTGAAGTATTGTGAAATACTGTGTATTAAGAATAATTCTTTATAGGCTTTATGGACAGATAAGTTTGGAGTGACTCTTGAAGGATCAGCACCACATCCTCTTTTACCACTGTTTAAAGAATGTATCTTACAGTACAGGTGCGAATGAATTTTGGATAGCTTGAATGGTTTTGTCATGGTGATTTTTTGAAATAACAGTAAAAAAGGAACCAGTAAATGTCTTTTATTTTTTTAAGTGCAGCTTCTAAACACTTCAACAAAATGTACACATAGAAGACAAGTCATGCTGAGGAAATATGCATAGTTTCATGACTACACAACACTATATGGATGAGAGAAAATAAAAAAAAACTACCATACATCTGATGTCACTCTGTCCCTCTGTCACTGTGGGTAATGTGTGTGTGTGTGTGTGTGTGTGTGTGTGTTTGTGTGTTAAGTGTGTGTGTGTTAAGTGTGTGTGCTGAGTTTGTGTGAATGTGTGAGAGAGGAGATGGGCTTGGTGTCAGAGAGAGAGAGAGAGAGAGAGAGAGAGAGGGAGGGAGACTTAATCATCTCTTTAATCACCAGCAGAGAAAAAATAAGCAATTTTGTGTTGTTGTTGTTGTTGTTTTTTCATCATTACAGCTTAAGAAATATCTTAGGCCTCAACATCAACTGTTGCTGCATCATATAGCCTTCTCCCAAAATTAATAGTCATTAGTAAGCATTTTATAAATACAGCTATAATTAAATTGTTCATGGTTTATATGCACATTTATTTTGAGGAGATTAAATGCTGTAATCTTCCTAAAAAAATAAAATTAAATAAACAAACACAGAACTCAGAAACACTTATTTCTAGATGCTATAAAAGAAAACTGTACACTATATATATATATATATATATATATATATATATATATATATATATATATATATATATATATATATACACAATTGCATAAGTTTATATTAAATTTTTTTTTATCAAGTCAAAAATAACAGCAAATAACAATGTCAATAAAAAAACGCAATAATATTAGAATAGCACAACATATTGTGGAATACTATATTAAGACTTTATATATAGGCTTTATGAACAGATGAAGTACTAGCATCACCTCCTCTTGTACGACGGCTTGAGGAATATATCTTCCAGATAGTACCGCCGCTCCCTATATGCAGAATACGCAGTCTTCGTAGGGCACCAACTCCCAGAGGTGGCACCATCCCAGTAGCTCAAAAAAAAATAAAACATGCGCCATTCTCCCATCCGCGCTCGCGACCGCTCGGACATTTGCGGATGAATGTTCGTAATTGATGGATGGACATCTATGCCCGGGTAAAAGACATCAGCAATCCGGCACAGAGAAAAGAAAAATAAAGTAAAAAAAAAAAAAAAAAAACAGGCTTAAAGTTGGCTTGACATTGGACATTCGAGAGTCTCAAATTTAGGGACCGTCTCTAAAGTTACATGTGATATTGTTATACACTTTTCTAACGTCAGTAGCATTTGAAGAGAATGACTTACAGTCATAAAACAACTGTAATTGTCCATCTAGGTGACAGCTTTAATGCATAATTAAATTGAATGTTTGATATTTATTAAAACAAACTGTAAGTCATATGTAAATTATGCTACTTTTTCACATGGGCTCAAACGCAAATTTGAAGCTCAATAGCATTTGAGGAAAAAGACTTGCAGTCATAAAACAATTGTAATGTGTTCATTTAGGTGTCAGCTACGATGCACACCTTATACATTTTTTATATATATTAAAATAAAGTGTTACTAAAGTTATATATATTGTTCTGTGTATGTGATTTCAAAGTCTAGATGGGTCGGATTAACCCTTTAACTGCCATATCCCTTAAAATTTGATTGCCAGAGGGTTACTGTAAATGCTTATGCCCGCTGGGCACAGTTTTCCCGATGCCACCGGGGTGGCGTTGCACTGATGGCTTGAGCCCGCCATCGCTGCTTGCAGCTATATTTATTATTATTTTTCTTCAAGGTTTCGGGGGCTTTTGGGGCCCTTAACATGCTTAAAAAGTCTTGAAAATTGGCACACACATTGGAACCTGCGGCCATTAGGGCCGGGCAGAGACTGATACACGGGCGTGGCACAGGGGCTCTACAGCGCCCCCTGGAATACTGAGGGCCATATATCATACATACTTGCACGTAGACACACGAAACTCGGTACACATGTAGATCTCATCAAACCAAACAACTTTTGTACTGCATGTCATAGGCTCCGCCCAACAGGAAGTTGGATATTTAGGGTTTAGTATTCATATTTTTCGTCAAAGTTGTGGGGGCTTTTGGGGTCCTTAACATACTCAAAAACTCTTGAAAATTTGCGCACACTTTGGAATCTGTGGCCTTTAGGAGCCTGCAGAGGCTGGGACCCGGGCGTGGCACAGGGGCTCTATGGCGCCCCCTGGAACACAGTCATAAATGTTGATGTATAGCTCACACATACTTGCTCGTATTAATATGAAACTCAGTACACATATAGATCTCATCGTGCTGAACAACTTTCGTACTGCATGTCATTCGGCTCCGCCCAACAGGAAGTCAGCTATTTAGAGTTATGTAAAAAGCGCATGCTCTGGAATTTGAAATACTTGTCATAGGTTTTTTTGCCGATTGCCACCAAATTCGGTCAACATGATCTCAAGGCATTGGGGATGAAAAATTGCCAGGGGATTTTTGATATCTCGAACGGTTTGCTCGTGGCGAGGTGTTGAAATTATGGCGAGAAATGAGAAACAGGAAGTGTCTAATACCATCCACATACATTTCCTGATTTTAATCAAACTGCATCAGATTATTCGTTGTATGATGTCTATCGCATATATGTGACTATTAGGAGTCAAAGTTATAGCGCCACCAACTGGCAGCAGGAAGTGTGTCATTTTCAAAATGCTTTGAATTCAGCATCTTATTTTTACTCGATTTGCTTCAAACTTCATCAGAATAATGTTAAAACACAGCCGATATAAATCTGCTGGGGGGATATTGATATCTAAAAATATTGTTGCCGTGGCAACATGTTAAGCTGGAATACTTCTCAGGTGATTTTGAGGCATATAACATGCTTAGAATTTCATCAAACTCAGAACACATATCAGTAATTATGATAACTAGACACTGGCAAAAGTTCATAAGAGGGCGTGGAAGAGGCACTCTATAGCGCCACCTTTTGTCAAAAGTGGCGGGGTTAGTTTTAGCTACAGACACCAAACTCGGTACAAAAATTTTTCTTATCAAGACGGACAACTTTCTAATTCACAGTCATCAGCTACGATCAACAGGAAGTCAGCTATTTTGATTAGAATGTGGATTTTTGTTTACATTTAGCTGTGAATTAATGCATACTGCTCAGAGGAGAGTAACACTATACACACCAAACTTTGTCTACATGATGCCAAAACATTTTAAACAACTTAAATTGCCAATGGATTTTGGATAGCTTAAACGGTTTTGTCGTGGTGATTTTTTTAAATGACAGTAAAAATTGAATTATTAATTTTCCTGCATTTTTAAATTCCAAACACTTCAAAACCTTTTTTTCTTACAGAAAAAAAGTCATTCTGAGTAAATATGGATAGTTTCACGACTTTACAACACTGTATGGATAACAGAAAATTAAAAAAACTGTCAGACATCTCATCTCACTCTGTCCCTCTGTTTGAGTATATGTGCTTCAGACTTCCATTGTCTGAGAGAAATAGCGCCCCTACAGGTTCAATTCCCGGACTTTTACTTTCACTTTTAAATCGGTTAAAAATACAAATAAATACCTAGATTTAATTCACACTGACAAGCTAAACCAACATATCTGATTATTACCAGTTCAGGGCTCATGGATAAATTATTTCTGGCCAGAGATACGTGAGAAATAGGAGAGATGAATCACCGCTGTGATCACGAGCGTCTGGAGTAAAGAGCTCAGAAAAAACTAATTTATTCCTGTTTTAAAGCTTTTAAAAATAAATTATTACAGCGATATCACACAGTCAACCAATTAGAACACACCAAGAGCTAAATTCAGATGTTTTTGAACTGTTTGTGTGAAAATGAATTATTTGCGGCTGCCTATCTGAAATCACCGCCTCCGATCAGCGCGTACAGTGTCGAGCTCAAAACAAACGAATTTATTCTTGTTTAAGAGCTTTTTTAAATAAAATATTACCACAAATGCACACAATAAACCCATTGTAACACTACAAGAGCTAAATGCAGGTGTTTGTGACCCGTTTAAGTGTGCAAGACTATTTGAAAGCGCGACTGGCAGAATAACATATATCTCTCCAGCTGCAGGATTCTGCCTTTCGTCGTACGAACGAACACATCACGGACAAGATTATTTCAAAATACATAATAGCTTGGCGACCATAAACGACAACAGCCACGTGAACATAAACTGTTGAGAAATATATCTGAAATGGATCTACTGGATTTTAATATTAAGTGACCGCATATACCAGCTGCTTCTGTCTTCAATTTTAATCTATATAAAAAATGAAATTCATTCATCTTGGCTGCTTTTTTAATGTGTGTACGTATTAATTTATTTATTTATTTATTATTTTGCTCTAACAATAATTAATCTATATTTAATTAAATCAATTACATTTTATTTTACATTTGATTTGTCAATTTCTGCATCTAAACGCCTAAAAACATAAAACATGCTCTATTATACTATTGTTAGCAATTTCTTTATCGTCCAATTTATCTGGTGTACACACTTTTATTTTCAAAATAAACTTGTTTGTTAGATTATACACAGTTACAGTGGTCTATAATAAATATTAACAGGTTTTAGTCAAGCTGTTTAGAATGATTCCAGTAGGCTAATTTTTTTAAATGTAAATCCAAAAAAAAAATAAAAAAAAAAAAAATAAAAAACATTGGAAAACAATAACTGTTGTACTTTTTTATACATTTTGTATAATTTCATAGTTTATGCATTATAGTTATAAAAACAAATAAATTTAGCCACTCACATAGAAATCTTAGGCCTTATCCTTTTCTGACAGTTTTAGGGATTTTTAAAAATCCCAAAAAACCTTATTTGTGCTGCAAATAATAATTTCAAACTCAAAAAGTAAATAGTCAGTTCATGCTTTATAAAGCCTTGTCCCAATATTAATAGTCAGTAGTAAGCAGTTTATAAATACAGCTATAAATAGCTTGTTTTTGGATTATAAGCACATTTATTAAAAATGAGAGTAAAGGGTCAGTTATCTTCCTATGAAAAATAAAAAAATAAAAATAAACAAACAACAACACAGATTGATACAGAGCTCAGAAATTCTATTGTGGATTTATGATAAAATCAGCCTGTAAATTAATTCATACTCCTCCAAGAAGACACAAGTAGTTCACACCAAACTTTTTTTTAACATGAAGCCAATATACTGAAAATGTTAAATTGCGAATGGGTTTAGGATACCTTAAATGGTGTGGCCATAGCGATTTATTAAAGTAACATAAAAAAATACAATAGTTATTTTACTATATCTTTAAATTTTTTCATTCCAAACTCTTCATAATTTTTTATATAGCTAGAAGTCATCATTTGAAGGAAGCACAGTAAGTTTCATAGCTTTATCATTTTCAAGAGCCAGCATAAAATTAAAACTATCATAACTTATAAATCAAGCTTGCAATTCTTAGTACCAATAATGGCCACCAGATGGAGCTATAGGATAACTTTTAAATAATTATTGTAGAAACAAGTATGATTTAAATCATTTATAGAAATCTTTCAAAGAAAAATAATATGAATTTTATGTATTTTACTGATAAAATGACCCTGACTTAATTAGAATAACAAGCTGAAGTATTGTGAACTGTATATTAAGAATAATTCTTTATAGGCTTTATGGATAGACATGTTTTGAGTGACTCTTGAAGGATCAGCACCACATCCTCTTTTACCACTGTTTAAAGAATTTATCTTACAGAACAGATGCAAATGAATTTTGGATAGCTTGAATGGTTTTGTCGTGGTGATTTTTTGAAATGACAGTAAAAAAGTAACCAGTAAATGTCTTATATTTTTTTAAAGTGCAGCTTCTAAACACTTCAAAAAAATGTACACATAGAAGACAAGTCATTCTGAGGAAATATGCATAGTTTCATGACTATACAACACTATATGGATGATAGAAAATTAAAAAACTATCATACATCTGATGTCACTCTGTCCCTCTGTCACCGTGGGTGATGTGTGTGTGTGTGTGTGTGTCTGTGTGTGTGTGTGTGTGTGTTTGTGTGTGTGTTAAGTGAATTAGGTGTGAAACTATCAGGGAGCATTTAGTCTCCAGCGCCAACATTTTACAGAACTGCCACTTACCTGGAGTCTCAGAATTACTCGGTGTCAGGTTCTGAGAGATCTAAGATTCCAAAAATGTATTTAATTAGAATACCATGAAGTATTGTGAAATACTATATATTAAGTCTTTATATATAGGCTTTATGAACAGATTAGAGTGACTCGTGAAGGACCAGCACCACCTCCTCTTGTCCGATGGTTTGAGGAATATATCTTCCAGAATCCAGGATTAAGATTTAGGAGCTCATTTTTATTCCACCTCCTTTCCTGAAAGTCTGTCTTGCAGAATTGACTAAAAATTTATCTTCACATTAATTCCTTATTATTTTGCAATTCTTTTTGTCAGTTCTTCTTGACCTGTTTTTTTCTTCTTCTTTTCTGACCTCATGACCCAGTCAGCATTTTTTGTACAATGGTCAAGTCTTAACTTATCCATTTCTGTATTGCATTTGTGTTTGATATTTCTCATGGGTATTTCATAATTTTCGACTTTACAGTTTGAGTTAAAACTCTTTTTTAGCGCATTTCATCTGTAAAAGAAAACATGCCTAATAATTCTGCACATATGAATATAAGGAGTTTTTCTCTTCCAGCTTTCCTGGACTATTGTATAGCACTCATAAAAGATTAAATAAAAAATAATGGTAGTTATTAAGATTGATATGGTTTGGAATTGGTAAAATGTGCTTGGAAAAAAATCACAATAAAACAATATTTTAATATTTAAGTTTGGAATATTAACTGACATGAATGAATGCTATATAAATATTGTTCATGATAACATAATGTTCATAAATGGAATCTTATTGTAAAGTGTTACTAAAGTTATATATATATATATATATATATATATATATATATATATATATATATTGTTCTGTGAATGTGATTTTAAAGTCTAGATGATTCGGATTAACCCTTTAACTGCCATATCCTTTAAAACCTCACTGCCAGAGGGATATTGTGAATGCATGTGCCCGCTGGGCACAGTTTACCTGATGCCACCGGGGTGGCGATGGCATTGGTGGCTTGAGCCCGCCATCGCTGCTTGCAGCTATATTCTTCTTCTTCTTATTATTTTTTTTATTTTTTATTAAACCTTCCGGGGGGTTTTGGAGGCCTTAACATGCTCAAAAACTCTTGAAAATTGGCACACACATTGGAATCTGCGGCCATCAGGACGCCACAGAGACTGGGACCCGGGCGTGGCACAGGGGCTCTACAGCGCCCCCTGGAACACAGTCAGAAATCTTGAACCATAGCTCACACACACTTTCATATATTTATATGAAACTCAGTACACTTATAGATCTCATTGAGCCGAACAACTTTCGCACTCTATGTCATAGGCTCCGCCCAACAGGAAGTCAGCTATTTAGGGCTGTTTATAAAAAGCATGCTCTGGAATTTGATATACTTGTCATAGGTCTTTTACTTGATTGCCACCAAACTCGGTCAACATGATCTCAAGACATTGGGGATGGAAAATTGCGAGGGGATTTTTGATATCTCAAACGGTTTGCCCGTGGCGAGGCGTTGAAATTATGGCGAGAAATGAGAAACAGGAAATGTCTAATAACATCCACATACATTTCCTGAATTTGATCAAACTTCATTGGTTTGTTCGTTGTATGATACTGATCGTATATATGTGACTATTAAGAGTCAACATTATAGCGCCACCAACTGGCAGCAGGAAGTGTGTTCCAAATGCTTTGAATTCAGCATCTTATTTTTACTCTATTTACTTAAAACTTCATCAGAATAATGACAAAACACGGCCGATGTAAATCTGTTGTGGGGATATTGATATCTGATATAGTGTTGCCATGGCAACGTGTCAAACTTGAATGTTCTGTTATGGTGAGTTTGAGGCAGACAACAAGCTCAGATTTACATGAAACTCAAAACACATATCAGTATTAGTGATAGCTAGACAATGGCAAAAGCTTTTAAAAGGGCGTGAAGGAGGCACTCTATAGCGCCACCTTTTGTCAAAAGTGGGGGGGTTAGTTTTAGCTACAGACACCAAACTTGGTACATAAATTGTTCTTTTCAAGACGGACAACTTTCTAATTCACAGTCATCAGCTACGACCAACAGGAAGTCGGCTATTTTGATTTGAATATTTAAATTGAGCTCTGATTTAATGCATACTCCTCACAGGAAATGTTCACTATACTCACCAAACTTTGTCTACATGTTGAAAAAACATTGAGGAACTTAAATTGCGAACGGATTTTGGTTAGCTTGAACGGTTTTGTCGTGGTGATTTTTTGAAATGACAGTAAAAAGGATCATTAATTGTCTTGTATTTTTAAATTGCAGCTTCCAAACACTTAAAAAAAAAAAAATCATACAGAGATCAAATCATTCTGAGGACATATGCATAGTTTCATGACTTTACAACACTGTATGACTAAAAGAAAATAAAAAAACTGTCAGACATCTCAACTCACTCTGTCCCTCTGTTTGAGGAATGTATGTGTGCTGACTGAGTGTGTGTGTGTGTGTGTGTGTGTGTGTCTGTGAGTGGGGGATGGGCATGAGCTGAGTGGCAGACACAATGAGAGAGAGAAAGAGAGAGAGAGAGAGAGAGAGAGAGAGACTTAATCATCTCTTTAATCACCAGAAAAAAAATGTATTTTAAATTGTTATTTTTTGTTGCTTTTGCTAACATTGCTGTTTTCATTACAGCTTAAGAAATCTCTTAGGCCTTATCCTTTTCTGACAGTTTCAGGAATTAAAAACAAAATTCTAAAAATACTTATTTGTGCTGCAAATAATAATTTCAATCTCATTTGATACTGACCTATTCCATCCTGTGACATGACATTTATCTTAATTTACATAATCTCATGGATGTAACAGTAAAACTGTTCAGCTCACAGATGAAGACTAAGCTGTAATGCAAGCAGAACTTTAACAAATGCTTATAAGTCATTAAAGGATTTTATAACACTGTAAAATAATGTCTAATTTGTTAACATTAGTAAATGCATTGGTAAATCTTTATAATAACTGCACTCATTAGTAAATAGTCAGTTCATGCTTTATAAAGTCTTGTCCCAACTTAAATAGTCATTAATAAGCAGCTTATAAATACAGCTATAAATAGCTTGATCTTGGTTTATAAGCACATTTATTAAAAAGGAGATTAAAGGGTCAGTTATCTTCCTATGAAAAATAAAAATATGAAAATAAACAAACAACAACACAGATTGATACAGAACTCAGAAATTTTATTGTGGATTTATGATCAAATCAGCCTGTAAATGAATCATACTCCTCCAAGAAGACACGTAGTTCACACCAAACTTTTTCAACATGATGCCAATATACTGAAGATGTTAAATTGTGAATGGGTTTAGGATACCTTAAATGGTGTGGCCATACCGATTTATTAAAGTAACATAAAAAAATACAATAGTTATTTTACTATATCTTTAACATTCTTCATTCCAACTCTTCATAATTTTTTATATACGTAGAAGTCATCATTTGAAAGAAGCACAGCAAGTTTCATAGCTTTATCATTTTCAAGAGCCAGCTTAAAATTAAAACTATCATAACATATAAATCAAGCTTGCAATTCTTAGTACCAATAATGGCCACCAGATGGCGCTATATGATTACTTTTAAATAATTATTGTAGAAACAAGTATGATTTAAATCATTTATAGAAATCTTTCAAAGAAAAATAATATGTATTTTACTGATAAAATGACCCTCACTTAATTAGAATAATATGCTGAAGTATTGTGAAATACTGTGTATTAAGAATAATTCTTTATAGGCTTTATGGACAGATAAGTTTGGAGTGACTCTTGAAGGATCAGCACCACATCCTCTTTTACCACTGTTTAAAGAATTTATCTTACAGAACAGGTGCGAATTAATTTTGGATAGCTTGAATGGTTTTGTCATGGTGATTTTTTGAAATAACAGTAAAAAAGGAACCAGTAAATGTCTTTTATTTTTTTAAGTGCAAGTTCTAAACAATTCAACAAAATGTACACATAGAAGACAAGTCATGCTGAGGAAATATGCATAGTTTCATGACTATACAACACTATATGGATGATAGAAAATTAAAAAACTACATATATATATATATATATATATATATACACACAATTGCATAAGTTTATATTTATTTTTTTTAATCAAGTGTACAGCTAATAATAATAATAATAATGCATTTTATTTAAGGCGCCTTTCAAACCACTCAAGGTCACCGTACAACAAGTAACAACAGTAACAATATTAAAACAAAAAATAACAGCAAATAACAATGTCAGTAAAAAACCACAATAATATTAGAATAGCACAACATATTGTGGAATACTATATTAAGACTTTATATATAGGCTTTATGAACAGATAGGTTTTGAGAGATTCTTGAAGTACTAGCATCACCTCCTCTTGTATGATGGTTTGAGGAATATATTTTCCAGATAGTACCGCCGCTCCCTATATGCAGAATACGCAGTCTTCGTAGGGCACCAACTCCCAGTTTTCCCGATGCCACCGGGGTGGCGTTGCACTGACGGCTTGAGCCCGCCATCGCTGCTTGCAGCTATATTTTCTTTCTTTCTAATTTATCCGCTGTCTCTGTACAGTGTGCATAGACGTTGGAACAGGGCGGGCTGGGGGGCAGTCAGAGACAGGCGTGCTCAGAGCTAGTGCTGTCACTTTTGTGAAAAAATCATTTTCGATTTTTAAGACATAAGTGTTCATTGAATCGATTGTAAAATCGAATTTCCATGTCTAAAAAAAAAAGGTTTCCTTTTTCAACGTCAAATAACGGACAAACGTAAAGAGAGCGCTGGAACGCACAAGTCAGCAATATTTCTTATTTATTGGCATGAAGTTTCGTGAAGAAAAGCAAACGGCAACATTCTCGAAAAAATATATATGCAGAGGGGACGGCTGCCATAACAAAAGAAAAACATCACAGCAGGCTTCAACCCGGCTGCATTTATGATTTAGGCAATTAAAAAATCTTCAAGATTATTTTTAATAATGATTCAATCCATTTAAAAAAAAATTTCAAAAAATGAAACTTTAAATGGACTTGAGAACAGGCCATGTGTGTTTTTTTATTGAACGTAACTGATACTAGGCAGGCATACTGTAATGGGCTAAAAGGTGCAAAATAAGGCCATTACAAATTCATTGGACAGGAAAAAAAGTCGATCAACATTTTCGGGGTCCAGAGCAGAGCGTCCAGCTGTTGAGAAGACGCGCTCCGACCGCACTGATGTCCCAGGGACACTCAGGTACAGCTGCGCAAGGTGGGGGTATTACTGTCAATTTCCACCACAAAAGCCGGTCACTCTCAGCTTGCAATGGTCCTTTTCATAACTCATAACTTGTCTACTGCGCCGCGAGACCTCCAGACGCGCGTATAAGTGTCTTTTTTATTGAAAATGGGCCTTTCACACAGGACGCGTTATGCGTGCGCTATAAAACCCATTCATCTCAATGGCTTGCGCCGCGCAAGGACGTTTTGTTGCTGCGTCGACCAAAGCGCAAGCGCAGCGGTGCGCACGCCGCAGTCAAAGTTCAAAATAGATCAACTTTTGCCGCTGCGCTCTGTGACGATTACCAGCGCGACCAATAGAATCGGGGGATCCAAACAAGCACGGAAATCAGAATGGATGAACGGCTAGTACTGTGTGTGTCAGAATTTCCTGAGCTGTACGATACAAGTTTGAGGTCGTACCCACAACCTCTTCTTCCTTGCTTCTCTCTTAATTCTTATCAGCAGGACTAGCGCTATCGCTCGCTTCTTACAACGGGACAGATACATGTTTTCTGCTGACCAAAAGTAGGAACAACAGACTACGAAAGAGCTCCCGCTAAAAGTTTTTAAAACTTCGCCTACGCCATAGCGCAGCGCAAATCGCGTTGTTGTTGAAGGGCAACGCTGAACCCAGCTGCTGCGCTGTGTCACGTGACAAGCAATGACGCGTCACCATGGAAACGCCGCCCCCCCCTCACAATATAGTTCCTAAGTCCCTAGTGTGTGCGCATGTTTGTTGTTACTGCCAGAGTTGTATGCAGGGCGAGCGCGGAGAGGGGAAACCTATATCGTCTATATCGTTGCTTTTTTCGATATTAATATCTTGAAAGTTCATATCTAGATATAGATACGATAACGATATATCGTTCAGCCCTAAAATCAGCTCACTATTACTGCGTAATCACAGCTATTAATGTGAATGTCATCTATATGAATAGAGATTGCTTTATTGACTTTGTCGGTTTTATATTATTACCATCTCTATAATAGGCCATCAGCACGTATTTTTATTGTAATTCATTGTAACTGCTGCATTTCTAGCAATCTCAGGATATGTAATTATCATACAAAGTTCAATCTTTTTTTTATGCCTTATTGTTCTTACTCAAATTATTCTTATTGTAAGTTTCTTTCTAGTGTTTTATAATTGGCTGTCCTGGATGGAGTTATGGTTGACGAACCCAGCTGTTTAGAGAAGTTGTGATGAGACGATGGGTTAGCTAGAACCACCAGGAGTTCTTTCTTAGTAAGGTTGAGCTGAAGGTGATGGTCATTTATCCAGCTATAATTGTCACTCAGACATGCTGAAATGTGAGCAACTACTGTCGGGTCATCTGGTTGGAATGAGAAGTAGAATTGGGTGTCATCAGCGTATTAGTGATAAGAAAAGCCATGCTTCTGAATGACAGATCCTAATGACGTAATGTAGATGGAGAAGAGAAGTGGTCCAAGTACTGAGCCAGTAAGATGAGTACTGAGGATTTTGAAGCTGCTTTTGCCAGTCTCAGGGCTTCAGTAACTGAGAGCAAGGCAGTCTTAGTTGAGTGGCTACTTTTGGAGCCAGATTGGTTGCAGATCCAGGATTTTTAAGCTCAAATGTAAGACTTTAAGATTTAAACACAAAATTAATACCATATGAGTGAGGAAGAGCAATGTATAAAAGTGACAAAATAAGTTTTGTGAAATGATAACTTTACAGTTAAGACAAAACGGCATCAACAGAATTTATCTTTGCAATGCAGAGGAAATGCAGAAGCTGCATTAGAAGTGTCATTTTCATGCATTTACAGGCTTTAATGCAACTCAGAGGATCATGGAATATCTTAACCTGCAGTTACAAATGAATAAATAATGTTTTGATATTCTAAACTGATGTTTGAAATTATTTTCATTAATTTTATTCATTTAGAAGAATGAAAAGATACCTTAAATGTGAAATTAAAAGTCACTGTTAATAAGTGAGTCATTGTGGTTGAACTGAATAATTTGAAGAGTTGATTCATTTGGGAACAAAACAGCGTGCTGTTGCACAGAGATGCAAAATAGTACTGTGACTGTTTGAAATTATCATTTTTGTCTGCGAAAGAGCAAAATCAGGAAATATGGTGTCTAAAATGTAATCTTTTAATATTAACTACTTATTTAACTGTTATAAAAAAAATATCACATTTGTAATCATGCTTCCTTTTGGAGGAAAAAAACGGCACTCTTTATGTGATAAAACTAAAGGTGCATTTCAAATTAGAATGTTGTGGAGAAGTTTTTTTATTTATTTTATTTCAGTAGTTCAATTGAAATTGTCTTATCGATCCTCCAGTTTACATTTAAAGCTCTGCGAATTTGCAGGGTAAAAACATGGGTCAAATTTTGCATTATTCTGAACAAAATAACAGTTCAATCAGGTCCACTTCCGTCAAGTATATTTTACAAAACTCCCCAACACAACTGATGCAATTTGAATGGCTAGCAATGAGAAATGTTGCTTGATACTATATTTATGGGGGAAGCATCACCCCAACTCAGAAAGAAAGCCTACAACCAGCATGTTGCTTTAGCTGCTTATGCAAATATTTGAATGTATGAGTGAAGCATACGCGCCTAGCAGCAGTCTAATACGATGGCAGTTTGTATAGCATTCAATTTAAAGTAACTACATTGCTGTAAAAATCAATGGGGGAAGCATACACCCCTAGCAGCAGCAGCAGTCTTATACAATGGTTTTTGTATAGTATTTAATATTTTAAATCTCACGTCAGGTTCTTTCGCAATGATTTTCTAAATGTGACACAACGCGTTTACGTCACCCACAAAGCGGAAGGAGACAAAAGGAGTCAGCAGTGTTTTGATTTGAGGGCGCTTGCAAACGTAAAGAGAATGTTGTGGCGTGTGTCCATTGCAAGATAGAGCTGGCATACCACAACTAGGGCCCTATGATTTCCGCAATGCAGAAAACGCGGAGGGAATCGTGCAATCCACTCATAAAAACAGAATTTACAGTTTAATGTGGCATGGCACAGAATTTGGCAAATTTTGAATGAATTAATCAAAAATTGGTCATTGCAGAAGCCCATCTCCACCTCCATTGCATTGGAGAAGCAATCCACACTCACACTCCAGCTCTGAGCGGGAACTCGCGGTATTCCAGCCCAAGTGCATGCAACCACTGGCGCCTAATTTTAATGTCTGCTGGAAAACTATGCAGTCCAGCAGTGCTGTCACAACCAGCAACACACCTACGTACCATCCTGACCACTGTACTAATAAAAAACTATAATAATAAATAATAATAATAAAAAATAAATCTACGCTAACTTGAAGATCTAAATAACTATATAATTGATATGCTAAATAGATGCTATAAGTCTATCCTGATCGTTTTCAATACGTTTTCAAGATGGTTTTATACTGCCAAAGGAGTGGTAGCTCGTACCAAGGGGCGTGGTGAGCTGGAAACTGCTTAAGTCACCTGCCACCACTTACGTCACTTGCCACCGCAACATCCAATAGGAAAAATCAACTGCAGTAGCCACCGTTCAACCTGAAGAGGGCAGCACTCAAATGTTTTTACACCATATATTGTAGAATTAAAACACTTTATACTCAAATGTCAAAAAAGTTACTCGAAACAATGAACAGAACTAAAAAAGCCCCATTCTTATAGATCATTAACTAAAAAAAGTTGGTTTAGGGTTTAGTTACTCTTTAAATATGAATCCTGCATGTTCTGCGTGTCTCTGTTAATGAATGGAGCAGAAGCGCGCGTGAAGCTCGCGGTAATTTCAGTGTCTGCTGTCTCACTAAATAAGGACGTGAACACATGAACAACATCTCAGAACTGCTCTGACAGTCACTTCATGAGCATTTGACCGTTTGGTTTGATTAAAACTAGCGTCACATCACATACACAGAACTGTAAAGGTACGTCAACCCGTCAAAATAAAAGTCCGATTAAAGACTTGTTCAGCAGAATGTACATAGCCTACTACTAAAAAATTGTTAACCTTTTTTTTAAGGTTTAATCACACAACATTTCTTCCATGTTTTATTTTTTATAATAAATCCCCTTTGTTTACCAAAAAGTTAAGTCAATTTTCAATAATTAAAAGATAAATTAAATTAATGTTTTGTGTGTTTAATGTGCATCTCAGAAAATGCTTTATTTAAAACCCCAGCTGAATGGCACTTAAATGCACTTAATTCATCTGTCAACTTTATTGTCATTGTTCACAGTACAAGTACAGACAGAGAAACAAAGGGTAATAATTAAATGTTTAGTTTTGATGTATGCATTGCATCTATGCATTTAAAAAATAAAAATATTTTTTTTTCTAAAAAGGGAAACTTAGTTGTTCATTTTAAGAAACCCAGGAGTCTTATTCTCTTGCATAATTAATATTGCAATTTAAGCAAAAACACATTTTATCCGATTAATCGATGGAATTTTTGGGTAGAATACTCGATTACTAAAATATTCGATAGCTACAGCCCTAATTTGGAGACATTCTCAAACAAATTCTATGCAGCGCTGCCAAAGATTTCCTGATGAAGCCTGTTTATGGGTGAGGTCTTGCTCTCCTCTGGTCGACCTGTGCATGGCCATGCTTTCCCAAGAGAAATGCTCATAAGGAGTTCCACCATTGTCTACGTCATTAGATCCATCATCGAAAAAACTATGTAACTTGTACCACTCAGAAGTAAGATTTTCTGCACAGAATTGGCCATGTTTAGCACGAAAATCCATCTCTTTAAGGCCCAATCCCAATTCTATTGTATACCCCTTCCCCTACCCCTCCGCCTACCCCTTCCCCTTGTCCCTTGAAACATAGTGTCAAGGGGTAGGGGAGAAAGTATTCCCCTAAGGATTGGGACACCACTACCATGACGTCACATGTCGTCATACGTCGTCTAGCCCTTTCAATACACACATATACTGGTGTGCATTAGAGTCTTTAATTATCGTTCTGCTGCTTATTGACACACACACACACACACATCAGAAATCGCGCAGCTCACACATCCAGGAGAAAATAAACTTGTCAACGCTGCCCCATGACTTTTATTAAATACAGTTTAAATACTGGTTTGCTACATTATATTTTCCAGCAACAAGAGGATACAATCGTTGTTTTTATAAGTAAACTCACTCTAAAAAGATAAATGCACAGACGCGAATACACGAAAACTTCAATTTCTCTCTCTCTCTCTCGAATAGGCAATATTTGAGAAAATGGTTTAGCGATTTCTAATTATTGAGGGGATTAGCCCCCATCAGTGTCTACAGCAGTTATGGCCCCTGATCAGACATATGCTGAGGTACTATCTTGCAGTCTGTAATGACGTTGGCCAATATTAGCAATATGAACTCACAATTGAATGTAAAATAAAACCAATGATAACTTTTCGTTAAAATCTTTATTTATGCCAAAAAAGCTTACATTTATATCTTTTTCTACCCCTCCAACCAAAAGAGAATTGAGACACCCATACCCCTTCACGTGAACGCACGAAACGGAGGGGTAGGAGAAAGGGGACGGGCTAAGGGGTAGAATTGGGCCTAACACTGAATAATTCTGAATCCATGAAACACCATTGTAGCCCCCTTTTAAGCAAATGTGTGATACATACGACCCCTTGCTACGGCACGAGGAGCATGTAATGCATTAATGCTGCAAGTTGCATAATGGTAGTCCAGCAGGGGAAGCATACACCCTTCGTAAACTTAGAATGGCGTCCAGTCTGAATTAAAATGTTCCATATTCAACACCTCAGTAGGAATAAAATTGCCCAAATCGAAAATGGTAATCTGTTGAGGGGTGGGATAACCTTCTATAACCGAACTAAATTAAAATCCTGCCATGTAAACATATTAAACTGATAACTTGTATCTATGTAATCACATCAATGGTCGTAGTCATCGGAATGGGAATGTGATGTAATTCCAATCAGTTATTAAAAATATTAATGCAAACCGCTGATGTTTTTTTTTTTTCTGGTAATTTGCATGTCATTGTAGGCCACTTAGTATGTCCCAAAACCGAAAGCACGAGCACATGTAAACACCATATCGGATTAGATAATGTCTCATGTAAACATGGCTATTAAGATCACGTTCTTATAAGCCAATGTGTAGAAGCCATAGAGCGACATATACGTGCTTCTGAAGCTGCGTGCATCTAAAACACTCACACAGCTAATGTGACATCAACCTTAGAAATAAACACCAGTGACATTGAGATTTCGCCGCTAAATAAAGCGTACCCCAGTTGAAACGCTGCACGAGACCGCTTGTCTCATTTCACCGTTCTCATGGCCTCATCACCATGTCCTCAGAGCGTCTGCATGCTCCAGGTGTATGTATACAGATGTATAGATGCTGCTGCAAATATGCTTAATATTTGCTCCTGCAACCGATGCAAAATTATGTTGACCACCAGGCAACATAGACCACGATATGGATTAAAAAGCATTCACTTATCTTAGATGCGGATTTCAGATGTTCTGAAACAAACTGCAACAGTTTGATTTGCAAGCAGTGATGCGATCAGTTAATTGCAAGCAACGATGCAATGGAAGAGACACTGAAGAATGGGAAATCTAAATAGACCGCATGTGATAGCTGTCAAGACTGGATTGGTCCACGTCATGATGCAAGCGTGACTAACGTGGCCTGACTGAACTAACTCGATGCTAAATTTTTATTAAAAACTATCATTCTCTGTCAGCAGGTGGAGCGTTTGGTAAAAACATAACTTTACCTGGTAGCAGCAGAGCACAAAGCTGAGCAGCACTGGACTTTGAATAAACAGTAGCACTGTACATTCAATGAAATCATAACATTAGCCTTTTGAAGTTTAATCGTCACATTCAGCCATATCACAGTTCTGGTCCAGAATAAATTTTGATCCAGATTCTTGATCCAAAAAATTTAAGACTTTAAGACTGCCGAAACCCTGAGATCCTCAAGCCCCTCATTACCCTCCAGATCACCCTTCAGGTCTTCATCCAGAATCACATCTGGAATGTCAAGATCTACACCTAGGTCTTCCTCAAATGCTCTTCTGGTTTGGGAATACAAGTATTCCACACCAATGAGCTCTTCTGTAGAAACACAGAGTGTATATGTTTTAAAAACATCCCCTCCGAATCTGCCACATCTGTGTGTTTCTCAGATGTGGCAGAACTAATCCCGTCCGAATGCGAATGTCTGTGATTGCCGGTGATATTTTATTTCACAACGCATTTCCTTGTGTGTTTTGGCCAACGTGAATTACCGTAGATGCTCTTACCGCACAGATGTTTGATATATTTGCTTAGCGACAAATAAATAATAAAAAAATAATAATAAAATCAAGAGCAAGATCATGTAAAATGTTAATACCGTCTATTGTAATATCAGCATCAGGTAAGATTACTCACGTTCATTTATGCACTCAGTTACATAAAGTTTTAATTACATATATGTACCTTTATGAAAATTAAACATACAGTAGGTTTAGCCTACTACACACACACACAAAAAAAGGAGAACAAGTTAAACTAAAGGAACCACACATTAACATGGTTTTTCTATACTAGCCATTTAGTATTTATTGTGTAATAATACTAATGGCAATCATTCTGAATGAATTAAATGCACGCATACAGAGCGCGTGATCTCTGTGATGCCCAGATGCACAAAACAGACCCTCCCACCTCTGTAAAAAACACAGAGATGTTAGTCCCGTCCGAATTGGTACATGGAAATCACAGATGTCAGGTGGTAAGAATCGAAACTCAAACGTAGTTTAGAAAAATTGTCCCGTCCGAATAGGGCTTTAATCCAAATATTGTTAATTATGATTTTTTTCCATCGCTACTTAAACACGCTTGAATGACAAAGCCTATTTTACCTCATGAATAATAGTTAAGCTTCAAATGGGCAACCTTACGAATATGGAAACGGATTTCTCCCGAGTGAGAGAGCCAAACCTTACCTTATGCTTAGCTTTAAATTATTATTATTTTTTGTTTGTTTATAACTAAGCCCTATATTATTATATACTGCTATTATATTTATCCATTACAATTCTATATTTTTAATTCTTGTTTTGTTCTGATATATTTTTTAAATTTAAAGGATTTGTTGTAAAGTGAAGGGAACTAAATATATCCTGTTTACATTCCTGTATCCTGTATATCCTGTACATTATAACATTATTAAGCCAGCCGTTATTATTTCTAAATGAAATAAAATACAATTTGTACATGATTAATATCATATGAAAAAAAACAAGCAGCAAATGAAAATAGGTGATTAATCCATTAATATGAAACCTTTAAACGACTCATATATTTTATTCTTTCACAAACGTAATTTATTTTTTAGCGTGTTTAAAAAAAATAAAAAAATAAAACATGCAGCAAATGAAAAAAGCCAATTAATCCGTTAAAATTTGTTACTCTGGGTTAACAGTAATTATATACTTCAGAGCAGAGCCTGCATGGGCCTAATCTAGGCTATTTATACATTTTTTTTTTCATTGCATCTGAAAATGACTTCGTTCATCACATTCACTTCACGCTCTCTGGCGCAGATCCCCCTCCCGCGATGCTCAGCTGTGGATGATTTAAAAATGTTTGATATAAAGGCTGCTGTCCCATTTTATACAGGATTTATTCATTAAAAAAAATCTATTTATATTGTTAGTTCTAATTATATTGTTAACAAGTTCATTTAGGCTATTTAACTAACACTGACATTTTATCCTTTTTAATTTATAAACTCTTTGAGATTTTAAAGTTTAAAAATAGGTTTTAACTGCTCAAATTATTTGTATGATTTAGTAATATGTTTTCATATTTATTCTTGTAGAAAATAAGGGAAAAAATAAGGGACGATACAAATATTTGTTTTGCTCCACCTATTTATGTAGGTTACAATTATAAATAAAATAAACATACATACATATATATATATATATATATATATATATATATATATATATATATATATATTAAAATGTCATAAAAAAATACCATAGGCCTGAGTAAATTTGACCATTATAGAGTTAGTGGTTAGTGATTAATGGTTAGTGATTGAGGAGGTGAAAATACTGTGAAATTACAAATGGCATTGGATTTTAGAGCATAACAACTGAAGGTTTATGAAACGTTAGCCAATAAAGCTAACGTTTCATAATGGAACTTAAGTTCACAACTTTAAGTTCCATTGTTTAAAAAAAAAAAAAAAATTTAAACAATGGAACTTAAAGTTGTGAACTAAAATACCAACAACCATACAGGGTGTGAATAAATAAAATGCATACTTTTCATAAAATTTCATTATTCATAAAATGCATAACGTTTCTGGTGTTAGGATTTGTACTTCAATACAATTCTTATATAACCTTAAGTTATATAAGAACAAAAAAAAGTCCTAAACCAGGGGCATAATGAGATTGAAATATAGACTACCAGTTTTAATCCAACGCAGAGTGGATGGTTAGATGCATGATGGGCTAGTATTGTCCGATTCGAGAACCGAGGAGCTGATGATACTGCGCATGTGTGATTCAGCGTGAAGCAGACCGACACACAGAGCGTCTGAACCGAACTGATTCTTTTGGTGATTGATTCTGAACTGATTCTGTGCTAATGTTATGATCTGTCAACTTGAAATGCTATCGCTTTTAATTTAAAATGGGTTATTTAAAACAATTACTTATCAAACAGATGGAATTAGAAATAAAGGCCTGCCTCTAGTTATAAGCCTGCTTCAAATAAAAGCTGGTTACCTTCTTATAAAGGCCCGGCTTTTATTTGAGGAATTACAGTATATTAACTGACCCCAGTTTGTTTTATGTGCTATTTGTAGCAAACCATATTACAGATGCTTTGTCAGATTTAAATTTAACCGCGGTCCCAGCGCTTGCCGAACTGTGTGTGGTGAACCTAATGGTATGGGTTTTTTTACAGCGAACTGTGCCACCCCTAGTATCTACTGTGTGTTTTAATTTCATGTTTGGGTTTTCCTTGTAGTCCCTTAAACTTTGACACTACAGTAGTTCATTGCCTGACTATCACACAGCTGCCTCAATTCTTCTTCTCAATACAGCAGTGGCACTGGTGGCCAGGTGTCAGATGACGACACATTTGTCTGATCGAAAAGCTCCAGCTCATGCTCTGGAACCATCCTTGACTGCATGCATGAATTAGTCAGATATTAGATAATTATGTACTTTTCAAATATTTAATTTTTAAATATCAAATTGGTGTGAAAACAAAACTGAACATTTTAGTAACTACCGTATTTTCTGGACTATAAAAGTCACACTTTTTTCAGTGGTGGACGAAGTACACAAATCAAGTATTGAGTAAAAGTACAGATTAGTATAGTAAAATATTACTCCAATAAAAGTAAAAGTACTCCTTTTTCAATTTTACTCAAGTGAAAGTATAAAAGTATAAAAAATGTTATGTACCTAAGTAAAAAAGTACTGAAAGATAGATGTTTGCAATTTTGTATAGGCTACTTAATTTAATGTTATATTAGCATATATATTTTTTTATAATCCTACTGCTCAAAATACCTGGGATATTTTCCAAAATAACCACTATATGGAGTCAAGATATATTTTTGTTGTAGATATGGACTACGTTGACGAGAGTGATGTTAACTGTGAAGTTTACACTGTGATTTACCTGAGAGAAAACAGACATGACCATCTGATTTTCACCAGTAAGAAAAAAGTATTTTAAAGTTTGTTGTTTTACAGAACATCACAGTTATATATGACATGATGATAAGGCCTGAAGTTAGGAAGAACATTTTAAAGAAAATATAATTATATTTTCATAATGATTTTTTTCCTTCTCAAATCTTGTCTGTGGTGTAAAGACACCCCTGGCCAAACGGGGTGCATCTCTTCCCCTCTTTGATAATTACTGTAGTTACCATGTTCTGAACTTCACGTCCTTAACATCACGTCCTTACTTTTGTCCCTAGATGTGATCTATATATATATATATATATATATATATATATATATATATATATATATATATATATATATATATATATATATATATATGAATAAAAATATTTGGACATCATTTCAAAAAATTACCTCAAGTTAGCACCAGCAAGCTTGTTAGCTAGACAGTTAGCATCAGCTAACAATATTTCATTATTTTCAGTATGGTTATGAATAAATATTTATGTCTGTCTACTCGTCTAGCTAGACCAAACAACTTTAATATAAAATATAAAATAAAGTAACGTTACTGTTGTTAAACAATATAAAAACAGACGTCACATAGAACATGGTAGCATTTTAATAAAACTGTTAATATTACGGCAGCGGGGAATTTGAACATGCACAAGTTATTTTATTTTATCTGTGTTAGTTTAATGTTTGTCTGTTTTTTTTACCTAAAACACAGAGACGCTGATTGATGTCTGCATCGTCTGCACTCGAGCATTTCAGTGGGCTTAAACAGATCACTCTTTACAGCGGATTTAGTTCCCAAACAACTCACAATTTTGACCTAAATATGATTTTTAGTAACAATAATTAATCCTAAATTTCGACATTAATAACTTACTTTTAGCAACTGTTGCAACACTGGGTTGTACATAATAATTAACTCAAATGATATATAGGGAATTTGAATAATTAATCAGGAATATGATTAATATACATCTCATATGACAGTTACACTAAATTTTATTGAAGATGAAAAATAGCTCAATTGTCTATACCAATAACTAATTACAGGGCACTGTAATTCACTCATTAATATGTCAATATTCCATTCTTCATTCTTCTATTGTGATATCTCTTACTGTAAATTACTGCAAATCAAACAGTGGTTTGTCCAGCAAACGGTCATACGATTGACCTATCAATTTTCAATAAAGTTATCACTTCTTATAATTCAAGGAAAAATATTCTCTGGCCATGAAAACATTATCCTATCATTATGATAAATTTAGTTTCTAAATTTAAAGCTTGTAGCTAAAGATCAGACATCTCAGTGACTCGTAATGTGAGTGGGGTGGAGGCCAAGGCAATCATGAATATATGGGTTTTTAATAATTGACTAATAATACATCAGACTACAAATCACACTGAGTATATATGCGTACGACAATACAGACAGTAAACTTTGTACAAGACATGACGGAATCCAAATGAGAGAGAGAGAGAGAGAGAAAGAGATCACAGAATGAGCTCAGGTAAGAAAATCATAGACAGTAACTTTTTGGAAGCCAACAACGACTCAAATCATAGACACATTTTAAGCAGCATTTAAATCTTCATAGAGAAAGATACTTGCATGGCCCAGCGTGCGTGAACTTGGTCTTTTTGTGACGCTTTGTGCGCTGGTCCTTTTGAAAACAGCGTGCGTGTGTCCTTTGTCTTCCGGCCCGGGGCTACGGCGGAATCGCGCGGTATTTGAAAGGTTCAACAAACAATGTTCCAGAATTCGTCTTCCTTGTGTGGAATGGAATGGCTCATTTCAGCTCCTGTGCTGAGGGGGGACGGCGATATGAGCCTTGTTCGGTCGGCTCTTATGGCTTGGGATGGTTCACACCTCTGTTCCCGTGAACAACCAAAGTTCCTTTGTCTCTGTGGAAACACCCACCCTAATGATTTAGGGCTTGTCAGATTTCATCAGTGATATTCTAGCAAGTTCGTAATTCAAGATTATTAGATTTTACACACATTTTACATAGGGGAATAGTTGCGTCACAACATGACAATTCCAAAAACACCGAACAGTACATATATGACTGACAGAAACACGAAGTTACATTCAATGCAGAATTACACACGTTTAACGTTTGATTAGCACACGATTAAAACTGCAGATTCTCCAATTTATATGGGGAATCTCTAATGCACCAAAAAGCAATACTTGACCACTCGATCACATTGAAAAAGTAATAGTTTAGGATACATTGAGAAAAAGATGCCAGTGACTTGGCCTCTTTCCTGTCCTGTTGCCCAGTGGAGTCATAAAGTTTTACGACCTGGTCAGGAGGGGGGGTGGGGGGGATTGTGGGGTTACAGCAACATGACTATTTGAGAACCTTAAAATTAGGAGACACATTTCCAATTTATAAGTCAGCAACTTTAACCATTTACCCAGGATTAACCATTTTTATGCAATACCCAAGCATTCAAAATATATATTAATAATAAAATGAACAAAAAAAGTAAGGAACTTTAAGAAAGGTTTCTTTTTGTGTGTGTGGAATGTTGGGGGTTTAGTGTCTCCTTTGAGGCTCGCACGGGTATCGTAAATAATTTAAAGTCCAGCCAGGCTGGCGCCAGGCCAGGCATTTAGTGTAAAGAGGTTTCATGTTATATGCCTGAATTTAACCCATGAATCGATGACCTGCATATGCGTTACTTATAGTCCAGTGCGACTTATAGTCCAGAAAATACGGTAAGCAGAATTGTATTAGGTTTAGTAACAACAATTGATATTGTTAACATGGTATAATTTCTGATAAGCTACTTTTTTATTGTTTGACACAAGTTTCATGATTTAAATTCAGTTCAGTGCTTGTGATTTGATTCAATATTGACTAATTTGGATAAATATTAGGTAGGCTACACAAGATTCATTTTTTCTCGAGACAAAAAAAAAAAAAAAACTAATCAGGCCAGACATATAATGCATTTTTTTTATTATTATAACAACTGTATTTAACATTGCTCTTTAGCTAGAGATCATCCGTTCATGTGACGCTATAGGGATCTGTCACGTCACATTTACAAGCTCCAAAACGGTATTTATTGCTTGAATTTCTAAATAAAATTGACAGAATCTGAGAGAAGAGATAATTTTTTATAACATAAGTATCCTGCTCTGTCTTGGCTGTCGGTCTTCGTGTACTCTTTGCTTTGCGATTTTACTGTGTGTGAGAAAATAGATGTGGTGTCACGTGAGGGCGCGAATGCGTGAGAGGTGTGTCCCAGGCGGCCTGACAAAGTTTGATGTTTCGCTGTGAAACAGGAAGTTGCTGTAACTCAGTCAAGCAATGTCCGATCTTCCCCAAACTTCACACATGTGATAGGTGTTTTGCTCTGAACAAACACCCATGACCAAATTCAGTTATAGTCATAGCGCCACCTGCTGGTAACAGGAAGTGACAAGGTTAACAATGTGATGGACTCCTAGGAACAAATTAAAAAGTGTCAAAAAGTGTTAAATAGGCTGGCAACATGCTAGAAACATAATAAAACATGCTAGCAACACTTAGCTAAGTGTTGAAGCATTCTACTAAGGCAGTGAAAAAGGAATTTGCTGTAACTAAGGCAAGCAATGTCCAATCTTCCCCAAACTTCATACGTGTGATAGGTGTTCTGTCCTGAACAAACACCCATGAAAAAATTCAGTTATAGTCATAGCGCCACCTGCTTGTAACAGGAAGTGACATGGTTAACACTGTTATGAACTCCTAAGAATAAATTAAAAAGTGTCAAAAAGTGTTAAATAGGCTGGCAACATGCTAGAAACATAATAAAACATGCTAGCAACACTTAGCTAAGTGTTAAAGCATGCAACTATGGCATTGAATTCACAAGTTTGACAAGAGTTCCGTACTGAACACATCAGCATGCCCTTATTCAGTTATAGTCATAGCGCCACCTGCTGGTAACAGTAAGTGGCATGGTTAACACTGTTACAGACTCCTAGGAACATATTAAAAAGTGTAAACAAGAGTTAAATAGGCTGGCAACATACTAGATACATGCTAGAAACACTTAGCTAAGTGCTAAAGCATGCTACTAATGTAGTGAATAAAGAAGTTGCTGTAACTCAGGCTAGCAACGTCCGATCTGCCCCAAACATCACACGTTTGACAAGGGTCCTGTCCTGAATACATCAACATGCCCAGATTCGGTTATAGTCATAGCGCCACCTGCTGGCAACAGGAAGTATCATGTTTAACAATTTTATGCACTATTTGCAACACAATAAAATTTGACATTGTGTGCTAATCATGCTAGAAATATTTTCAAACATTCTAACGACACTTACTATGTGCTAAAGGATGCTATTAATAACAGGAAGTTGTTGTAACTCATGCATACAATTCCCAATCTGACCCAAGCTTCACATGTTTTATAAGAGTCCTGGCCTGAACACAACTAAAGGCCAATAGTCAGTTATAAGTATAACGCCGCCTGCTGGCAACAGGAATGACTTATTTCATACTAACTTAAACATGGAAATGTGGCATAAATATTTACTATTTTATAAGCATATGGCCCAACGTTCACGGTTCCTCCTATGGGCACCGGGTGGTGGTGAGCCCGGGTTCGAGGGCCCGTTCATCGCTGCTTGCAGCTTTAATTATGTATCCTATTCTGCTGAGGTAAATTAAACTAAATACTCACGTATGCTTAATTAGAATTAGACAGTACAATGAGCCCATCAGGCGGTTGAATTTAAAAGATTGATTTTGCTAGCCGTTCGCGGGTGTCCATGGTAACGTCGATGGTGGGCGGGGTGCTGAACCAGAGAACGCAGGGATTAATGTATTATGAAGTATGATAATTCCATGTAGCCTGGGTGTCTCAGTGTAGTCTTGCTAATTATTCAGTCTCATATGCCATGTATTTACCAGGAAAAGATAAACAATTCAAGTGGAATAACAATATTTGGTGCTGAAGGAGACGGAGCTGAGCTCCGGCATGGTGTGTTATTTTGGACCCAAGGAGGTGCGCTCCAGCCCAATTTAACCTATGAGTGCGATACAACAAAAGACAACAGAACCCAGTGATGGATACACTGGACACGATCCCCATCAGTGAACTGATGCCTCGTTCTGTTTATGACGAAATGTACTGATACTGCGTTCAGATGATATGACACTGTAGTGTGATGTCATCAAGTTTAGACAGACTTTAAACGCAGTGGGGCATGGATGACAACTCTCAAGTCCGGTGTAGACACAGACAGTGACTGCTCTATTTACTATTAAGTTATATAAGAAAAAAACCTTTGTAAAATGTTTTTGTCATTTGAATATTGATTTTTAAAATCGATTTAAATCATAAATCTGATTTTTTTTTTTTAGGCCATGTGCTATGGCCCAGCACTAAAAGCAAGTAAAGAAGGCTCCCTTTGAAATCACTTAGATTGTCAGTTAATGAAGCTCTTTTTTACATTGTGTGCATTTTGTTGATTATAATGTGAGGACGGTTTATTAATCCGTCCATTCTTTAGAGTTTCAAATATTTAGCTAATTCGTGCAGGTTTAATTTATTTGTGTCTTGTTTTAGGCAAATTATAAATAATGTGAACGAAGTTATACATTGCTTCACGTTTAAACATGCAACAATTTCTTAATCAGTTTACAGACAAATGTATTTTTCTCCAGAAGTTATCTGTCAATATAAAGGACAGGTAACGAATAACAAAAATGCATGTTGTTTTATTAAAGGAATTTTAAAATATAAATTAAAATATGTGCTTTGATGCGCTTGTTTGATATATTGTGGTTAAAGCGCCACTCAGCGGTGGTAAAAAAGACGCGGCGGTCAAAAAGGCGTTTTCAGTGTTTACCCACTGTATATATGCTTCTCTATCTAATATGCTTTAAGTACATATGCATTTATTTCAAAACAATAATTAGAAGCACATCAAACCTTATGAAGAGACAACCACAGCCCTGCAAAATATCACCACGGTTTTACTACAGAATCTACAGTTCTATACCAACTATATAACTAAGCAGTGGTCTCTGTTTTAAAATACAATGGTACACCATATCAAAAGCTTTGGAGAGATCAATGCTGTCCAATGCCTCATTAATGTCATTCACAACCTTCAATGAGGCAGAGATGGTACTGTGTTCCTTTCGGAAGCCCGACGGAAACTGAGAAAATATTATTAAAACTCAGGAATTCTTTCAGTTGTTCACTTACTAGTCATTCTAAGACCTTTGATAGCACAGACAAATTGGATATAGGCCTATAGTTGTTTAACAAGGCAGGATCTCCTCCCTATTAACAAGGGAAAAACATGGGCAGATTTCCAGATTGATGGCATAAAATTATGATCCAAAGACATATTAAAAATATACATGAGCGGTTTAGCAATAAAATCTGCAGCAATTTTTAAGAAATGTGGCTCTAGACAATCTGGGCCAGCAGGCTTTTTGATGTCCAATGACATTAGGGCTTTATGTACATCATTAAGTGAAAACGGGGTAAAGGTAAAAGGAAAAGGCTGACTAACACAAAATCTTCCTGCAACATTACCATTATAAGACAAGGTTTTTGTAAGGAAAAATGTTTAATATTACGTTTTTCAATGCATCGAGGCCTGGATTTTGGAATTTTGGCATTTCTAACTGCAGCAATTGTACAATGATCACTGATGTCATTAGCAAACACACCAATTTCAAAGAATTTATGAGGAGCATGAGTCAAAAGCAAATCAATTAAAGTAGATTTCTCTTGTTTTTTTATTTGGGTGAGTAGGAGATTCAATTAAATGTGTAAGATTTAAATCATTGGAAAGACTCTTCAATCCATCAGAAGCAGGTTTGAACCAGTCCCAATTCATATTGCCTGCTAGAACAATCTCATTGTACTGCAGCTGTGATAAAAGCTGTGACAGTGTCTGAAGGGTGTCAGCTTCAGCAGAGGGTGGTCTGTAGCTTCCAACAACAGTGACAGTCATACCTATGTACACCTCAACATTTAGGGCCAAAAATTCAAGCTGTTTACTCACAGATATGCAGTGGTGGTAAGTAACGAAGTAAAAATACTTTTGCTACATTAAGTATTTTTTTCGGGGATATGTACTTTACTTGAGTATGTTTTATTTGCATCTACTTTCACTTTTACTCCACTACTTTATTAAAGACAAAGTTAACCTTTTACTCCGATACATTTCCCCATGCTCGCTTCAAGTATTTATTACACTGAGTTTACCAACCAATTAAAAATTTGGTTTTCTTTTGAAAAAAAGAGCGCGCGACTTCTCGAGTTCTTTGCCAACATATGCTCACGCAGCAGTTAGTTCGAGGTGAAAGATGATCACTAAAATAGGTGATAGTGCAGCTCTTGCTGCCCGCAATGATCCTGAGATTCCCGACAGGGATCACCCTTGGCCATATCTCAAGGATATGTTTGAATTCATTGAAGTCAAGGGAGATTCTTATTGGCTGAGATGTCTTCTTTGCCTGCTACGGGTGAATGAAATTTCAGTAGGGCTGTGTCGAATGCGATTTTCATGCTCATCTCATCAGTAACGCTCCTGTAATTAGTAGTATATATTTCCAGCACATGTGTTCAGATCAGGGTTGCCAGGTTTTCACAACAAATCCTGACCAGTTGCTTCTCAAAACCAGTCCAAAACTAGCCAAAAAACGCGTTTCCAGGAGGTTCCCCGATAAAAATTACTTCCCGGGGTTAAAATATACATTTATTGGAAGGGTTGCCTTGGTAAAAGTCACATTTTAGGAGCTAAATATCAAGTTATTGGGAATGGGGTTTCTTCGACCGGCGGACATGAAAAACAACCACGGATGTGGCAACACTGGTTCAGGTGGAGCGGCAGTTACTACACAGAGATGTAGTCCACCGACAACTAACACAAAATCGCTTTAAAAATTGAGGGGAAAAAAAATCGATTTTATGTCTGTGGTTGTTTTTCATGTCCGCAGGTCGAAGCGACAATACCAATTTCACTAGTTCATGCTTACATATAATTAGCTGAGGTATGGTATGCGTATTTGGCGTGCTGTCCGGGGAAGGGCTCCGAGCTCGGGAATTGCCCGAACCTAGAGTACCCTCCCTTCCCCCGTATATTGTAAAGTGAACTTGAAGTGGGGAGATGGGGTGGAGGAGGGATGCTGATAAACCGTCAATGGATAGAGGTAAGTCAGCGATATTTATACTGTGGGATTGATTACTTGATTGTGGTCCACCTGTGATGATTAGGCTAAGTATCTGACGCGCTCCTCCCGAATCTTCATTGATAATTACATTTCACTAGTTCACGCTTACATATAATTAGCTGAGGTATGGTATGCGTATTTGGCGTGCTGTCCGGGGAAGGGCTCCGAGCTTGGGAATTGCCCGAACCTAGAGTACCCCCCAAAAAGGCAAATGTACAAGAGGACAGCCGCCAGTTTAAAGAATGCCCCCCCAAAAAAGCAGAGTACTGGCGGGGGCTGATTTGGTTTCTGAGAAGTTATCTCTTTGGCAGGCTGGAAGGGCCTACGTACTCCGGAGGGAGCGACTTGGGCGTTGGGAGATTAGGCCCTACCAGCTGCAGCTAGTGAACTACGTGGTTGTTGGCGCCCGGTCGGTAGGGCTCGGGCCGATGCTCAACTGGAGCTTTTTGGTGTTGGAACGGTGAGCCCTACCGGCCGATGAGGAGGAGCAGCGTGGTTGTGGTGCCCGACCGGGAGGACCCGAGTTGCCTCGACCGGAATAGGTCACGGTGTCGGCGTACGGGCCCTACTGGCTGATAGCCCCTGCTATTCAGTGGGTGAAGGGCCTAATGCTGACCGAGAGGGCCCATGAAGCCTCTGACAGGAGATTGAGACTCAGGATGACGGACGTCTGGGTCCTCTCGGTTTGGCAGATAAAAAGCTTTTGGGCCAGCCGACAAGGAGGACTCTGGCAACATCCGAAGGGAGATCCCGACTCACGGCATCTGATGGATGAGACTCGCTTGCGGCTGGCAAGCATAGGCCCGTCCGGGAGACTCTCGCCAGATGTCTGAAGGGAGCACACGCTAAGCCTCGCCTACCGTCAAATGGAAAGGTAAGTTGCGTGGCCGAGAGACTGTTAACGACGTCTGAAGGGAGCACACACATCGAACGGGTAAGCCTCGCCGACCGTAGAGTGGAAACGTAAAGCAAGTCTGTCCAGGAGGCTCTCGCCAGCGTCCGAAGGGAGCACACACATTGAACGGGTAAGCCTCGCTGACCATAGAAAAGGTAAGGTTGTCTAACCGGGAGGCTCTCGCCGGCGTCCGAAGGGAGCACACGCATCGAACGGGTAAGCCTCTCCGGATGGCGGACAGAAAAGGTAACGATAGGTGGCCAGGAGGCTCTTGCCAGCGTCCGGCGGGGACAAAACTGGGTGAGCCTCGCAGGCCGTAGGATGGAAAAGGTAAGTTTGTGTAGTCGTTAGGCTGTCGTCAGCGTTTTAAGGGAGTTTGCTACTCCCGGCAAGAGACGGGTTAGCCTTGGCGACCATAGGAAGGAAGGAGAGTTTATTGTGTGTTTGGTACTTGCAGCATTTGAACAGCTTGCTTGTAGGTTTGTAACCTAAACCACGCGGTAAGGTCGTGGTTGGCTGGCCAGGAGGCTGTCGCCAGCGTCCGATGGGAGCACTCGCATCGGACGGGTAAGCCTCACTGGCCGAGGGTGGAAAAGGTCAGGTTGTCTAGCCGGGAGGCTCGGACCGACGTCCGATAGGAGCTTAGCTCCAGGTAAACCTCTCTGGCTGAAGGACGGAAAAGGTTGTCCGGCCGGGAAGCTCTCGCCTACGTTCAATGGGAGCCTTGATTCCATGCATTGGACGGGTAAACCTCTCCATACGTAAGACAGAATGGCAAAGCAGGTAGCCGGGGGCTTTCACCTACGTCCGAAGGGAGTGTGAGCTCCTGGCAACAAACGGGTAAGCCTTATTGGGCGCAGAATGGAAAAGGTGAGGTTGTCTGGCCGGGAGGCTCTCGTCAGCATCCGATGGGAGCTCGTGCTCCTGTCATCGAAGAGAGAAGCCTCGCTGGTCATAGGATAGAAAAGGTTAGGTTGTTTGGCCGGGAGTGTGTGGCTGGAGTCGGCGGTATTTATTATAGAAATTTACTCGTCGGTACTCAATAAGGATGTGTCGCTGGGTTTTTTTTTTTTTTTTTTTTTTATATATATGGCCGATGAGGGTTTGGTGGGCTTTCTTTATGTGAAACTGGTTTATTCTGATGTAGCTTTGGTATGCTTCTGAGGACCATCTTCCTAGAGTTTGGATCTGTTGGTTGGAGAGGCCTTTTTGTGCAGCTGAAGTTGCTGCCCCGATGCGAAATGAATGGGTGGAGAAATAGTTCGCTGGGATGCCTGATAATTGCAGGACGCATTTGAGGTGTTTTTGGAACCAGAAACGAGTGACTGGTTTTTTGGACTCATCGGTGAATAGGGGTTCGTGTGGGGACTTTGCCTGGGAATTTCTAAGGTGTAAAAAAGCGAGGATGGATTGGTAAGGCTGGATTGGGGAGGGGAGATTGAAAATGTATATGAAATGGCCTTTGTTGGTTTGGTCTGTTTTGCTTTGTTTGATTGATGGGAAAAAGACAGGAAGTGGGAGAGGACGCAGGCGTTTGTTTGTTCGCCGCTTCTCCACCTCTGCCCTAGTATTTATTTGTTTTATTTGCTTTATTTTAAAAAAAACTTGTTTTATTAGCTTTAAAATCGCAGTTTTAAAATTATTTTGCGAGTATATCACTTAGCTTATCGAAGCTACAACTGCTAAGATTGTTACGGTGCTTGGCTGACTGGTCAACATTTGGATGGATTTATGTCTGATTTGGCTGTGGATTGTATCACCTTGTCTGCTGACCAAACTGTGACAACGAGCATCGGCTGAATGATCACTGTTAATGTTGGGCAAATTCTAATGGCGTCCAGCATTATCGTCAAATATTCCACCCTGCATTCCTGTCATAAAACAGCTCGGACTTCTCCGTCGACCCCGGTATGTCCATAGAAGTTCCCGCAATAAGTTTGTTTACCGCCAGCATAATGCTGCTTCAATTCCTTCCATCTGGTCAACGACTGCACGTGTCGCACCTGTGGGACGTCATCAGAGCTCTGGCGTTATTGGACATTGTAGCAACCACCCGCCTCTTTTTCCTCTGAGAGCCGCTAGTGCTGGGCGAAATAGAAATCATGGAGTGGATTGCGGAGCTTACAGAGACTTGGACCAAAAGATCTGTCTTCCGCCACTATGGAATTATTTAATACACAATCTCTTACAAATAAATCTCTTCTAATCTACGATCATATATTGGATAAAAAGCTGGATTTTATGTGCCTGGTTGAAACTTGGCACAAACCAGGGGATTATTCAGTGCTTAATGAAGCCTGCCCCCAGGGCTACTGCTACCTGGAAAAAGCCCGCAGGTCTGGTCGAGGGGGTGGTTTGGCCGTCATCCATCGGGCTGAATTGAAACTTTCTCCCCTGCCACTGCCTGACTTTATTTCCATGGAATGCTTAGCCTTTAAATGCAAACCTCCTCATTCAATGACAGTGTTGCTCATATACCGTCCCCCCAAATCACACTCTTTATTTCTTACGGAAATACATGACTTACTTACATCACTTTGTTCAGTGATATCCAACATTGTTATTATTGGTGATGTAAATATTCATGTGGATAACCCCTCTTGCCAGCTGTCAAGAGAGTTTTTGAGTCTGCTTGATTGTCTGGGTCTCCAGCAGCATGTGAAGGCACACACTAGGGGGCACACTTTAGATCTCGTTATTACCGACTCTGTCCCTATTAAGAGTTTAGATGTTTATGATCTGAGTGTGTCTGATCACAAGGTGGTCTCTATGGCTTTCACATTTCAATTGCCTACCACAAGACTCAAGCGTCAAATGTCCTTCCGGAACTGGAAACACATTGACCAAAACTCTATGACTGCAGACCTCAAACAAATTTCTTGTCCAGCCATCTCAACTGTAGACGAACTGGTGGACCACTATAATGCATCTTTGAGCAGTGTTTTTGACCTCCACGCTCCTATTAAGACACGTGAAGTTACTTTTGTATGCTCTGCTCCCTGGTATACACAAGAACTACGTAGAATGAAAATGGCAGGCCGTGCCTTGGAGCGTCATTATAGGAAATCGGGACTCACTGTCCATAAGCTTGCATTTCGTGACCATCAAAGGACCTATTTTAAGTCCCTGAAAGACGCACGTTGTCAATTTTATTCAAATCAAATCAATAAAAATACAGGTAATTCTAAGCAGTTGTTTGCCACAATTAGCCATTTTTTGGAACCACAAAAGCCTTCTTCCACTGAAGTGACTAAGGAGCGCTGTAATAATTTTATTGACTTTTTTAGATCAAAAATCAGCAACATCCGCTCCTTAATGCCTGGATCATATCCCCCACCTTCACCTGCCTTAAATCCTTTAATTGGGAGTTTGCCATCTCTCCCATATTTTACTGAGTTCTCAAGCAGCCAGATTGATGAAATTCTGCGAGGAATGAAATCAACATCCTGCACATTGGACCCTATTCCGACAGTTCTGCTTAAGTCATATTTTCCTATTGTCAGTCCAATCATTAAAAAGTTAGTTAATCTTTCATTACAAACTGGTCATGTTCCACCCTCTCTTAAAGCAGCTGTTATCCGCCCGGTCTTGAAGAAGCCCTCATTAGACCCAGAGGAGCTTGCAAGCTACAGACCTATCTCAAACCTGACTTTTTTGTCAAAGGTCCTGGAAAAAACAGTTGCTTCCCAACTTCAGAACCATCTTAGACGTAATAATCTGTTTGAGAAGTTCCAGTCAGGCTTTCGCTCAGCCCACAGCACGGAAACAGCACTGCTCAGGGTGACAAATGACCTACTGATGACAGCTGATGCAGGATCGCCATCACTGCTTATTCTGTTGGATTTGTCTGCGGCCTTCGACACAGTGGACCATACTATTCTCCTGGATCGACTCCATCATACAGTTGGACTCTCGGGGACTGCACTGCAGTGGTTCCAGTCCTACCTGTCTGGCAGAACTGAATGTGTTATGTTGGGAGGATGTAAGTCCAGGCTGTCCACCGTTACATGTGGTGTTCCGCAGGGGTCAGTTCTTGGTCCCATCCTTTTTACCATCTATATGTTACCTCTCGGGCACGTCATCAGCAGACATGGGCTGTCCTTCCATTGCTATGCTGATGACACGCAGCTTTATATCAAAACTGTCCCTAACCCCTCAGAAGCCATCTCTCACCTCACCGCATGCCTTGAGGAGATAAAGGCATGGATGAATGGAAATTTTTTACAGTTAAATAGTAGTAAAACTGAGGGACTCCTTGTTGGTACCCCCCATCAGATTCGTTCTTTTCCTATATCTCAGTTCCTCTTTGATGGCAAGATTATTACTCTCTCCTCCTCAGTCACAAATTTGGGGGTTCAGCTTGATGCACAGTTGACCTACAGCGGCCACATAAAACATCTGTGTAAGACATCATTTTATCAGATACGAAAAATTTCCAAACTCCGCCCCCTGTTAACTCTTCCAGATGCAGAGAAACTTGTCCATGCCTTTATCTCCTCAAGGCTGGACTACTGTAATGGACTTTTTGTTGGGATTCCTGCTAAGGACATACAAAAGTTGCAGTACATCCAAAACAGCGCGGCTAGAATCCTAATGAAAGTAAGGAAATTTGAACATATCACCCCCATTCTGAAATCACTCCATTGGCTCCCTGTTTCTACCCGGATTGAATACAAAATCATTTTGTTAACTCACAAATGTATTTTCGGCCAGGCACCATCATATCTCAAAGATTTGATCAATTTGCAACTTTCAAATCGTACCCTCAGATCATCAGGAAGCATGCTCCTTCAAGTTCCTTTCACCAAGCTTTTTACTATGGGGGGGTCGAGCTTTTTGCTCTGCAGCCCCACAGCTTTGGAACCATCTTCCTGTCCAGTTGCGAGTCACACAGAGACTGGACACTTTTAAAGCAAACCTAAAGACTTTTTTATTTAGGAAAGCATATAATTGCTGAGCTGTCATGTTTTAGTAATCTGTGATGTTTATGATCTTGTTATTTTATTGTAGCACTTTGAGATTCCCCCAATGAAAAGTGCATTATAAATAAAATCTATTATAATTATTATTATTATTAAATAAGCGATTGTTTCGTCATCTAGTATGGTTAGGTCTGACACAGTGGGGTTGATTTTAGGATTAAATTTAGAAGAGATCGTAAGCTCCGAGCACCTGAGAAAACCGAAAAAGGCAAGGATGAACATGGCGTCGAGCGTGCGGGCGATGCTGAGGGGTTGGTAATTTGTGCAGAGGGTGTGGATACATTTTGTGAGGATATCTAGCGTTATGGGTTTTCTGGTGTCTGGATGGGTGGGCTGGGATCGCTGGATCCCTTTAATTAGGAGGAAGGTTTGTGAATTGTTTATTTCGGGTGAAGGAGCGCCGGTCATTAGTTTGTGAAAAAACTGGACTCCGCTCAGGTAGTTTTTTTATAGATCCGACTTGGAGACCCTTGGCGCCGTTGAGGAACGAAATGAAAGAGGTGATGGAGAGTAGAGAAAATCTGGGAAAGGGATGTTATAGGTGAGGTGAAATGACTTAAAGCACCTCCACGCAGTCACGTATGACTGGAGGATTCTGGGAGAGACTGCTTGGGGAATAGAGTCCAGTGATGCTTCGAGGAGTGGTTTTAGAGGGTGAGTTACGGGAATATTAATTCTGAATAGTGAGGAACCGGAGTGGGGAATTGGTCCGCCTCTGGAGCCAGTGTCCTGAATTTCTGAAACAGAAAACGAGACAGGGAGTCAGCAATTTGGTTTTCTGTACCTGGGACGTGCTTTGCGCTAATTATGAATTGGTCGCATGCTGCGATCCATATAAGACGTCTAAGGAGAGGCATGAGGGCCGGGGAGTGAGAACGGCCTTTGTTTATGCACTGAACTACGGCTTCGTTGTCGCATTGCACTAAGATGCTTTTAGTTGTCCATTCGTTGCCCCACAGGAAGGCTGCTACTACGAGGGGATAGAGCTCGAAAAGAGCTGAGGACTGGGTCGAGTCCTGCATCTGGGGGGGCCATGTGGACGAGAACCAACGGCCTTGGTAGAAACCTCCGAAACCGATTGAGGGAGCCGCATCTGTAAACAGCTGCAAGTCGATGGGAGACGAAATTAAATTGTTATAAAAAAAAGAAAGCCCGTTCCATTGTCTAAGGAACAGGATCCATAATTTAAGTTCGTCGCGGCATGCGTGGGTTAGGGGGATGAGGTCCTCGAGCGCGTGAACTGATGATGCGAGTGTTAGAAGATGCGCGATGAATGGGTGTCCTTGTGGAATTATGCGCATGGCGAAATTTAAATGCCCGAGCAGGGAAAGAAGTTCGCGTTTAGAACAACAAGGGCTGTCGAGGAGGGTGGATGAGACGAGAATTATTCTATCTTTCCTTTGGCAGGGAGAGCTGAAAATTAGCTGAGTCGAGGTAGATGCCGAGGAACTCTATGGTTGTGGCGGGACCCATGGTTTTTTCCTGAGCGATGGGAATTGTTGGAAAGGATCCAGCAAACGGCTTCTGATAGCATATCGGAAATTTTGGGGCTGCTTTTGCATCCGAAGGTTAACCGGACGGCGAAATAGTATTTCTCGAGCCATCGTATCCCGAACAGGTGCCAAAAATCCGGATGGATAGGCATCACTTTGAAAGCAGAAGTGATGTCTATTTTTGCTAACCAGGCTCCTCGGCCCGCAATTTTAATCAGTTCGACTGCCTGATCTATGTCTTGGTATT
The DNA here is from genome assembly GCF_023724105.1 of Carassius gibelio. NCBI lineage: Eukaryota > Metazoa > Chordata > Actinopteri > Cypriniformes > Cyprinidae > Carassius > Carassius gibelio. The sequence goes on along the minus strand of NC_068403.1, from coordinate 23,183,181 downwards.
TGAGTGAAAATTCGTAGAGGGGTATCAAACTATTAATGCTCGGGACTGTGGAATTATGTGGAGATGACAGGTCTACTATTAGGCGTTTGTTACCAGAAAATTTTCTCGTAGCCACTCCGATTGGGCTGACTCTGAACGTTTTGAAGGGGGGGGGGTATTGAAGGGCCCGATCATAAAGCCTTACTCGACTTCTTTTTTGATGAGGTTAGCTACTATATCGGGCTCTGCGAGGGCGGATTGGAGATTATGGCAGACAGTGTTTTGGGTAAGCTCGCAAACGACGCCCGGGTTAAAACCGTGTTTGAGGCCAGACAGGAGATAATTTGTAAATTCTTTGTCGGGATGGTGTGCTAGTTCAATGGTCATGCGTAAAATATTCACAGGAGTGAATAATGAGAAAAATGAGGGAAAATTTTGATTTTTCTGTTTCAGAATTGGAGGTTTGTCAAGCCTGTTTCTGAAAGAGAGCTAACTTAAAAATTAAATTCTAATAAAAATTTAATAAAAAAAAATTCTCAAGAACAAATATAAAAAAATTATAAAGTAATTTATAAGTTATAAATTATAAAGGAGGGGGGGAATTAAGTTCCACTTACATAATTAAAATTATATGCCACTGTGGTAATAAAAATTATCTTAATGCAAATGGAAATCAAGATTATTCTATTATAGAGTGTCTATTACTAAGTGCAAATCAACTGTAGCTCCGCCCTCCATCAACACATAAGGTTAAATATGACACATGTTAATAACGGCTTCAATGGTGTAGGCAGTAAAGTTTTGGGCACGGAAAACTAACTTGTAACGCGATTGATTGGGTTTGAGTCTGGCTTTTGCCAAGCTCATTCTTCTCACTTTTCCCCATCACGTCACATAAAAATTTATTTTCAATATAAATGAACAAAATGTTCTAAAATGGAAGTACCTAACGAGTGTTTAATAATGATGCAGCTATTTATAATTTTTATAAATATAATAATTCACAATCTGTTATTATTGCATCCTGTTAATGTATAACAATACTGAGGTGCAAATGTATCTGCTAGTATAAATTATAATTTTTGCCCATGAGATACTATAAAATGATTAGCTATTAGTTCATTAATCTAATGTTCTGCCAGTTTTCACCTGTGATATTATAACTTTACAGAAGAATTACATTTGTATTGAGTCAGATGTATGCAGATGGCTTTTTGGCGGGAGCTGTTGCCATGGTGAATCGTAATATCTGCGCTCCATTGATAATAGCTTTTTATAGTTGTGATGCACGTGCTTGACTCAGAGTCAGTCAATTTAGAGTTGATTAAACCAACTCATTTCAGCTGTTCTGTAACCGAAAACTCTGAGAGTTTCCCATCTCAGGGTAAGTCAACTCAGAGTTCAAGTTTAAACTCAGAGTTGGTTGAACCTCTCCTCAGTGAAATGCGCCCCAGTACCGCAACTTGAGACAACACCTTAAACCAGTGGTTCCCAACCTTTTTCAACTCGCGGCCCACACAACCAAACACATATGTTTGCGCGGCCCACTTCAAAAAAATTAACTGACCACGCTATTGTTGGGTTAATAACTTAGTACTCAGAAGCTAGATTTTAAACTATATTTATTGAATAAACTAGGGTTGTGCGATATGGACAAAAAAAAAAAAAACTATCGCGATTTTTTTGATTAATTTTGCAATTGTGCTTTTACAGTCATAAATGCATTCAGGATTAATTTGAAACATATTTCCAAAAGAAAACCAATCAGAGCTTTATCAAAAAGTTGTAACATCTCTAGAACAGACATAAGTCAAAATTATCACTATAGTGAAGATGTAAAAAAATGTATAGACTTGTGGCAAAAATTTTTTTTAAAAAAATCCTGTATACAGGGACTTTTTTTTCTTTTTTGCCATGCATTGTTCATAGAGCTCATTAATTGTAGCGGTGCCTCAGGGTGTTTGCAGTGTGTATACAGTATGTGTATGCGGTCAGCAGTGAGAGTGCATAAATATAACGCGAAAGCACATTAAAATAATGCACGAGTGCGAATCTCTATGTTCGCAGCAGATTTCCTTTGCTCTGTCACAAAACCGGTCGTGCTTGCTCAGATACACGCTGCTTTGCGAGGAGAGAGTGTTCACACTTAAAACGTGTCTCCTCTCACTTACACTGCATCCTGTTCACTAACAAATTCACTCTATGCTCATGTGTTAGACATGAATTATTTTCGCACGTTTTTATTTCTAGCCTTTTACCGCAGTGAGAACGCTCTGATCCGTCAACATTGGCTCAGAAAAAAGGCGCATCACAGACAGTGTGTGAACCTGGAGTTAGGCATATGCGCACGCTCAAATCGTGATTTTAGGACGTTTTCTTTTAATCGCACAGCCCTAGAATGGACTGGAAATGAACAGAAAATAATTGGCGGCCCACAGTGGGCCGCGGACCACAGGTTGAAAACCACTGCCTTAAACGCATCCATGTCACACACCTGGACTCATTTAATGTTTTTGCCCCAGTGACCCAGTTTCTGTCTTCCGTGATTAGTTCCCAGGTGTGTCTATTATCTTCCTCATGTGTTCCATGTCCCTGTTAATTTAATGATTCCATCCACCTGTGTTTCCCCAATTATCCTTTGTACTTAAGCCTTGTCCTTTCAGTTCTGTTTTGTCGGGTCTTCATTCACCACTTGCTACTTGCGTGTGTCTACCTCTGTGCTCCATGTTGGATATCCCCTGTGTTGGATATATTAAAAACCTTATTCCGTTTATCCTCGACTCCGTATTCCTTCAGGCAGCGTAAAACCGTGACAGAAGACCCGAACTAAAGAAGAAAATAGAAAACTGCGTGTTTTTTTTCCTCCGTTTTGTTTTTGTGTTTTCAAAGTCTTTTTGTTTCTTAGTGTCTATGGATCCCCTCTATCGTCCCGAATTCCTCATCCTCCTGCTGAAGCAGGAAGGACGCTCTCTCGAGGACCACACCAGATGGTTTCTCCTATTAGCAAATGCCACCAGCTACCCGGACGGCGCGCTCTGCACCTTCTACAACACCAGCCTGAACTCCAAATGCAGAGCGTTGTCGTCCGAAGATGGTCCTCGAGAGGATTTCGCCGCATACGTGGAGTGGACTCTGGCGAGAAATGGGTCACCTCTCACCGTCTGCCCCATAGAGGACCTCGCCAGCCCCACTCCCGACCCAGAGACCAGCCAGCCACCATCACGCCGCACGGAGCCAGAGCCCACCGCAGCCGCAGAGCCCGAGCCATCCACTGTCAGGGAACAGGATCTCGAGAGCACGACTGACCAGGTGTGTGAGCCGGCAACACAGTGCATCGTGGGAGTCCTCGTGGAGATCGAGGGCGTGGAGGAAAGCCCTGCCCACACTTCTGCGACTGAGGGTGAGCTGTATACAGTCTCTGAAAGTTATATGGAGCAAGTTCTGGATCTGATGGACTGGTCTACGGAGGTAATCCCTAATATTCCTGTTTCCCCGCTGGTTCCGTCCAGCCCTGACTCCCCTGTATACCCTCTCAGTCTCCCACTCCTACCTCCTCCAGTCATTTCCTCTGCTCCATTTCTGCTGGTTCCGCCCAGCCCTGAGTTTTCTGTTTCTCTGCTGGTTCCGCCCAGCCCTGAGTTTTCTGTTTCTCCGCTGGTTACGCCCAGCCCTGAATCTTCTGTTTCTCCGCTGGTTACGCCCAGCCCTGAGTTTTCTGTTTCTCCGCTGGTTACGCCCAGCCCTGAGTTTTCTGTTTCTCCGCTGGTTACGCCCAGCCCTGAATTTTCTGTTTCTCCGCTGGTTACGCCCAGCCCTGAGTTTTCTGTTTCTCCGCTGGTTACGCCCAGCCCTGAGTTTCCTGTATCTCCGCTGGCTCCGCCCAGCTCTGAATCTTCTGTTTCTCCGCTGGTTCCGCCCAGCTCTGAATCTTCTGTGTCTCCGCTGGTTCCGCCCAGCTCTGAATCTTCTGTGTCTCCGCTGGTTCCGCCCAGCTCTGAATCTTCTGTGTCTCCGCTGGTTCCACCCAGCTCTGAATCTTCTGTGTCTCCGCTGGTTCCGCCCAGCTCTGAATCTTCTGTGTCTCCGCTGGTTCCGCCCAGCTCTGAATCTTCTGTGTCTCCTGTATTCCCTCCCAGCCTCCCTCTCCCGCCTCCTCTCAAACCTGCTGGTCCCTCTACTCCTCTTTCGCTGGTTCCGTCCAGTCCTGATCCTCCTGTCCTTCCTCCCATCCTTCTCCTCTCTCCTCCTCCTAGACCAGCCAGTTCCTCGCCATCCCTGCTGGTGCCAGTCAGTCCCGCAGCTCACCCTCAGTCCGCGCCATCGGGGCGCGGTGGTTCGCCGCTGGACTGCCAGTCTCCAGCTCCGCCTTGGCGTGTTAAGGCCCTGTCTCCGCCTCCAGCCTCCGAGCCCTGGACTCCTCCTCGGTCCTTCGACCCAGTGGCTCCGCCTTGGCTCTTAGCTCCCTCGTCTCCACCGTGGCCTGTCATCCCACCTGCTCCACCGGGCTCCCTCGTCCCTCCGGCTCCACCTTGGTCAGTCGTCGACCATCCGCCACCTCGGGACTCCTCTCCTCTGGTTCCACCTCGTCACTCCATCCCTCCGGCTCTGTCAGGCTCCTCCTTCCCTCCAGTTCCACCTCCATCCTCGGTCGCTCCGGCTCCACATCGGTCTGCCAGGACCCTGCCTCCGCCTTGGTCGCCTGAGCCTTCTGCTCCACCTAGGCCCTCCGGAACCTCGACGTCCCCCTGGCTCTGCGGCTGTGCTGCTCCATCTTGGGCTCCTCACCCACCGGTGCAGTCTCCGCCTGTCGGCCCCCTGGTGTCGTCGACCCTTCCTTCACCATGGCTCCTCCCGCCGTCGACTCCACCTTGGATCTCCGTCCTGGCTGGTCTCTGGTGGACCATCTGGCTCCTCCTGCTCCTGTCTCCTCCCTGGCTCCTCCCTCCGTCGTCTCCTCCCTGGCTCCTCCTTCTGTGGTCCCTGTCTGCTGGCCCCCTCCTGGGAGTCCGTCCTCCACCGGAACCTCCTCCCAAGTTCCCACCCACGCCTCCCTCTGTTGTTTCTACGGTGCGAGGACGCACCTACCGGGAGGGGGGAGTACTGTCACACACCTGGACTCATTTAATGTTTTTGCCCCAGTGACCCAGTTTCTGTCTTCCGTGATTAGTTCCCAGGTGTGTCTATTATCTTCCTCATGTGTTCCATGTCCCTGTTAATTTAATGATTCCATCCACCTGTGTTTCCCCAATTATCCTTTGTACTTAAGCCTTGTCCTTTCAGTTCTGTTTTGTCAGGTCTTCATTCACCACTTGCTACTTGCGTGTGTCTACCTCTGTGCTCCATGTTGGATATCCCCTGTGTTGGATATATTAAAAACCTTATTCCGTTTATCCTCGACTCCGTATTCCTTCAGGCAGCGTAAAACCGTGACAATCCATAATGTTCCTAATAAGGAAGCATTGCACTTACTGCTGAGTGGACTGTAATCACTCAAACCAGTCTGTATGTATGTCTATTTAATAGGAATGTAACTGTTCAAATTTAATTAAGTTATATTAACAACTGTCACACCCCAAGACTTATTTAGTGTTTTTGTCCCTGTGACCTAGTTTCTGTGTCCTGTGTTTGATTTGATTAGTTCCCAGGTGTGACTAGTTTCTTCCCCATGTGATTTATGTCCCTGTAAATTTTGTCGTTCCTCCCACATGTGTTTTCCCCAATTATTCTACCTTTTCACAATTTCACACTTACATATAATTAACTGAGGTATGGTATGCGTATTTGGCGTGCTGTCCGGGGAAGGGCCCGAACCTAGAGTACCCCCACCCTTCCAACTCAAAGCAAGGAGATAGGGTGGAGGAGGGATGCTGATAAATCGTCAATGGATAGAGGTAAGTCAGTGAAATTTATAGTGTTCTTGTTTACTTGATTGTGGTCCACCTGTGTTGATTAGGTTGATGAAGTATCTGACGCGTTCCTCCCGAATCTTGTTAATAAAACAATTTCACGAGTTCATGCTTACATATAGCAGAGGTATTGAATGCGTATCAGGCGTGCTTTCCAGGGAAAGGCTCAGAGCTCCGGTGTACGGGCCCTACTGGCTGATAAGCCCCTGCAGTGGGTGAAGGGCCTATGGCTGACCGAGAGGGCCCATGAAGCCTCCGACTGGAGATTAAGACTCAGGATAACGGATGTCTGGGTCCTCTCGGTTTGGCAGATAAAAAGCTTTGGGCTAACCGACAAGGGGGACTCTTGTGACATCTGACGGGAGATCCCTACTCACGGCATCGAATGGATGAGACTCGCCTGCGGTTGGCACGTATAGAAACCTGACCAGACGGGTAAGCCTCACCGGACGGGGAGATAGAAAAGGAAAACCCAACTGGGAGGACTCTCGCTGACATCTGAAGTGAGCACGCGCATCAGACGGGTAAGCCTCGCCAGACGGGGTTAAAAGGTGTGAGGGTAGTTTAGAGTTTTAGGCAGCGTTTGGCAGGAGGTTGAGATTCATGGCGTTGAGCAGTTATGCCTCACCAGCCGTCAAATGTAAAAGTAAGTTGCATGGCCAGGAGACTCTAGCCAGACATCCGAAGGGAGCACATGCATCGGACGGGTAAGTCTTGCCAACCGGAGAATGGAAAGGTAAGGTTGTCTAGCTGGAAGACTCTCGCCAGATGTCCGAAGGGATTACATGCATCGAACGGGTCTCCGGATGTAAGACGGAAAAGGTAAAGTTGTGTGGTCAGGAGGCTCTTGCCAGCATCATAATGGGGACTTCCTGATCACTTTATCTGCTGGGTAAGCCTCACAGGCCGTAGAGAGGAAAAGGTGCTTAGCTGCCGGCATCAAACTGGGAATCCTTTATGGCTGAAGGACGGAAAATGTTGTCTAGTTGGAAGGCTCTCACCCACGTCCGATAGGAGCTTAGCTCCTGGCATCGAACGGGTAAGCCTCGCTGGCCGAAAGACGAAAAAGGTAAGGTTGTCTAGCTTGGAGGCTCTCACCTTCATCCGATGGGAGCTCCAACTCCATGCATTGAATGGGTAAACCTCTTTGGGTGTAAGACGGAAAAGGTGATGTTGGGTAGCCAAGCAGTTCTCACCCACATCCAAAGGGAGCTCGAACTCCTGGCAATGGACAGGTAAGGATGTCTGGACAGGAGGCTCTCGTTGGCATCAGATGGGAGCTCAGGCTCCTGGCATAGAATGGGTAAGCATCGCTGGCCTTAGATTAGAAAAGGTAAGGTTCTTAGAAGCAAAGCTCTTGCCGGTGTTTGGTGGGAGCTTAATGTTTGCTGTATTGGTTGGTTACGTGTGGCAGGAATTTTTAATCATATATATATATTTATTAGTGGTGGGCCGTTATCGCCGTTAACATGCTGCATTAACGCGAGACTCTTATCGGGCGGTAAAAAAAAAATAGAGACTCCTGAGTCTCTCAGTTTTTGCCATCAGGCTACGGAAGCGCTTACCAGATGGCAGCAAAGTGAAAATATGATTACTGGGGTGGATGGAGTCTTTGATGATTTTTGCAGCTCTACTTCTGCAGCGTTTGAGGTAGATGTCCTGCAGAGAGGGGAGAGCAGACCCTGAAATGCGCTCAGCTAAGCGCACAACTCTCAGCAGGGCTTTGCAGTCTTGACTGGAGCTGTTCCCATACCACACTGAGATACATTGAGTCAATACACTTTCTATAGCCCCAGAATAGAAAGTTTTCAGGATTGCTGGTGAGACCCTGAATTTCCTCAGCTGTCGCAGATGGTACAGTCTTTGCCTGGCTTTATTAACCTGTGTTTGAATGTGAGTAGTCCAAGTCAGGTCCTCCGAGATGTTTACACCAAGGTACTTGAAGCTGCTCACCCTCTCCACAGGTGTCCCGCTGATCATAAGAGGTGCATAGGGCTCATGTTGTCTCTTCCTGAAGTCCACAATCAGTTCTTTAGTTTTGCTCACATTCAGAGAGAGACAGTTGTCCTGGCACCATGATGTCAATTTCTCTATCTCATCCAAGTATGCGGTCTCATTATTGTTGTGAATGATGACTTTCACCTTGATATTCTCGCTGACTCGCTGAGGACAGCCTAAAAAGATGCTCGGGACAGTTGACAGGCCACTGCTGCGCATCGTCACGAAAGCTTATCTTTCTCACGTGTTGTTAAGCCGTACCGCTTGTCGATTTAAACATTAAAGCATCCAAAAACTAGACGCGGAAAAGCTGAAAAGAGTAGCGCGTGCCGTTAGGTGCGCACGAGAGAGAGCCGCGTATCACGGACAGCGACACTGAACCGAGCTCTCTTCTGCAAAGTTCACCTCGAAGTTCCTCCTGCACCCGAACGAACAAATGCAAATCGCAATTTGAACAAACAAAAAGATGTGAAAGAGCCCAATTCAACACCGCGGTGTTCTGGTGTTCAGGGCTCGCGCAGAGAAAGGCGTCTCAAAACACTAGAACATCGAATTTGCTTATTTTTGCTCTTGTGCCGACAAATACATACAAAATATGTCAAAATAATCACCTTGGAAATTATGCTTGAAAAAACTGTCAGTTATTTCTTAAGTGAAAGTAAACAGTTGAGGAAAAAATGGGATGTGTATTATATTGGATGCGTTCATCGTCTCTTAAAGTGACCGCGCCTAATTTAGCTACTGGCTGCTGTAATGTTAATTCAAGAAAATGAAAATGAAAACCACTCACTGCTCTTGACTGAATTTCTTTGTAGTTTTAACAGTCAAACCAAAAATTATTCAGAAACCAGATATTATTTTTGATATATATAGCAAAACTGTAATAATGTGAGAAATGTTTAAGGTGTCTGAATAAATGTAGGTTTGATTGTATATTTCATTTTTACATTGAAGACTATCCAGTGCTATTATTTGGTTTCTGTACCTTGACACCTACAAACTTGAAAAAAAACTTAAACATTGGTGTGAAACAGGAGTAATGTTGTTTGCACCTTGTGCAATGTGGAATTAGTTTACAGCTTTTTCAAGCACGTTGTGATACATTTTGGAAACAGGAGATGAGCCCCTTTTCTAATGCACCACCTAGCTTGATAAACCCCTTCTCAAAGACTTACTGTTTGTCAATTTTATCTGGGTAACACATACTCTGAATGCCTTTGGCAGAATTTGAATGAGCCATTTTAATCTAGATTAATCTAGATTAATTTCAAGATCACAGTGAGATTAATGTAGATTAAAAAAATTAATCTATGCCCACCTCTAATGTATATACACAGTTTAAACTATCAATTATATAACAGATAGTATGAACATGTGTGTGCAGATAAGACACTTATAACGTGTATAATCTAACCAAATAACATGATCGTAAGCAGTCTGAACAATGTCTCATTTTTCTTTTCTTTTTTTTTTCTGCTTAAATACTCACAACCTCGTACAAAAGGCCGCCGATTAAACAGCAGGAACAATGATTTAAGTCATTCAGCCATGGAAACGACATTTGAAAACAATCCTACGCGCAGCAAATCAAGAAGGGTCTTGAACAGTGATGGTGTTAACGAACGATTCAGCATCCGAAACCGAACCAAAGATTTTCTTAGTAGTGCCCTGGGTGACAAGAAGATGTGCAGGGAACAGCATTCTGAATCGAATACCAGGCTCCTTCAATTTCCTTTTCACTCCGTCAAACGATATTCGATGTGAGAGTACCTCAGCCGTGAAATCTGGGAAAAATGAGATGTGAACTCCGTCATATTTTAAAGGCGAGTGTTGCCGCGCAAGCCGCAGGATTATCTCCTTGACCGGGTAATGATGTATCCTTGCGATCATATTTCGGGGACGCCCTCCTTTCGGGGGTAAAGGCCCGGTGCGATTTGCACGGTCAACGTTGATTCCTGCAGGAAAGTTCTCGGCTCCCAGGAGGTTCGGGATTAATTTTTCCACAAACTCAGTGGGGCGACCAGACTCCACGTTCTCGGGTAGGCCAACAATCTTAATGTTCTGAAATGACCATTGAAAGATCAGAAATGCGGCCTTCGTGCTCAGTTTTAACGATCTCAAGGTCCACGATACGCGAGGTGGTTTCAGACAGCGCTGTTTGCAGCTGAGATAGAGTAGCTTCCAGTGAGTTAAATCGATCGTTCATACCTTTATTCATAGTTTGAATGGCTGACAGGATAGCAGTTGAGTCCGTGGCCATGCCGCGATCGGTCTCGTGCTCAATAGACAACGGATTCTCGGCCAGATATTCAACTGCACTGGTTGGTGAGTCACCTTTCTTGGCCTTTGTCTTCTTCATCTGTTATATGTTGTTGAGCAAAATTTCGCGGTCAAAATAGTCAAATAATACTAGTTTTTGGAGGCTTGTTGAGAGAGCTTGACTAACTGTGTCTGCTGCAAGTTTCCTCTTCTTGACCAGATTAATTCACAAATGAATAATTAGGACATTCTAAAAGCTTAACGTAAAAGTATGTGGCTTTATGCATTAAAACAGTGTTTTAAAAAGACCAAACTCAGTAAACAAATTATTAATAAAGCATTCTACTCACAGACAAGCAGATATGAGTACAGAATACGAACACAAAGCGTTTAATTTCCACCCATAACCTGCTTGTCTGTAAATAAAATGTGTTATTAAAAATGTTTAATGAGTTTGGTCTTTTTAAAACATGTTTTATTGCATTATAGCAATATAGTATGGCATGTCCTTTATAAGAACTGACCATTGTTTTTTTCTACTTACTAGAAATGTGATCTTAATAGACTTGTAAAGTGTAATATTATCCTATATCTCGAAAAGGCTCCAGTAAAATGGTTTTATGTTCGGTATGGGATGTCTTCTTTAAGTACTGACCTTTAATTGTTTTTTTTTCATCATAAAAAAAGTGTCTTCTAAATCAATGAATGTTTTAATGCTTTGAAAGGTTGAAAATTATAGTAATACAGAACAGTCAAAGAAAACAATAAGCACTGCATGAAAAGAGGTGTATCTGTACTAGGAAACTCCTGTATACACCACTGATTTTCGGAAGTATCTACTAGTTCCACTGAGGGTAAACTTCCAATTTCACCAAGTTAGGAAACTCCTGTAATGATACCAATTCGGATGTATCTTGCTGAAGGGATATCCCGTGGTATATGCAGCCATTTGTTGCCATGGCAAGTAATCCCCTTTCACTTCACACCTTGACACACCTCTGCTGTCCTTATTGGTGTTTCTTTTCTCAACATTGATTGGTTGTTCAAAAAAAAACACACCCGAAACCCTGACAACTATTGGGACAGTGACCTGTCAATTTCCTGATACTAGTATTTGATTGGTCACGGTTTTCATTTAGCCCAACCCAAGCCCTCATAACATAGTGACTTGATTGGTTTTTGGCCAGCTATGTTAATAAACCATAACCACCCCACCCACTATACAACCCAACCCCCTCAAAAATGGAAAACAGAATGGATTCAGAATTTATTTTTATTAAAATTAAACCAAAACACTTAAAGCATTAAATATATAAATAAAGCATTAAATATATAAATAAAACTATAGGAACTGTACAGGGGAAAAAGTACTTTTATAAAATTTAACCAAACTCAAGCAATATTATAACAGTTACAAAATATAAAACGAAAAATATGTACACCAAAAGTACTTTTATAAAATTTTACTAAACACAAGCAATATTATAACAGTTAGAGAATATAAAACTAAATATGTACACAAAGCAAAGTACTTTTATAAAATTTTACTAAATACAAGCAATATTATAAGTTACAGAATATAAAAGTAAATAAACTACTTAATATGTACACACAGCACAAAGTATTTAAAATGTAACCAAACACAGCAAACACAAACAATATTAAAAGAAAATAAGTTGCAGAATATGAAACTAAATAAATCTAACCTAATAAGTATACAAAGAATAAGATAAAATAGAGGAGAATAAGTGAAAATGTGCAGTTTGTGGTGCAATTATTAAAATTGCAAAACCAGTGCAGTTTAGTTAAAGTTGAAGAAAGGAAGGTCCATCATGTCCATTTCCATCAGCCTTAACATGCTGATGATGCAAAATAGTGTAGCGCATGTCTGCCTCCAATCTGCGATGAAGCTCCTCACAAAGTTCTGACAGTTGTGGGTTCCTGTGAGATGGAGACCTCACAATCCACACTGGCCTTCTCCTCGTCAGACATCAGCTCCACTGTTGCAGTCTGCCAAAGCTCTCTCATTGCATCGGTTTGAACAACCTTGGACCTGGAATCCAGCAACTGCAAAACACACAATGTGCTAACCACTAAAAACACCCAGAAATGTATCAAATTTAAAGGAATAGTTCACTCAAAAATGAAAATTCTGTCAATGTACTCACTCATGTTGTTACAAACCTGTAAATGTCTTTGTTCTGATAACTACAAAAGATGGAATGTTTATAATCCAACCAATCATGAGCCCCATTGACTTTAAAGTAGAAAAAATATTATGGAAGTGATTGGAGCTCATGATCAGTGTGATTTCAAACATTCCTAAAAATATTTTCTTTTGTGGTTATCAGAAGAAAATAACAGAATTTTCAATTTAAGGTGAACTATCCCTTTAAAGACAAGTTGATGAATTTCTACACTTACCCGTCTTTTCCTTTGTCGGTTTTCAGCTCCTGTTTTAATGGCATCTCTTAGCTGGGACTGTTCTGGCTGAGACAAATTGTACTTTCTCCGAAGTGTATCAAAGTATATCTTGCAACATGCTGAATAAAAAGACAATTCAGATAAGTGACAGAAACTACACTATTGAAATCATAAGATGGACAAAATATAAGAGACTAAAATTATGGACATTAAAATTGTTAAACAAACATTTTAAAATTACCTTGTATACACTCAGGGTCTGCATCTGCAAAAGTTGTTTTCAATTCCTCTAGCAGATAAGTCATGACTGCTTGGTTACGAGGCGAACTTATTCTGTGTGGAAAGAGAGAAGTGTCTCATTAAATACATTTAAAAAGAATATGTAAAACCCCATAAACAGCATGGCCCACAAAGGCCAAATTAACATACCAGAAAAACAGCAGTCTTACCCAGTTTGTGGATCAAATTTATGTTTTTTTTTTTTTTTTACGAATTGTGAAGGCGCCTTACAGCTTCCTGTAACATTGAATGAAAAACGCTTTAATACATGCACATATAACGTTACATTGGCTGGAAACAAAAGTTTTCAACTTGACAAACTGTTAAAACGGCGGACAACTACAACAACGAAAGGGTAAAAAATAATTGTTTAGTCAAGGTGATGTATAATTTAACTGTTACTAATAGATATCTATAATAAAGGATAGATGTCTTACGACGGAGTCTCTAACCTGATCACCTGGCAGCCATCTTACCACGGGGAGCTCGCTCGCTCACTCGTAGCATTGTTTTAATGGTGCATGTACATTTAAATGACCATAACTTGCTCAATTTTCTACCAATTTTCAAATGGTTACTATTATATTGTCCGCTAAAGTAAAACTCAACTTACCGCAAATGCCCACGTTGTGCGCCCTCTTTATCCTTTAATGTAATGGATCTTTCCTCGGTCTTTGTTCCTCTTGCGGTCTTTGCTCGTCAAACTTTCGCTCAAGAGCACAAAGACGCTGGATAGCATCTTAGAGAAGAAGAGTGTTTGCAGCTTGCTTCTCCGTCAAACCCTCAAGCTGACGAGACAAAGCGTTCTGACCGGAGATCAGCTGTTTCATAAAATCATTTATGCTCAGTGGGCTTGCTGCTGGTTGCAAAGCCCTATTACTCACCGGAGTAGTAAAATTCAGGTTTCTTTTACACGCCATCACAAACAATAGTCAGTTTCACCAAGTCGCAGTTCGCAAATAAATGACTTGTGAAAGACTTTTAGATTATGGACCTGTCTATTGATTTTCTTTGTTTCTATTTTAAAATATTTAATGAAATGTTAGGGTAGAATCATAATAACAATAGAAACAGTGAACTTCAATTCATGAGACATCAACAAAAACAAGCAGCTTTAAATTTCACTGACTTATGAATATGGTACTGAATTTATCAACATTCTAGCTATCAAAGTGTTGGAAACATTTGTTGCATTCCTCTAGACTACATTAAACATGAAAAGTCAGAGACATAATTTTCACATATTAAAATGGTAATTGTGTCCATTGAATTTCAGTTAATTTGAATGATGCTAAGTTTCTTAAATAGACTAATTAAATTATATTAATAATAAACGTATTTAGCAAACACAGTTTTTATGTTCCACAATACTGTATGTGCCGTCTTTACGAGACATTGTTACCCCCAACCCCCACGCACCCAGCTCTGAAAACAGAGAAGGCACCTCTACCTAGGGGTCATTAACATATAAAAAGCCCTTCACACCTCACACGCACCCCTCCTCAAAACCAGCTGTAAGGATTCCTGGAAACTTCCACCAGTTCCTATATACATCCACATACGTAAGGTTTCTGGATGTTTCACGAGTTTACTTCTGTGTATTACCTTTCCAAGCACTCTGCCTCATTTATCTGGCAAACCTACAGTTTAGCAGAAATTTCCCATCCCGTATTTGTCCGTATACAGCTCTTTTCATGCAGTGAAGTTACACGAATATTAGAGCAGATGGGCAAAAAAAGGTCATCATATATCAAATCTGAACGTGTAGATGAAAAGCGCATTCCCTCTTTGTTGTTCCTGCCATTACCGTAAGTATAGTAATACACGCGCATCTGAATTTCACACGGCTGGCTTGACGGTGTTTTTCTGAAGTGCGGCTGGCTTGACCGGTAAATATCTGAGCGGCTTTTCAGAGGTGGAGGAAGCTACGTGTCCTGAAAGGATTTAAAACCGATGCCGAGTTAGCCACATTTCTGCTTGACAAGTAAGTATCCCTGCTGGTTTTTCAGAGGTGGAGGGAGCTACGTGTCCTGAAAGGATTTAAAACCGATGCCGAGTTAGCCACATTTCTGCTTGACAAGTAAGTATGCCTGCTTGGTTTGTTTCATTTTTTAAAGGGGGGGTGAAATGCTATTTCATGCATACTGAGTTTTTTACACTGTTAAAGAGTTGGATTCCCATGCTAAACATGGACAAGTTGTACGTTTGAAGATGTATTTTTGTTCCAAAAATACTCCTTCCGGTTTGTCACAAGTTTTCTGAAAGTTTTTTTCGAGTATGGGTCTGTGTGATGTTAGATGGAGCGGAATTTCCTTATATGGGTCCTGAGGGCACTTCTCCCGGAAGAGCGCGCGCTCTCGTAGAGCAGAGCAGAGACATTCACTGATCAGAGTGAGAGCGAAATGTCACAAAAGAAGTGTGTTTTTGGTTGCCAGGGCAAGACAACCCTGCACAGATTACCAAAAAAAAAAAAAAACAATTAAGGGACCAGTGGATGGAGTTTATTTTTACAGAGCATCAACAGAGTTGTGCAAGTGTTTTTGTTTGTTCCCTGCATTTCGAAGATGCTTGTTTTACAAACAAGGCCCAGTTTGACGCTGGATTTGCATATCGTTTATTTCTTATGGATAATGCAGTCCCAATGAAAAAGGGTCACGATCGTGTGTTGGAACCGCAGGCGGTGAGTAAAACTGCTTCAAATATCTCTGTGTTGTTAACTTAGCTATCGGCGTGTAAGCACATCAAGTAAACAACATGCGATGTTGTCATCAAACTGCACTTTCCACATGTACACCTTTAAAAAAAAAAAAAAAGACGACAAAGTGGAACTTTTCCAAAACCGCTAAGCAAATATATACAGTTTCAATACATACCACATAGAGACGTCCTACTGTAGTCGTTTGTTTTGGATGATGTTTTTTTCCTAACGGTAATGTAACAGGTTACAGATGCTCTCAACGCAAAAGCCTACTCGCGCTCGTGATTCTTTAGCTCCGCCCACACGTCACGCCTCCAGCCGCTCGTGTTTTTCCGGGAAAAAAGGTACAGACTATCTTTCTCTTATAAATATAATAAAACTAAAGACTTTTTGGAGTTATGAAGGATGCAGTACTACTCTATAGGTACTCAAGATTAACAGGATATTGAGTGAAAACAAGCATTTCACCCCCCCCCCCCCCCTTAAGAACTGTGTGCTGTGGAGGGAGGGCTCTAGCGCAGCAGAGAGCGAGGGGGAGTGACCTGTAAGCTGTGATTGTTCAAAATTTCAGGCTAAGTCAACGTTTTCTAAAAGTTTCCTACTGCAGCTTTCAGTGTTTTTTAAAAAAAAATGCAATCGATTGGTGATTCATAATTATCATCATCACTTGCTGACAATCGTTCATTTAAAATTGATGAGGTAAAAGGTAATTAAGTTTTGCTTAATTTTTGTGTGGTTCGCCTTACCTGTGAAGTGATGCATACTCATTTACCACATTTGATTTTAACCACAACATAATTTTACCACAACTATCATGTTTAAAATACCAATGCCGTAGTAAAGCATCAGTAATTTATTGGTTATTGTGTTGTGTGTAGATACTGTAGTAAAACCATGGTGATATTTTGCAGGGCTGTGGTCATTTCTTCGTAAGGTTTGTGCTTCTAATTATTGTTTTGAAATAAATCCATAATGTTATCTGCATACATACTTAAAGCATAATAGATAGATAGATATGCATGTTTTTTGTACAGTTATACTTTGTGAGGTAACAGCAAGGTGTTGTGGACAGACAGCAAAGCTTTGCAGGTGTCTGTGTGACCTGTCCTGCCTTTGATCTTTTGCTTGGTACAACCCTTTTTCTCTCTATGATTGGGAAATTCCCAGACTATGCCACAGACCCTAGCAGTCTCGCTGCCCAGCTGCCTCAGATGGTACCTGTGCCTTGTCCGGGATGGCTGCTGTCAGTTTAGACAAAGACGTACTGACACGGCTGCCGGAACTAAAGGCCAGGGTGACTTCTATCTATGGAACCATCCTGAAAATGGATTCCACTAAAAAGGTAAGGTAACATCACCATTAGTAGAGATAGGTGTAGGCTACATCACTCTTTTTTGTCTGTTACAAAATTATAATTTTATCAATGTAAACTGACAGGTCTTTCCAAGATAATTATTTTCATCCTATTTCACGTCACTTAGTAACTGACTGCTGCGGTATGGATCACAGATGTGGGAAATGAGTTTGAGCAGGTCCTCATGTGTGTCCTCACTGAGGCAGAGGGTGACTGTCAGCTTCCCATGTGCTCGTGGAGCGGTACTGGAGAGCTGGAGAAGCTCCTGCCCAAGTCCTCTATGTGGACCGTGACTGTTGCTCTGCCACGGGGAAAGGAAAGGTGGAGGAATGTTTAGTTAGTTGGACCAGCTGCTTGTCAGGCTGGACGTGTGGCACTTCATGCGGAGATTTGCAAGAGGAGTGACCACAGACAGCCACCCGCTTTATGGCCCCTTCATGAAACGCCTCACCGGTTGCATCTTTGAATGGGATGCTTCGGATGTGGAGAGGCTAAATGAGGCCAAGCGGTCGACAGGCGGCCAGCCCACCCTTAAAGAACTGGCAAAGCATTGCCGCCGCCGCACTCGAGGGGCCCAGGAGACTGAGCAGCTCACTGAGAAGCTGTTTATAGACTTTGATGGGGCTACGGGCACCATGGGCATCAAGCTCCTTGACCAGGAGAGGATGTGGGAGATCTGGCAGACCCAGCAGTGCCACATGCAGTTTATACAGGACTCACCAGGTGTACAGCTGTACAGGAAGACGGGACAGGTGACCAAGGATGGGGTCATTCTACATGTGTACCACTGTGCACGTGGCTCGACATCCCTGGAGTCATTCCACCTGCACTTGAGTCGCTTTGTACCAGGTTTGAATTGCTCAAAAATAGCGTTTGTTGTTTATTTGTGTGTTTGCACTCTATATGTAATTTTTTTCATGGAGGATCATTTCTGAATTTGTATTTAGGTACAAGTGCAAATGCATTGCATTTTCAAATGTACCTGTTGGAAGCACTGGTGCAGTGGAACGAGGCACGTGGGGTCGCTGCAGTTGAAGGTGCCAGCAGGGAGGAGATCTGTTATGGTGGCCAGCTGCTGCAGTACTGTAATGTACTGAGCCAGCAGCTTCTGGGTCTGAAATTGCCTCAGGATTACAATAGCCCCAGTGAATATACAGTTAATGTTCAATTAGACATTCTACTTTAGTTGTTTTTCACCAATGTGTTATCAAAACATCTACGTGATGCACTCTGTATTTCTATAGGAGAGCTCTTTGGTGTGGAATGTTTGTATTCCCAAACCAGAAGAGCGTTTGAGGAGGACTTAGGTGTAGATCCTGACATTCCAGATGGGATTCGGGATGAAGACCTACAGGGTGATCTGGAGAGTATTGAGGGGTTTGAGGATCTGTGCCTTGAGTCCACTGAATTTTTGGAAATCGAGGGCAATGACCTGCAGCCCCCTCAGGGACAGACAGTGGACCTACAACCTCCTGGTCAGTCCTCATCATCAGCAGTCTTCCTCTCCTGCCTTGGCCACTCAGAGCCAGGTAAATTATTACACATAGACTGTGTACACTGAGACTTTATGGTGTGTGTGATGATGTTGATATTTCATTTGGGGTTTATTTAGTAATAATGAATGGCTGTCTGAAAAATCCTTTAATTATGGTAAGTTTATTTGACATGGACAACCTAGCAGTTTATTAATTTCTTTTCATGTACAGATGGAGAGTGTGGGACCTGACAGCCAAGCTGGTTATGACCACGTCATCAGGCTGGCCGACAGTCTGGTTGACCTGCGCCTTCAGGGGTTTGTCACTCAGGGTAAGGTGGATGAGATTGTCGTGCTGTGGAACAACCTGTCAGATCATGACAAGGGCACTCTCATCTATCCCCCCCACCACCGTGACAGAGTCCTGAAGGGTCGCTTCAAGGTCAGCCATTCAAAGACCAATGTGATACCCGGAACTGAAAGTCTGAAGAGGTATTGATTTTTTTTTTTTTTCAGACTTAGTTATTATCATTGAACTTTTCTTGAAAGTTCTTTGTATCTTTGATATAATCATAACTAGTCTAGTTACCAATATTATCCACTTGTTTGACTGCTACCTGTCAAATTGTCTGATTAACTGTACTATCCTCCTTGCAGATGCTTCCTTGGTGAAGGTGGACCAGCTCAGTGGCCCAGCACAAGCAGAGTAGTGGAAGCCATCTGCCTGGGTCTCTGCCGAATTTACCCTGCCGGTCAGACCATCGCTGGAGTCCGGGTAAACCGATGGGCTGCCATCCTAAGGGATTACAGGATGATCCGAGATATAGTCCTGGGCAGCCCGGAATCATTGCTCAGACAAAATTAAAACTGTTTGAGCTAAACCAGCTCCATCTCCCAGGTTCAGTAATTAATAGTTTATTAATGTGTTTTCTTCTGTTTTCATATTCATAATTATTTTTACACGCATATACTTATTTTTGTATTTTCTGTATATAGGCACAATGCCCGAATAAAGAGTCAGGAGAGCGAGGTCTTGCAGCAGGACATTGAGCCTCTTACTGCTCCTTTGGTGGCCCCTGAACAGCTCCCACTGGTACTGCCAAAACTACTGGAAGCAATCCAGAATGGTCACTCATCCTTTGAGTTTTAAAATTCCGTACAGGCAGCACTGTGTTCTCGAGGGCCAGCTTCCACAATTGGGTTTGACACCAGTACCCCAAGTCCCTTCTGCCACCTCTGCGTCTGTACCTGCTGCTGCTGCTGCACATACAGCTACCGCAGCACCTGCAACACCCATACCTGTTGTGGGAGCACCTGTACCAGTTGCAACAGCAGATGAGGGTTCCCAGGACCACATGGAAAAAAAAGAAGCTGGTAGAGGCAGCAGCTGCAGCTTAAGGTTTGGCCGCTAGGAAAAGAAAATTACCTCTGCAGTTCCTTTGGCAAAAGTGTTGGCAGCCTAAGACTAAAGAATTTGGCCACGGCCAGTTCAGGGGTGTCCACTTGTGCAAAGGTTTCTGGGAAGACTGTGTCACAATAGATGGAGGAAGTCAAGAGAGGACAGCCAAAATAATCGAGGAAACAATGATTATATCTTTAAGATTGTGTTTTGTTTTAGTTCATATAAGTATGTATATACAAATAAACATATTTTTGCTTTTCTAATGTCTGTGTACATTTCTGCTTTATAAGATGTGTCCAGAAATGATAGTATACCAAGAATGAGTGACTCAAAAAGAATCTGAAAAATATTTAATGTATAATTCATGTATTTTACAATACCATAGTAAACTACAAAAAACTACATTTAATAGAAGTCAGAGTAGTTTAAACTAAAAAAAAAATGTTCTTTTAAAATATGAACACAATACTATTTAAATCAACAATCGTTTAATATATTTAAAAATAGTTTATTATACATTTAAATATATCATTTATGCATAAAGTATGAACAAGAAATTGTATGAAATTAACATTAAAACTGAGGTTTTTTTTGTGATTTTCTTTTAAATTGATAATATTTAACATTTTGGATTAATAAGGATTAGGATTAGTATGAAAGCGTCTTTACCAAAAACAATTAAGTGCCTCATATTATAAAATATAAGTGTCCTGAATGCCATTGATACATATATAAACAATAAATTAGGTAACTGACCAAGAATAATTAAATGGAAACTAAAAATTGTAAAACATTATATTGTAAATAAACATTATATGTATTGCATATTAATCAATAATAATATCAATAATACTAATAAACATATCAATAAAGTGTATTTATATTTACATTTCTGCTCTAGTAGACTTTGGAGTATCTCAAATTAATAGCAGACCACTCAGCATATATTTTCTATGCATACAACTGAAATTGTTAAATTTTATTCATGCAAAACCATGATAAAACCTTGATATTCAGCACAAACAATTACCCATACATTATAAAATTAAAAGCTTTCTATGCTGGATTGTATATTTCAGATTGTGCTTATGTTTAGCTCTACGAAACTGAATAATTTAATACACATTTATTAACTTAAAGCTTATTTTAATAAAAGCTCTAATGTCCTTGCAAATGTGTACCGGTCACAACCTTATAATCACTGTCATAATAATACACTCAAAAAACTATGTTTGCATGTCGATAGTTAGTTTTTTAATAAACAAAATCAGAACAAACTTAACACTGTGGAGTAGGGCTGAAAAACTAAATTCGAATTTTTAACATATTGTAGGGGAATTTACAGTTAAAAACCCAAGGACCAGATATGTCGCAATGAAGACCAGGACTCAGAGATGAGTTCAATTAATAATAATAATTTTACTTGAAGAAAATAGTTTGCAATTTCATCAGCAGAAGTCAGCTTCAACACTCTTGAAGGAGTTCGCAGGCCGCCCCCAGTACAATACAAAATCAACCACAGTTATACCCTGACAGAGGATACTAATTGCGTCAATACATGAGTCAACAAAATTCTGATTGGTTCCAAAACCTAGATAAAACTCTCCAAAGACGTAGATCTGATACGCTGGACACTGGCAATTGATTGTTTGTCCTGGGACTGTCTGAGCTTCTCCCTGTACAGACAGATACTAACACACATACACAGAGAACTTATCTAAAATTCAAGGCTTTCTAGCACTGGCAAGTGTCTTATCATTACGGTTGGATACACACACATAATATGTGGACATTAATCTTGAGGAAAAGAAATACAGCACACATAAGGTTACACATTTCACTCTTGCTATAACTTGATTAATAGTCAAACAAGAAATCATGTAATAATATAATATAATATCAGTATGAAGCAGACATGGGGACTTGGTCCCATCTCTGGTATGAAGGATATGGCAACTCGGCATCCACTCCTTCAGTCCCCCGTTTTAGATCAGTGTGGGGTCTAATACCCCACATCTGGTCTAATAAATGAGGTCAGGTGTAGTTGTGATGCATGCTAAGAATGCAGACTGTTGGTCAACTTAAACATGTGCATACTTAAAATCTCTGGTACTGGCTGACATTTCTAGTAATAAACACATTATTTTGTACAAAATACTTCCCATATACATTCTTATTTCCCATATACATTAATCTACTTACTTAATCCCACAATATCGGCACTTGCACTAGTCTTTCTTCACATAATGTCTTTTCCAGTGAATCATTCTGTGTGTCCCCCTACCTGGAAAAGTGTCCTCACTTTCATCAACATATCTTTGTAAATACCTCTCTTCCTACTACAGCTACTTCACACTTACCCTCTAAAACCAAACATTTATCCAACAGCCTTAAGACTAAATTTGCATATTCATTAACCAGATTTAACAAATCATTAAAGAAAAACGCATACACTATAACCAATTCAAAAAAAAAATTAACCCTTAAGAAGGATATTTGTCTTATTTGTTTTCTTTTAACATGTCTTATACAACTATGATGAATTTTAGTTAATTTGGTCATATAGTAAAATAAACTCATTACAATAAACGTATATATATTATTCTCTGGAAGCCGGGCTAAATGAATAACCACTGTTATTGCATTCCTGACATATGTCAGACCCTCAGTCACCTCACAGATACCAAATATAGACATTTCTTATAACCTGAATCCCAGTAAAGATACCCTTATTTTATGAAAATCTATCATTTCCCCCATCAATGGTACAATTATAGAGATTGATTATCCATTTTACCCTTTCATTCCAAACTTGGAGTTAAAAACACAAAAATAAACAAACCAAAAATAAGTAAGATCAATATTGAGCCATCTTTAAAAATAAAAATAAAAATAATCATAATCATTATTTCCTCGAAAACCTAGAGCAGTTCCTAGTTTATTACTTAATAGCCCTTTTATTAAGTTTTACTTTCACCACGAATCCATTTGCAGTCATCATAGTTCACATGCTGTTTAAACATACATTAACCATTAACCCAAACTTGTCATTGTTAACAACATTTGATCAAAATTACATTTTAAGTATCGAAGTGTCTAACTTCAAAAATACAACTAACCTATCCACTTATTGTCATGCATGTATTTTATACCAGGACATTACTGTTAACCATACTCATTGCCTTATTATTACCCTTTTTTTTTTTTTTTAAATGTAAGTCTTGTCAATTATCATACCATATTACTGTACTCAGACTATATTAATGACACATTCAGAAGCAAATCCTCAATACCTCGTATTAAGTCAATTTAGTTCTCACTGTTTTGTCAGTTAGAAATGCTTACACATCAGCTACGTGATCAATGTCTTTAAAACCCTCGTTCATGTTTGTCATTTGGCAGTGATATTTATTTACTCAAAATTATTATAAACTGAAAAAGAGCACACAGATTTCCCAATACTATTACTAAATGAACAATACTATTACTTAGTTCTAAACGCCCAAATATTTATTAAAGAGACATCCTCAGTTTCTGTAAATCTGTATTGAAACAGTATACATTATCAAAAAGCCCTGTCAGTGTTCACACTATTAATTTGATTTGACCTGACAGGTGTTCATAAGCAGCTCCATAGAGCCTATTACAATTGTTTTGTTCAAACAAAATTTATTATTATTATTTTTTTTTTTGCTGTGCTATTTCAATTAATTCAAACCTCTTGTTATGGATTTGCTCCATTAAGGGGCTATCCACACGTTGTTGTTCAACTTATCTCTGTTCTACATAAACCACTACATAAAGCTTTTGCACTATATTACACAAGCAGGATTCACTCCTTTGTTTTCCCACCAGGCTTCTTTATGTGAGGGTGCTCTCTGGATAATTTGGTTAGTGACGTAGCCAATCTGTCACTGTTTTTCTGCCGTCAAGTCTAAAATATTTACCTTCACCATTCAAACAACAAAGTGTTAACTTGTTAAAATTTAGACCCTCATTTAAATTTAGGCATGGATTTTAAACCCATTTTGGACGGCAAACTTAAATTTCACAAATCCAATCATATAAACACTCTTTAACATATTAATCCAGAGAGTGATTTAAATCAGCGTTATAGCCAATCCTCTTAAAGCTCGTCCCATGTTCGGCATTGTCTTTTCATTAGTTTCACTCAGAATTATCGACTTCTGTAAAGTAATTTCACTCAACACATCTGTAATGATAAAACACTCATTCCAGAGGTTAGTGACTCAATTGAAACAAAACAGGAACAGAATTGTCCCCCAAAAATTTATAGTAGCCATCCTTGTGCATGCACATACTTAACACATTAATATTTTAACAGCTCATATTTAAGGTTTGCTTTTGGAATTAAATCAGAAGGATTTAAACTTAAACATTGTCTGTGCATTTTACCTAGTTTGTACCTAGTCTCTTATCTAATCTCAAAGTTTGCCTGTTCATTAATGATTTTTATTTAGAGTAAAATCAGCTTGGTTGTTTTGGTCTTCAAATCATTGCTCTCTTTTGGTTACTCTGACTTAGCAGGCCGATAAGAGAAGAAGAGCACCATCCCTGCCTCCACTCAAGCACTCTCTCTCTCTCTTACTGTGCAAAATATTATTTATTTATTTATTTATTTTGACAATTTTTGCCAAACTTTAACTTAGACTATAATATCAAATTCATTACAACATATAACCCTAAATCATTCAAATAGGTTAAAAATGTCAAAGTTTCTTTATTTCAAATCTCAGTTTAAACTGTTTAAAAAACCTTTGTTATCTAAACCATCTCTTGATTAAGCAGAAGCAGTCTTCATTTTTAGCCACCACCATATCTTGTAATCATCTTATGCCATGCCTAATGACCTGCATGAGTAAAGACTATGATATAGACATATTAGTTCAATATAATTTTAGCCTCATAAGAAATTTTGTCTCAAAATAATGACTGTCATCACATGGTCTCAGATGGTTCTTGACAGCCCATTGCCATTAACTCTTTATAAATAAGCTCCTTGTCCTCAGGGTGTGATCCCCTGGCATAGTTGCATCAAGTTGTGGACGCTTGTCACAACAATCAGTCAAGGAATGCGGTTGCTGGTGATCAGGTCTGGAGGAGCTCACATTTTGAGGCAGATTGCTGTACTTCCTACAGTTCCCCTCTTAATGATGCTCTAGGCCTATCAAGCATCCGCTCAACTCCACTACTATCTCACATAAAACACCTCCCTTCAGGGCAGGTGCCCAGTGGCGGTGACCCCCTGCCTTAGGTTGTCCCCTATTGGCCAGAAGAGGATCTTACCCGTCATTGAGAAATCATCTCATGCACACTGGTAACCACTCTTTCCCGTTGCAACATCCTCGACAGTCTTCTTCCAGAATCCAGTATTTCCTGCAGCTTAGGAAAGGTGCACTCAAGAACAATGAGAGCCATTTACAGCACCTACTAGTGTTAAAACATTGGAAAAGGGTTAATCAGACTAATATTTAATCCCTAAAATCAATTGGATACCTCCAAACTATCATGCTGAGATCACTCAGTCAATTTATTTTTCACACCCGTCCATTCATTGTAATTTTCTGTTGCTTCTGTAGCTGCAGCCATCAGGCCCTGTATGATGGTGGAGACTAAAAATAAGACAGATAAGTTACTGGTCATAGAACAAATAGCAATACAACTGTTTAACTATTCAAAATTATTACATCTATAGCTCAGGGTCTGTATTATGATTTTAAAGACCTCATGTTTCATCAACAATTGCTCCTAAATTGTTATTCATTATTTTTATAATCTCTTATTTCTTACATGCAGGGGGCAGTTGAACATTTAACTACCAATTGCCCTCTTAATGCATTAAATCTGAACTCTTTTTATCATGTCCTTTAGCATCTCAGTGCCTATGATTTGACTGAAACACTGTGCTGTACTATAAATATCTTATCACTTAAACACAGGCTCAGATAATGGCATTTTAGCATACTTTGAATGAGAGAGAGAGCGAACTCTGAGGGATTCAGGACTCGTAACAATGCATTTTCATTCATTTTTAACCTAATTTCATCATACTATCATTTTACAAAACTTGTCAGAAATTATATGCATTTTAAAAATAAACATCTTTATATTTGTATTTTTTACTTTATTTTCGCAACTCAGTTTCTCAAAGTTCTTTGCAGTCATTGTCATTACTTTTACATCAACTTGTATTTATTCATTCACTTAATTCTAGCCATGGCTTCTGAATTTCAACATTGGTTTTAAATCTGTCAGAGGTTATCTGATCCAGGTATATTACTTTGGGTCTTGCTAGCATGCTGTCTTCAAAGTTACTTTGAAACCCCCGTTTATGTTACTTGTTTACAACTTTATCATCTCATAAACAAACAATAATTTTCTTTTTTCTTCATTTTATTTTATTTTATTTTATTTTTATGATGCTGCGTGGCTGCAATTTTGCAATCCAACAATAAAATTAATCTTTTGGCCAAACATTAGTTAATATAGGAATTACAAATTTTCCACTCAGAACATGTCTCTGGTACTTTTACAGCTTAAGCCAGAATCATGGTGGGGGCCAGCATGAGATAAAACAACGGCTTCATTGTAGTCAAAGCAATTTTATCTTTTAAAGCAAAACATAAGCTTCTAAGTTTTTCCAAAATGCCACTGCCAATTTGTGTGCCTTCAGTTTTTTTTTTTTTTTTTTTTTTTCACTAACCCAGAATTCTGTTCAGTATTCCTTGTCAGAACTTTCAACAATTATATAAGAACTGGAACAGATCTTATGATATCATTCTTTGTCATCTGAACCTTGTATGCACAGAGAATCAGATTAAATCATCACTCAGTTACTTCTGGGATTATTTTTAACAAATCGGCACATACATTTATAAATGTTTATTTCTCTGGTTCTGTCTTTGTTTAAAGCCAATAAATTTTTTAGTTTTAACTTTCCAATCAGAATCAAAGCTCAGACTGACCATTCTTTAAATGAATTCAGAGAATATTTTTAAAGTCAGAGCTTCAGAGCCAAACTGTTTACAGCATTTGCTCTCTTCTGTTTCATTATTTCTATCAGGGCTTACCAGGTTACCTAATTTGTCAGTCATATTTCTATCATAAACCAAAAACATATTGAGGCGGCGATCTTACCAACAAACCTTGACTTCTGCGTGATGAAACTGCAAAGTATATTCCAGAATTTCCATATACTGGTCCAATCCAATCAGGGTCATGAAAACTACATTTTAGCTCTTTTGGGGTTGTTCCTGAGGCATCCCAGATCAATCAATACTTTCCCTTTGCATATATCCCTATATTTTTTTATAGGTGCACATATGAATTATCACTATTTATTTTTAAACACTAATTTTGGATACTCTTTTCCCTAACCACTGACCTGGCCTATTTCTAAGCTCGGGGCGCCCCGTCTGTAATGGTGGGTGATCGAGAGTTGGAAGAGCGAGATACGACTAGAACCCCCGTCTAGCGTCTTACATTCTTCTCGGGATTTCCCATACCCCTACTTTGGCTTCCCTGGCCGTAAATGCACTGCCCTTTATGGCCTCTCGTGCTTTTCAGCTCTCTGTGCTTGACCCAGCACTGCCTATTTACGGCCCTATGTGTCCCTTGTCCCTCGGTGCTTGACCCAGCACTGCCCTTTACGGGTTCACATGCCTGTTAAGAATGCGTTTTTGTCCCCCCCTGGACTGTGCACACCTAGAAAATTTTTACGTCTCTCTCTAAGACCTATAGGTGTGCACCTGTTCCCTCTGTAACTGTACACATCTCTAAATATCTTATATCAAGACCTACCGATGTGTACTTGTACCCCTTATACTCACAAGGTTACTTATTTACAGGTATATTGTGACACCAATTTACCTTACTCCACCCTGGAGCTGGTGTCTACCCCCTCACGTCTGAGTGAATCTATCGTTCCTCCTTCTCTCGACCCCCTCAACTTACAGACAGTCCCTAACCAATAATATTAAATCTAAAATCTTTCCTACCTTGGTTTGATGATTGATCAGGGATGTCACCAAAGAACTATTGCCTGCATTCTCCACCATTAACTGTAGGGGAATTTACAGTTAAAAACCCAAGGACCAGATATGTCGCAATGAAGACCAGGACTCAGAGTTCAATTAATAATAATAATTTTACTTGAAGAAAATAGTTTGCAATTTCATCAGCAGAAGTCAGCTTCAACACTCTCGAAGGAGTTCGCAGGCCGCCCCCAGTACAATACAAAATCAACCACAGTTATACCCTGACAGAGGATACTAATTGCGTCAATACATGAGTCAACAAAATTCTGATTGGTTCCAAAACCTAGATAAAACTCTCCAAAGACGTAGATCTGATACGCTGGACACTGGCAATTGATTGTTTGTCCTGGGACTGTCTGAGCTTCTCCCTGTACAGACAGATACTAACACACATACACAGAAAACTTATCTAAAATTCAAGGCTTTCTAGCACTGGCAAGTGTCTTATCATTACGGTTGGATACACACACATAATATGTGGACATTAATCTTGAGGAAAAGAAATACAGCACACATAAGGTTACACATTTCACTCTTGCTATAACTTGATTAATAGTCAAACAAGAAATCATGTAATAATATAATATAATATCAGTATGAAGCAGACATGGGGACTTGGTCCCATCTCTGGTATGAAGCATATGGCAACTCGGCATCCACTCCTTCAATATATTATCAAAATTCGAATTATATTAGAGTTTAAAATGCATAATTTTAGTTAGTAAAGAGAAGCTTTTTGCTACAAGAGGGCGCATCGAGCAAAATATTACTAATGTACGTTTAATAAAAGCATTAGAATACATGACTGTTGAATAATATTTAACAAAATGTTTATAAACCAATTATAATTAAGTTGCTTAAACAACTATAAATAAAACTGTGTCATGTGTGCATGCATAGTTTAATACAAAGCGCAGAAAAAAGCCCCATCACACAGAATACATTTTACATTTAAAAACATGAGAGGCAGTGGGATGGGAAAAACCCACCATAAATTATCGAGTTATGTTTTTAAAAAGTTGAACAAACATTAATTTTACATTGCTTTCTAAACATCCAGCTCTCTTGTGTGAGACGCGAGTCCAACAGTGTCCCTACAAAATGCGCGAAATATGCAAGTACACCTGACTGCAGCATACAGGTATGTCTAATTTATTGAATCACGAGATGTTAGCTGCTGCAAGTTTAATCTTCTGGACCAGTCAAATTCACAAATTAATCATTGGGACATTCTATGGCCGCCTTATGCATTAAAACAGTGTTTCAAAAAGGCCAAACTCAGGAAATTATTAATAAAGCGTTCTATTCAGAGACAAGCAAATATGAGCATACATGCCAACCCTCACGATTTTTCCGGGAGACTCTCGAATTTCAAAGCCCCTCCCGAAAATCTCCCGGGCCAAACTTTCTCCCGATTTCCACCCAGACAACAATATTGCTACACCATCCGACACTGGGCGCTGTTTCACACCGAACAATAATAAAGGTTACACCTCGAAGTCAAGTGCGGCAAATTCAGAATGGAAAAAGAAGCAGAAGAAGAAGGGGAAAAGGAAGAAAGAAGAGACATGGCGAATAAAAAGAGAAAATACGCCTGCAAATTCCTAACTGAATGGATTGGGTTGGGTTGGGTTGGGTTGTTGTTATTGTACATAATATGTATGTATGTATAAATTATGTACAAATTAATTAATTATACTTTTCTTTACGTTTGTTTGTGTGTGTGATTATATATGATATAATCACACACACAAACAAACGTAAAGAAAAATATAATTAATTTATCACCCCGCCTTTTGAATATCTCCCTAATTCTGAGGTCTCAAGGTTGGCAAGTATGGATATGAGCACAGAATACGAATGCAATGTTTAAAGGGGTAGTTCACCCAAAAATCTAAACTGTCATTAATAACTCACCCTCATGTCTTTCCAAACCCATGAGACCTCGGTTTATCTTCGGAACACAGTTTAAGATATTTTAGATTTAGTCCGAGAGCTCTCAGTCCCTCCATTGAAGCTGTGTGTACAGTATACTGTCCATGTCCAGAAAGGTAAGAAAAACATCATCAAAGTAGTCCATGTGACATCAGAGGGTCAGTTAGAATTTTTTGAAGCATCGAAAATACATTTTGGTCCAAAATAGCAAAAACTACAAATAGCAAATAGAAAACTGTTTTCTCTTCCATGTCTGTTGTAAGAGAGTTCAAAACAGCAGTTTCTGATATCCGGTTCGCGAACGAATCATTCAATGTAACCGGATCTTTTTGAACCAGTTCACCAAATCAAACTGAATCGTTTTAAATGGTTCACGTCTCCAATACGCATTAATCCACAAATGACTTAAGCTGTTAACTTTTTTAATGTGGCTCTCACTCCCTCTGAGTTCAAACAAACCAATATCCCGGAGTAATTCATTTACTCGAACAGTACACTGACTGAACTGCTGTGAAGAGAGAACTGAAGATGAACACCGAGCCGAGCCAGATAATGAACAAAAGACTGACTCGTTCTCAAGTAAAAAAATAAGAGCACGATGATCATAAAATTGTGTTAGTTACTATAGCAACAGATTACAGGTGTGTCCTTTCAGAATCATCCCTGGCTGGTAGAAATAAAAGTTTCTCTATTTCTTCACTTTAAAATATTTTCCTGAAATAAAGGGGAGGAAAAAAAGTCTATGCTTTGCAATGTAGTAAAGAAAGTTAAAGTTTCATAAAAATTAAATGGCAGACAGCAGACACATTTACTGCTGTGTCATTTATCAACTGCATGACATATATGTGACAATAATTGTCTTGTCATGTTATATAAATTAAAACAATACTGATACATCCTTTTCATAATCTGATGATATGACATAATTGATCTTTAAAAAATTTTTTAATTCATAATTAATTCTTCTTTATCTGAAGACATGATCCTCCCACTGTGGGTAATCAACCCAATTAGCCTTTTTCACATGCAACCGGAAAATACGTCACGCAGGGTAAACTTATTTCCGCCACAGCTGAAACCCGGCGTTTCCACAGCATGGAGCGTTATTTCACTGCTTCTCTCTCAATGCTGCCGCAACTAGGATTCGATGGATGTTAAAAGAATAGTTGGACGACATTCAACAACTAAAGAAGCAAGGCTGAGCAAGGGCTATAAATTCTATGTTGAGGAGTTTATTCACAATTATCAAGGTAAGCTGACAACTAGCTGACGCTAGCATCTGCAACATTATGAATGCTAACCATTTCGTATGTGTTCAGTCTCGAATGTTGTTGAACGGAAGGTGGTAGTGAGAGCAAGGTGTTATCGTTCTATGAGGAAAAATGAGGAGTCCCACACACTTGAGGTTGTATGTAAATAATATGCCTGTTGGCTTATGAGTTCATCAGATCAGCTATTACTGTTCTGATTGCCAACACAGTCTCACTCCCTACTCGTCAAATGTCTGACGCATGGTCAAGGGATCTGGTGTCACTTTTTTGACGCACTGGGTATACCTTTGGCATCATTTTTCAACATGCAGGTTAGTCCGATAGACTTCTATAGAACTCAACAGCGTTGAAATTTGACGTCTTGAATCAGCACACTGCAACTCGTTGTCTGCCTTGTATGGGTCGAGACTAAATAAATACAAATAAATAAAGAATAGGCTACAAAAATGATCTATGCCAGGGCAAGTCAAGTGGCGCCCCTCAGATCATTTTTATCTGGCTCTCCAACTGGTTTTTGATGTTTAAAATCCCTCACAATCTGATAAAGCTCTGCGCAAAGGTTCAGCATGTTCATCAGCAGTGAGTTTAACAACACTCAACTGAAGGTAAAACAGCATTTAGACGTGAGTTTAACAACACTCAACTGGAGGTAAAACGGCATTCAGAGGTAAGTTTAACAACACTCAACTGCGGGTAAAATGGCATTCAGCGGTGAGTTTTACCAAAGCAACACTCAACTGCAGGTAAAACAGGATTAAAATGTGTGTTTAACAACGCTTCAAGGCGCGTGCAAGTAAGCAGTTGAAGAGTTTTTTTACAACCCATTGTCTCTTATCGCTTTTTCATAGTTTATCGCTTTGAAATCACGTTCAAGAAGTCTCATTCAGCACACATCACGATATTTGCCATCATCATGTGACAGGTTGGGTGAGTAGTCGTAAATATGCTCTTTGAATGCCAGTTCTAAAATGTATTCTGTCTTTTTATTAATCAGATTAGAACCGTATGTTTCCTCACTGTATTATATTGGTCATCCGCGGCTGTCTTTGAGTTTCATTGCGTTTAACTAAATGAACATGCCTGCTAACTGGGGTAAACTAGTGGAAATGCTAGTTTAATGTGTCACGTTATATATATCATATATTTGATTAATTTGTCAGAACAAGATCAATTACACTATTGATTACAGTCCTGTTTTTAACACAATTCATATGAATATAGCTTGTTATTAATGACTTGCTTTTAATAATAGATGCATTTAACATTTATCATTCATTCAATCAATCATCGCATTGATTTTGGAGTTGTTAAAAAATCTGTGCATTTCAAACAGTTGAAGTTAATGCTGTATCTACCCCATCGAGATGAAAGGCCGTCTCTATACACCAGAATATGTGATAAAGGCCAGACGGTCTCTGGCGTAGATCATGCCTGTAACGGAAACCCTCTTCAGAAATGGCTTCAGATGGATCACAGTCGTTTAAAGACTTCAGAGAATAACGGTATGTATTAAAGCAGAATATCTTATTACGTTTTATGTTTTGCGTTTATTCAATAAATTAATAAAACTTGTATCAACATTTACGGAGCAAGAATACGACGAAGGGGGCCTAACAGCATGGATTGATTCGATGGTACATGCATGGGATCAAGCATCCTTCAGCAGTTCTGAAAGTAAGGAGGTGACAGAGGAGTTACATCACGAAAATCCTCAAGAACTGTTCCGTGAACGTGACTTAAATAGAAGGCTTGATTATGATATGCTTTGCCGTGTTAATCGGCAGTTTGACACACTTTTCGATTTGAGCGGTCAAACGTTGTTCTATTGGGGGGCAGAAGAGATCGTTGCTATTGCACAAAGTGATGTGGTGTCGATTTTGAGGAACATTGTTGCGTGCCAGCAACAGCACAACGAATCCTTACGTCATGTGGCTGAATTTTGGAGAATTTGCCACAAACAGCTATATGATGAATTTCGGCAGTTTCAACAGCACATGAGACACGAATGGTTGGGTGCAGCTATAAACAGCGATGAACAGGTCGGTGCAGGACCTTCTAATAATGATCCCTCAGGTTATGGTCCCACAGCTCCAGATATGGGTCTCAGTCAGCCTTACATAGATAGACTAGTGAGAGAAGGAGGTCGTGTGGGTGATTTTACAATTGTCCCAAGACCTCGATTTAATGGTTTAGAAATTCGCAGAACTTTAAGTTTTCGTGAAATAGCAACGGATGATTTTGCAGCTTATAATATATTTTTGCAGGATATTTTGAATGAGATTGTAGCGTTTTCCAGATTATTATCTGGTGAGTTTTTTTTTTTTTTTTTTTTACATACCTCTGCAAGGAGCAGGTCTCCCCACTGATATTAATGCCTTTCTAATGCCTGATAACAAATCATGACGTTAATGTATTTGTAGACCAAATCCAACGAGCCGTTCAAAGCAATATGGATGTGAGTTTTGATACCGCTTTAGAGTTATGTATCTCTGTAGCTTGAAACAAACAAGGTGGTGTTGCACATAGGAAGCTGACAGACCTGGCTCATAATCAAGTAATTCAGAAAAATAGAATGCATTTGGTTACCCCAAAAAATTTCACAGACAATGTGTTTTAGCATGTGCATAGTTCACTTTTTAAATCCACAATGTACCGACACCGAATTGATGACAGTATCCGGAAATATACATACTGATCTGGGTTACGATCCACAAGATAAAATTGCGTTGCATGATGTTTCTAAATTTGAAGCCTTTCTAGACCTGAAAATAGTTATCTTTCACAGATCGGATTCAGGTAAATTGGAAGTGTATAAAAATACAAATGAGATGCATCACAAGACGTTGCATATGTACCTGCATGAAGATAATTTTTATGGTATAAAAAATCTGAAAGGTTTCTTAGGTTAGTCGTATGTTTGTGAGTACTGCTACCATGGAGTTAATGATCGTAGTGGACATTATTGCAAATTTACATACAATGTGTGCTCGAGCAATCAGTTCTACACTCGTTCTAAGAAAAGCGCTACAATGTGACGATTGTTTGAGATCTTGTACAGGGTGGCTGCGGGTCCTTAAAAAGTCTTACAATTTTTCCTTATTAAAGGCCTTAAAAAGTCTTAAAAATTCAAATTTGGTGACTTTACGACGGGGGAAAAATCTTCAGTTGGATGGACGAAATTACTTTTTACGATCATTGGACGAGACCTTTTTTCCCATGGTAACGCAAGTTATTGCGTCATCAGAGAGACGTACCAGTATGTGGCTCAATGGCTCTCTCCAGGATGTTAGGTAGCAGGTTGAACTGAAATAGCAGCAATGGGTAAATGTAAGTTCAATAACAAATGGCTCGAGAATGAAGAATTCTCATGGTGGTTGAAGCCTGTGCCTGAAAATGTATACGATGCAAATATGTTGAAGACATTTTAAACTGGGTACAATGGGCATCAAAGCGGTGGAATAGCACGCGCAGAGCGGAAAGCACCGGGAGTTTGCGAGAGCCCGCGAGAAGAGTTCAATTGAAGGTTTCTGTTCCACTCTTCCGACTAGCAAAGATGTCACCACGGATGTTGAGAATTCCCAGCCAACAACGCCATCATCTGACCTACGTCTATTTTCTGGCTCTACACCATCACTAAGAGCTGAGGTAATTTGGGAGCTGAGGACAGTAACAAGCCATCACTCGTTCAGGTCAAATAGCGGGATTGAGAGGTTTTCAAACAGGGCTCTGAACCAGTTCAAGGAACGAAAATGAAACCGGAAACGAAATATATTTTGACAGGAACAGAACCAGAACCAGAATTTTTTTAGTTCCGAACAGAAATTTGAAATGGACATTAACCAGTTAATAACGTTATTTTATCATTCTGTTTAATATTTGAAATTTGCTGTCAACCAATCACGAATTCCAGGAGTACAGCATAAGCAAATGTGACTCTGAAGCCAGCGAGTGAAATGTCCGCTCAGCTGTGAATTCAGTCAAGTCTCAATGGCAATGCACCGCCTGCACGGACTACATTAGTAGTCGTAGTCTAATTTTTTTTTTTTAATTCCGTTTATTTTTAATTATTTATTTATTATGCTAAATATTTAAAATTGGTCTATTTTGTTATTGAGGAAAAAATTTGTTTTTGTTTGTTTAATGTTTGAAGAAAAGAAGGCATTCTTAAAGGCCGTGTTGCAAGGTTAATTTTTTAACGAATTTGTGCAATTTGCTTGTTGGTAATAAACATTTAAACTGTTATCCATTGTATTTTATGTTGTTGGACATCACAAAACGGAATATAATACGAAAAAATAGGTACTATCTTGCAGCGGTCTCCTTTGCCCCAAAATGTATTGCATCACGTCACGTTGGGGAGAGAATTTACCAAAGCCCGCCTTGAGAGCATTGAGAGTGACTAGAGAGAGACGAGTAGTAGACGAGAGTATTCAGATAGCGCGGATTATAGATAAATAGATAAATACATAGATATATATAGATAGATAGACTACATATATAGATAGATAGACAGACAGATAGATAGAGAGATATCGACCAACAGCGACCCAATCGCACTCGCTTCCCTACAGCACAAGCTTTGTTTTCAGCGCAGTATCCATGGGACACACACACATACATATATATATATATATATATATATATATATATGTATGTGTGTATGTGTGTGTGTGTCATTATTGTGCACTGCTGCTTGTAGACTAGCTCCAGTGCTCATTGCTGCATTGCTAAATGATAGCAACTCACCAGGACACTTCACCAACTCTCCACTCATTCTCCTCGGACCATGCATTACAGGCTTTGACGGACATCAGTTCTTGGCAATTCCTCATTTGTCCTCTCATGGCTGGCTCGATCGAAATTACACGGCTGCGGGCCATCATACATGTTGGCTCCTCCTCATCCCATTCAGTCGCTATAGTTCTGATGCTGCGCGCGTTCCAGGCAGGTTTTTGAGCTCGTAATCACTATTTCATATCACTACTAACGACTTTGTACCGTTCCAGGCAAGTTACGCCAAACTTTCTGAGCGCAAGGAATTGTAACTAGATTATTTATTTTATTGCAACGTTGCATTGACCTAAAATCGTCTCTTCAACGTGTACCACTTGCATAAACACTGCATCAGCAGGCAGTATTATTCGTAGGGGCTGTCATCGTTGTTTTGCGTGCTGTGTGACCTCGGAACTCGGAGTACATCGATCTAGTACAAGACACGAGTTCACGGGTGGGAAGTCATGGGTTTGATTGCTGTTCCAGTGCACTTTCACGGGCTTAAGGTTGGAAAAACACGGGTTATGGGTTGCCTGGAATGCGGCATCATACTAGGCTAAGGCTACCTTTCCTCGACCTCTCCCCAACATGACGTCATCACCGAGTTGCGTAAAAAAAAAACGTTTATACCAAAAACTTAAAAAATTGTTTATTTAGCCCATTTTTTGAGACATTTTAAAAATTATATACATATCTTGAGTGATTTATGTACCCATTAATCGAAAGTGGTGGTTAACCTGCAACATGGCCTTTAAGTTGAAGGTAATGTTTACTGCATGTCAGTTTTTGTTACTTGTTGCAAGAGTGCAGGTAACAGCAGGTTGTTAAAGTGACCCCCTGTGTGGGTGTGGGGGACAAACATGAAAGATCATGGGGTTCACACCCGCTCAGGTATCTGTTCGATCCCTTTAAAAGAGTTCAGTGTACTGTAGATTACACACTTTTATTTTTTCGTCTTATCAATGAGGTGCTTGATGTATTGAATAGCTAGATCACACTATTGTGTTTGTGGGGTTTAACAGTGCTGTGCCTTATTGAACATGGATTTCAAAGCCAACTTTTGTAGAGAGGCCTCTGGTGAGCTTGTGCTCAAGCCATCAGTCGAGGCAAGAGCCCTGGCCGCTGCTTACAGGAAAACCCCCACCCCTGGATGGTCATGTCCTGCTTCCAGGGTCAAGGAGGAGGCCATGCATGGCTTGTGTGGCTGCTGCTGGAGGGGACACTGGAAATTTTTAACACCCTGCAGTTTGGCAAGTACCGTGGGAAAACCTTTAATTGGTTGCTATCTAATGATGTTGGATATGCAGCCATGGTGCTGGCCTCTCATCTGCGGGAGCGGGAGTGTGGAGGCTTGTCCACGGCTGCAGTAATGGGCAACAAAGATGCGTTGCTGCAGTATGCAGGCCTGTTTCAGGATGTCATCTTGTTTGCTTGTTATTGGATATTTTCTTGCTTTTACATATTGTAATGTAAAATTTTTATGAATACGTGTTCTAATATTAACAGCGGTCATTTCTAGCTCGGTATCCACAGAGGAGCCATCAGATGCTGATTTGCTTGCTGCAGCTGCACACATAGAAGATGCGGGTGAGTCAGACATCGTTATGAATGGGTTTACTTTTGTGGTTTTATTTTCAGAATACTGTTCTGCATTGTATAACGTTTTGTGATTCTGTATTATCAGCTTTCAGATGGATGCTTTTTAATTATTATTATTATTATTTATATATGTATATATATTTTTTTGCTTTTGAAATTCCATGGCAATTCCATTTACACTTTTTTTCCACCGCCGCAAAAATTTTTTTCTCATCTTCGAGAATCTACCTTTTTCACCCAATGCTGCCACACACAATTGTTTGTCATAGTCAGCTTATCTTTTTTGCACATTTCCATCTGTATATTTGGTGCATTTCCAATCATTAACTCTAACAATGTTTAACATTAGTTCTAACATCTACCAGTAGTAAATAGCAGCTGTATTAATCTCATGTAGTAGTGACTAGTGTCTCCTTTACTTTTTCTGTTAAGCTTTGCAGCTGATGGAAGCCAGTTGGTCAATCAGCCTGAAGCCCTGTCCTCCTCAGAGAGAGCAGCACCAAAAAAGCAGCCAGCCACCACTTAAGAAGTAAGACAAATCTTCAGATGGTATCTTAAAAGAAGCCTTCATGAAAGTAAACACTTTTTCTCTCTTACACCCACAGCTGCTGCTGCCTTAAGGTTGGAAGCAGACACTCCCAAAAGAGCAGCACTTGTGGGTCAGCAAGTTTCTCTTTAACAGAGACAAGTCTGGGAAGTTGGCGCTGAACAAAATCTGCATCTATGGTGGTCACCCCCTGGCCCAATCCTCTATACTCTCAGCCTCCTTCTAAACCTGATGCCTTCCACAGCAGTCTGCTCCTCTGGGTTCCCTCCCTCATTTGGGCATACAACCTGCTGCGCTCCCAGCCCAACCGCCATCGCCTTGGGATCCAGCTAACAGCTTGTGGCATGTACAAGACAGGACCTAAACGGTTGGTACTTCATGGCGACTGAGTATCTTGAATGCCGGTCCTGCCAAAAGAAGCTAGCAGCCTGGTCGCGAGACATCCTGGACCAGTTGAAGCGCAACCACCGTGAACAATTTCCTGCAATCCTAACCTAAAGGTATAATTTGTTTTTTTTTTTAAAGTCTTTTAACACGATACCCCTTTATGGAACAAAAATATGTAGGCCTATGTGAATATACTGCAAAATATAATGTGATATATTATATAATACATTTCCATATATTGGAAACTAGTGCTCTTAGTTTGCAATGTATGCATACAGTATATTGTGACATATAAGTAAATATTGAGCTAACAATATTTAACAGTAGTAACACCTGATTTAGTGTTACGTATAGTGTAATTTTTATTTATTGTAAAATACAAATGTCCTGAACCTTTAATAATGACTGTACTGTAGGTCACCAAGAAGCTAGCTGGTCATGCTGCTGGAACCGCTGCGTGGGTGACAGTGGAGGGGCCAAGGAGATGAAGGAGCTGATAGAACAGCTTCTAAACGACTTCATGGAGGCAATGGACACAATGGGAATCATGCTCTTCGACAAGGACAGGATGGAAGAGATCTGGCGGACACAGCAGTGCCACAATGACTGCATCCAGGACCCACCAGGTGTGCAGCTGTACAGGAAAATAGGGCGACTACAAGGGGAGGTTATTCTGCCCCAGTATTGTTGTGCACGTGGCTCAACATTAGGGCTGCACGATGTGTCGTTTAAGCATCGATATCGCGATGTACGAATCCACGATAGTCACATTACCGGATGTGCGATGTAGGCTGTCGTATTTGATCCATTATTCATTAACTGTACGGGCCAGCTGCTCCCGGCCCTTTGACGAATGTGATTTGCGGAGAGCACGCACGCGAGAGAGAAAGAGCCACGGCCGCACGCTCACCTTCTACAAACAACACGAGCGATGTCTTGCTCTCTCTCCCTCGCGCATATTAATCAATTGACACGATGGCGTCAATGTATAAATCATTTAAAATGAGAATGGAAGTGTGCTCACCCCAATTTTGTTCGTAAGAAAAAATTTTATTAGATTTCATATCGCACTATATATATCGCAGAAAAATAAAATATCGCAATGTAATTTTTTCGAATGTCATGCAGCCCTACTCAACGTAGTCCTTCCACCTGCACCTAAACCGCTTTGTGCCAGATTTGCATTTTTCCTAAACAATATGAGTTGTTTGTTCATGTGTTTTCCATGGTGCTAACTTCTTTCTGCTTGCTTTTTCAGGAACAAGTGCAAGTGACCTTCATTTTCAGGATGATGCAAGTACATCATTCAGATGTACTTGATGGAAGGGCTTGTACAGTGGAATGAGGCTTGTGTTGTTGCTGCCATTGAAGGTGGAGGCAGAAAGGATATCTGCTATGGTGGCCAACTGCAGCAGTGCGCCATCATCCTGAGCCAGCTATTTATGGGCCTTAATTTAATAGAGGACTACACCAGCCCTGGCGAATACACAGGTAATATGTTTGTGCACACATGACACTTTTGTTGCAGTTACACCTGTATGAGTATGTGCTCCATGTGCTCATCACACTGTGATTGTCTACAGGAGAACTCTTTGGCGTGGAATACTTATAGTCCCAAACTAATAAAGCTTTTGAGGAAGACTTCGGAGCGGATCCTGATACTCCAGATGGGATTCAGGATGTAGACCTGAAGATTTATCTGGAGAGTGATGAAGGGTTGGAGGATGTAGACTTGGATGGTGAGCCCCTTGAAATCATGGAGCTCAGCCTCGATATCCCAGAACCCATTTAGAGATATTCAGATACAGTAGAGTCTTCCTTGCCAGAGCCAACATGTTGGTGAAGGGGCACTTCAAAGTCAGTCATTCTGTGACAAATGTGACCCCTGGAGCTGACAGTTTGAAGCGGTATGTGTCCATGTTTGCCAATCATTTTGTATAATTTCTATTTAATTTGTTTTTCATGTATTCATTACATTATCTATTTAACATTAATGTCTTTTTTTATTTCACAGCTGCTGCTTTGGTGAAGGCAGTGGACCTGCTCAGTGGCCTAATGCGAGCCGTCTTATGGAGGCAGCCTGTCTGCTGGCATACTTGCCAACCTTGAGACCTCAGAATTAGGGAGATATTCAAAGCACACACACAAACAAATGTAAAGAAGAGTATAATTCATTTATATGTACATAATTTATACATACATATTGTGTACAATAACAATTAAATCCGTTCGGCCACCGTGTTCAATGGAGAAGTCTGATCTAGAAATTTTGCAGGCAGCATATCCCTTCCCATTCGAGCTGTCCTAGATGAACGTGAATTATTTTTTCCATTCAGTTAGGAATTTGCAGGCATATTTTCTCTTTTTATTCACCATGTCTCTTCTTTCTTCCTTTCCCCCTTCTTCTTCTTTTTCTGTTCTGAATTTGCCGTGCTTGACTTCGAGGTGAGTCTCGAATAACTTCTTTAGGGGCCGTTCACATATCGCACCTAAAAACGCGTGGAAAACGCTAGGAGTGCCGCTTTCTCTTTCTTTTCCAAAGCGCTCGGGCAGTTGTGCCCCTGAGGCGTCTGCCTTTGCTAAGCAACCATGGCGTGCTCTCTCCATGAAGACGCGGAAATTTCAGCAAAGGATAAATGAATTTGCAACACTAAAAATCGGTTGCAGTAGCTCTGCTACTAAATTTATGTCAAAATGGCAATCCATACAACTATGATCAGCTGTTCCTTCATCTTGGCTAAGCTTTCAACGTTGTTACGGAAAAGGATGAAGCTGATTGGTTAGTTCTTGTCACATGACCCGCGGTGCACTTGCGGCATTCTGAAAAGTTGAAACGTTTTTAACTCGATGCGATGTGGACGCGTCTGGAAAAAACGGCCGCGTCGCACCGCGTTGATTCCATTATGAGCGATATGTGAACGGCCCCTTATTATTGTTCAGTCTGAAACGGCGCCCAGTGACGGATGGTGTAGCAATATTGTTGTCCGGGTGGAAATCGGGAGAAATTCGGGAGAAAGGTCGGCCCGGGAGATTTTCGGGAGGGGCTTTGAAATTCGGGAGTCTCCCGGAAAAATCGGGAGGTTTGGCATGTATGCCTGCTGGTCAGACAGTGGCTGGTGTCAAGGTAAACAGGTGGGCTGTCATTCTGCTTCACTACAGGATGATAACAGATGTAGTCCTGGACATCCCCAGACTCATGGCTGGAACAAGGTTGAAGCTGTTTGCATAAAATTGTTCAGTTGTTGTCATATAACACCTTTCTCTGCATATTTACTAATTATTATATTTTCTTTACATAGGCACAATGCTCGGAAAGGAGGCAGGAAAGGGAGGTCTTGGAGCAGAGTATTCAGAACTTTACCACTCCCTTAGTGGCCTCTGAACCCCTCCCACCTATGCTGTTTAAGCATAGTAGCTGTAAGCATAGTAGGCAACCGGTCCGGCGTGTGCACCAAGCCTATGAGTTCATAGGACAGCCTCCTATCAGCAGCTGTTGGCATGCCTGCTGCAGCACAGCATGCCCAAGGGCAGCATCTTGTCCAAGTGGGCTTTGCAGTCTCTGATCCCACCCGCTTGCTTCAAGCTGCAAACACTGCAGCTATTGCTGTACCTCCTGCTACACCTCCTGGTCCAAAGGTGCCAAGGACCACAGCTTGGCAGTGGAGGAAGGCAGCGGAGGAAGCTGCAGCACAAGGTGCTACTCCCCAAAAAAGACTACAGACTGAAAACAAAGTGTGGCCAAACAAAGACAAAGGAGTTTGGCCACAGTCGGTTCCGAGGTGCCCACTTTTGTGCCAAGGCATCTGGTAAAACTGTGGAGCAGTGGATGGAGGAGATGAGAAGGGAACAAAAATAACTCTTTATTGCATATGTATATAACGTTACATAATTGGAGAGTTTTATATAGTTTCAGTGTTAATATTGTGTAGTTTCTTTATATATTTAATGTTAATAAAGATTGCCCTTTTCTCATTATATGTCTGTTTTATTAGATATTCATATGTATTGTGCATTTAAGAATCCCTACAGTATACCAAGTAAAATATCATATGTATTAAAAATACTGTTAAATGTATACATCTTACTTTTTCAAAATTAATTTATTTAAAAGAACATTGAAGATTTCACATTTAAGAATAATATTAAAGAACTTGTACCGCTTTAAAAATGTACATATGGTTGTTTATATATATTTTTAAGATTGATTAAACTAACACTTAGGATTAGTATGAAAGCATCTTTACAAAAACAATAAACCTCCTCATAAATTGAAATAAATGTCATGTAATTATACTATAATTATAATAATATGCTATATAAATATAACAATACTGTTTAAATATAATGTTATGGATGTAGGAAATATATATATAAATATATATATATAAATATTAATATATATATATTCTGTCAGAGAGCTTGAGTTTGTGGGAATTAAAAAAAAAAAAAAAACCTCTAGAAGGATTTAATAGAGCTGTCCATGAGATTGACTTGGATCACATATTGTTGGGAACAAATTGTTAAATGGACTGTGAATCTTTTATGGTGACAATTGAGAGAAAAATTAAAGATTTTAGCTGTAAAGTTGAACACTGTCACGGTGTCTGGTCTGTGTTTCCTGGGTCTCCACTAGTGGTCTCACTTCCCCATAGGCACCTCACCGCAGGCACTACAATTCCCACAAGGCCCTGTCCCTTCATCACAGTAATTGCACTCCTGTTAATTGCACTCAGGTGTCTTCACTTCATAGTCATTACCCTGTTTTTTAAACTGGTCTGTTTCTGTTTGTTTCATGGAGTCCTTACTTTCTGTCACCTGGTTTCCTCGCGTTCCTAGTTTTTTGAGTTCCTGTTCCTGTTTGTTTGTTTCTGTTTTTGGACTGATGCTTGGTTATGACCCCAGCTTGTTTTGATTCTGATTTTGGAATTACCCAATAAATCTCACACTGCTCTTGGATCTCTCGTCTCCTGTGTTCCTGATCGTTACAGAAGGACTCCATCATGTCTATATCCAGCGGTGTGGGACTTCGTGTCCGTACCCCAGCCAGTGTGGAGGAGCGGAGGGCGAGATTCCACAAATTAACCACCCTCCGTCAAGAGGGGAATGACATGGGTGTTCTGGACCGTGGCGGGTGGTATGGGATATAATGATGCGGCCCTAAAAGACCTTTTCAACCTTGGTCTGGATAACCCTGTGCCAGAAAGAGAAATGGATCAGCTGGCCGCACCTTTGATTTTTGGGGGTTCATTTTTTACCCACAACATCAGTCTCCGTGGGATACCCCAGCCAACATGTCTCTCCCGGTGGGATGGGCGACTCTAGACTGGGGTGTACAGACCAGGAGGGCCGCCAGCCCAGTGCCACAGCACACGGTGGCCACCAGCCCAGCGCCACTGCACAAGATAGCCACCGGCCCAGAGCCACAGCACAAGATGGCCGCATGTCCAGCACATGTGCACGTGATGACAGCCACGGTTGACCCTCCAGAGTCGAGTCAGGTTCCCGTTGACCCTCCAGAGTCAGGTCAGGTCACCGTTGACCCTCCAGAGTCGGGTCAGGTCACACTCCAGAGTCAGGTCAAGTCACACTCCAGAGTCAGGTCAAGTCACCGTTGACACTCCCAGGTCAGGACAAGTCACCATTGACTCCAGAGTCAGGTCAAGTTACCGTTGATACTCCAGAGTCAGGTCAAGTCACACTCCAGAGTCAGGTCAAGTCCCACTCCAGAGTCAGGTCAAGTCACCGTTGACACTCCAGAGTCGGG
Organism: Carassius gibelio; assembly: GCF_023724105.1. NCBI lineage: Eukaryota > Metazoa > Chordata > Actinopteri > Cypriniformes > Cyprinidae > Carassius > Carassius gibelio. Next base: position 23,139,075 of record NC_068403.1, on the reverse strand, counting down.
TCAAGTCACACTCCAGAGTCAGGTCAAGTCACCGTTGACACTCCAGAGTCAGGTCAGGTCACCGTTGACCCTCCAGAGTCGGGTCAGGTCACCGTTGACCCTCCAGAGTCAGGTCAAGTCACCGTTGACACTCATGAGTTAAGCACTACCACAGTTAGACCTCAGGAGTCAAGTCAAGTCACCGGTGATCTTCGTGGGCAAAGTGAAGTCATCGACTATCTTCATGGGCAAAGGCAAAGTCACTTTGATATTCATGAGCAAAGTCAGGTCACCAATGATCTTCATGTGCAAAGTCAGGTCACCAATGTGTAGCCGCACTGGGTTGTACATAATTATTAACTCAAATGATATATAGGGAAGTTGAATAATTAATCAGGAATATGATTAATAAATATATCTCATATGACAGTTACATTAATATTATTGATTATGAAAAATAGCTCAATTGCATATATCAATAACTCATTACAGGGCTCTGTAATTTACTCATTAATATGTCAATATTCCACTCTTCATATCAATTATAGTGATATCTCTTACTGTAAATTACTGCAAATCAAACAGTGGTTTGTCCAGCAAACGGCCGTAAGATTTACTTATCAACTTTCAATAAAGTTATCACTTCTTATAATTCAAGGAAAATATTCTCTGGCCATGAAAACATTATCCTATCATTATGAAATTGTTAACTAAAAAGTAAAGAGCGTGTAGCTAAAGATCAAACATTCCATTGACGTATGTGAGCGGTTCAGAGGCAATCATGTATATTGGCTTTTAATAATTCAACTAATAATACATCCAACTACAAATCACACAGAGTAAATACGCCTACGACAATACAGACAGTAAACTTTGTACAAGACATAACGGAATCCAAATGAGGGAGAGAGAGAGAATGAATGAGAGAGAAAGGACAAGAGAGAGAGAGAGAGAGAGAGAGAGAGAGCGTGATCACAGACTGAGCTCAGTTATGCCAACTCACAGACCGTAAACTTTGAAAGACAACAACGAATCAAATCATAGACAAACTTTAAGCAGCATTTAAATCTCCATAGAGAATGATACTTGCAAGTTTCTCTGTGTCTCTTTGTGTGCTGGAGCAGCGTGAGCGTGGTCTTTGTTGCTAAGCGTGTCTTCCGGGGGTTGCTGCGGAATCACGCTGTATTTGAAAGGTTTAATGTTTCAGATGTTTCAGAAAGCAATGTTTCAGAATTCATCTTCCTCGTGTGGAGAGGCGAATAAACTTAGTAAAGAAAAGAAACACAAACAACGGAAATTAAAGCTCCCGAAGGAGCCATGAGAACGGCTGTCCTCTCAGCCTCCGTGCTAGCCTCTAGCAAGTTCGTAATTCCAGATTAATACATTTTTCATTAATTTGCTTTATATAAGTGAGTCCGTCAAAGCATGACGATTAAATAAATATAAAAAATAACATATAAATGATCAAAACATGAAGTTACATTCAAATACAGAATTACACACATTTAAAGTTTGATTAAAACACAATAAAACTGCAGATACTGCAATTTATATGGGGAACATCTAATGCACCAAAAAAGCAATACTTAATACATTGAGACCACATTGAAAAAAGTAATAGTTTAGGATACATTGAGAAAAAGGTACCGGTGAACGGGCTTTTTCCTGTCCTGTTGCCCAGTGGGATCATAAAGTTTTATGAGCTGGTCAGGGGTAGGGTTACAACATTTCCCATTTACAATTCAGCAACTTTAACCATTTACACAGGATTAACCATTTTTATGCAATACACAAACCTATTCAAAATACATCTTTTTAATAAAATGACGAAGGTAAAGAACGTTAAGAAAGGTTTGTTTGTGTGTATGTGCTTATGTGTGTTGTGGAATGTGTTTCGTTTCTTCATGTGCAAAGTCAAGTCACCATTGATCTTCCTAAATCCAGTCAAAAAACCATGGATCTACCAGAGTCTCTCCACGTCTGCTGAACTACCAGAGCCTCTCCACGTCTCTGCTGAAAACGAGAGCCTCTCCACGTCTCTGCTGAGCTACCAGAGTCTCTCCACGTCTCTGCTGGACTACCAGAGCCTCTCCATGTCTCTGCTGAACTACCAGAGCCTCTCCACGTCTCTGCTGAACTACCAGAGCCTCTTCTCGTCTCTGTGGAACTTCCAGAGCCTCATCACGTCTCAGCTGAACTCTCTGAGCGCTCGACTTATCCTTTCGTGGCCACGGAGGCCACCCTTAACCTGTTCATGTTCTCTGTTTCAGACTTTCCTAACCAGACTTGCTCTCCTGTGTCATCAATCCCACTGTGGTGGCCTTCGGTGCCGCCCTGGTGGGCTCCTGTCCTGACCGCACGGCTGTGGTGGTCTTCTGCGCTGCCCTGGTGGGCTTCTGTCTCGACCACATGGCTGTAGTGGTCTTCTGTCTAGACTGCACGGTTGTGGTTGTCTTCTGTGCAGCCCTGGGGGGCTTCTGTCTCGACCGCACAGATGTGGTGGTCTTCTGCGCTGCCCTGGTGGGCTTCTGTCTCGACCGCATGGATGTGGTGGTCTGCTGCGCCATCCTGGTGGGTTTCTGTCTCAACTTCATGGCTACATTTTAACCTTGCTCCACCCTGGATTCATGCCCTTTCGGCTTGCCCCTGGGCCCCTGAATTTTCATTTCTCTCCTGGCCTTGTGTTATGTTGTTGTTTTTGTTTTTTGCACTTCCTGTCTCTGTTTCCCTCTATTACATGGCCCTCCGTCCCTCTCCCTGGTCCTTCGCCAGTCCACCTCCCTCCTGGTCTCCTTGTTTTTGTTGTTTGCACTTCCTGTCTCTGTTTCCCTCTGTTGCCTGGCCCTCCCCCACTCCCCCTGGTCCTCCGCCGGTCCACCTCCCTCCTGGTCTCTGTGTTCCTTGGTTTGTTCTTGTGTTCGGGTGGAGCATCTGGTAGCTGTTCCATAGAGGAGGGGGTAATGTCACGGTGTCTGGTCTGTGTTTCCCTGGGTCTTCACTAGTGGTCTCACTTCCCCATAGGCACCTCACCGCAGGCACTACAATTCCCGCAAGGCCTTGTCCCTTCATCACAGTAATTGCACTCCTGTTAATTGCACTCAGGTGTCTTCACTTCATAGTCATTACCCTGACTTTTTTAACCGGTCTGTTTGTTTCATGGAGTCCTTACTTTCCATCACCTGGTTTCCTCACGTCCTTAGTTTTTCGAGTTCCTGTTCCTGTTTGTTTGTTTCTGTTTTTGGACTGATGTTTGGTTATGACCCAGGCTTGTTTTGATTCTGATTTTGGATTACCCAATAAATCTCACACTGCTCTTGGATCTCTCGTCTCCTGTGTTACCGATCGTTACAAACACAATAAAAATAAACTTCCCTGGATGAACACAAACATACTCAAACTAATGAAAGAGGGATTGTGCATTAAAAAATGCAAGAAAAACAAAGTCAGCTAGTGCTAAAAATCTATTCACAACACTGAGGAATATGATTGTTAAAACTATATGCAAGACCAAAGCAGATTTTTTTTTTTTACTATAATAGAAAATGCAAACAGGGATCCCAAAATAATTTGGAACCAAATTAAAAAAACTTGTAGGACAGGACACAAAAACGAAACGACTTTTAGAAATTAAGATAAATGGAAAAATTATAAATAACACAAAGTTGCCGATGGCTTCAATATTTTTTTTTTATTAAGTCAGTATCCATTATTGTCCAAAGCTTACCATCTAAAAATCTAAATATTTGTCTTATAAATAACAGGCAGTTTTCAACAGGCCTATGTGAATATACATAATATTATGTGATATATTACATAATACAGTGGAGGGGCCAAGGAGACGAAGGAGCTGATAGAACAGCTTCTAAACAACTTCATGGAGGCAATGGACACAATGGGAATCATGCTCTTTGACAAGGACAGGATGGAAGAGATCTGGCGGACACAGCAGCACCACAACGACTGCATGCAGGACCCACCAGGTGTGCAGTTGTACAGGAAGATAGGGCAGGTGACTAAAGGGGAGGTTATTCTGCCCCAGTATCGTTGTGCATGTTGCTTAACATCCTTCCACCTGCACCTAAACCACTTTGTGCCAGATTTGCATTTTTCCTAAACAATGTGAGTTGTTTGTTCATGTGTTTTCCATGGTGCTAACTTCGTTCTGCTTGCTTTTTCAGGAACAAGATCAAGTGACCTTCATTTTCAGATGTACTCGGTGGAAGGGCTTGTACAGTGGAATGAGGCTTGTGTGATTGCTGCCATTGAAGGTGGAGGCAGAAAGGATATCTGCTATGGTGGCCAACTGCAACAGTACGCCAACATCTTGAGCCAGCTTTTTATGGACCTTTATTTGCATTGTGAGTGTGTGTTTGTTTGTGGTTTTGTGTGTAAAAATAAAAACAAAAATGCAAAATTCTTAAAAAAAAAAATGTCCTCCTTTCTTCTGTCAGCTGTTTTTATTGGCTGAATAATTTGTGACATATCTGACAGGCCTGCGAATGAAACTGTGCACAAAAACACCACAGTAAATAAAAGGCAATAACGAGCAATGTGCGTTCACACAAATAACCGTTCATTTTTATGCTTCTATATTTCAATCAAGACCACTTCCGTCAAGTATATTTAATGACAATTATAATTGCATACAGTTAGTGTTGGCGGTGTGGTTATGTTCTGGGCAACACTCCACACGCCTGTCCATGCAGCCATGCTTGGACAGAGCGGGGAGAGCAGCAAGACAAACCCCCCTGGGGTACAGAACAGAACCATTATAAGCATACATAATTACAATTCACAATTACATGAGTTGTAAACAAAATATCATAGAGACTGCTTCCAATGAAGACACTGTAAAGAAAGAACAAGTGAAATCAGATTACAGGTTCATTTGGCGGAGTTGGGGTTGGAGGAGGGAGTTAATTGCAAGCAGCAATGCGATGGAGAGACACTGAATAATAAAAAATTTAAATAGACCGCAGGTCATAGGTGTGAAGACTGGATTGGTACACGTCAGGAACAGCTGACTGTCAGCTGATGCAAGCATGACTAACATGACCTGACTGAACTAATGCGATGCTCGATGTGCTGACAGACACTTATTACTTTGTTTTAAGGCTGAACGATTTGGGAAAATAATCTAATTGCGATTTTTTTCCCCAATATTGCGATTGCGATTTAATATGCGATTTGTTTTGTAAAGATTTTTTTTATCCTCTTTTTTCCCCAACAAAACGTAATGAATTATTTAAATATGACCAACACAATATTAGATGCATTTAGTGTGAAATGTTCTTTCCCATAGGCTGGGCCTATTTGTTATAATTAAATTAAAACATGTATGACTTGAAATAAATGACATTTTTATTGAACTGCTCGTTACAGAAACATCTATGGCTTTGCCACTGTGCATTTCAATAATTTAAACAAAGGTATGCGCACTTTGTAAACACTGTGTGCAAAATTTACAGTCTGAAGAAAAAAATAATTAAAAATAATAATTATCTTACTGCTCCAAAGTCAGTAACATTTCACACAACTGCAACAGCATTTGCTTTGAAAATATTTAGTAAAATCAAAATAAATAAAGTTATAAATAAAAAAATGGAGAAATGCACTTTTAAATTAGACAAAAACTATTTGAATATTATAATTTGGAATAGATCAACCTCACTTATCAAGTACACAACAATAACACACCACACAGACTAAAGTTCACTACGAGTATGGCACTGCCAGCTATAATGATCCAACAGTTTTGTTATCAGTGGCTCACAGGTTTTTTGCTAAGAAAACCAGAATATTGACTTTTGCTGGCTTCAAGGATGAGCGAGTGCAACTCACAATATTCCCTCCTGTGCTAAAAAGACGCTCTGAGGGAGCGCTTGTGGCAGGTACACAAAGATACTTGCGGGCCATGATGCACAACTGTGGGTAGCTGATCTTGTGCACCCTCCACCAAGCCAAGGGATCATCTTCTCCATCAATGGTAGGAGTCATCAGGTAATTGTTTAACTCTGCCTCTGCGACATCTTCAACAGGCAAAGAAGGAGAGGCTGCACTGGTCTTGAAAAAACTGCCAAGAGACCTCTTCGCCTTTTCCCCCAAGGGCTGTGCACTTTGAGGCATCTGAACAGTTTCAGTACGAGACCTCTTCTCCTATTAGATAAAAACAACAGCCATTAGTTTTCCAGTTAGATTTTACAGAAAAATTGTGTTTTTGTGAAATACATAATTATCATTTACCCGATGATATGTACGCTGTGCTAAGTCTACCATCTCTGTCTTCAGTCGGGTCTTGATAGCAGGGATGTTGTCAGTACTGATGTACTGTATTTTGAACCTAGGGTCCAGGAAACAGGCAACATCCAAAAGCTCCTGGATGTTTGGGTCTCCATATTTATTATTGAGGTATGCTAGGACTTGGGTTTTTATTGATTTAGTCAGGTCAGTGTCCTCAGCATCTTCAGCCAGGACTGATGTGGCAAAAAGGTGAAGAACTGGCTTGAGGTAGGAGATGCTCACATACTCCTCTCCAGAAAGAGCATCAGTAAATTCCAGTAGAGGATGCAGTGCCTTGTGAATCGACTCCAACACATCAATATCTTGCCAGGTTGGGATGAGGGAGCGTGCATATCGATCTCCAGACAATACCTGAGAAATGGCTTTGGCCTGTTCAAGCACTCTAGCAATCATCATTTCTTTAGATCCCCATCTTGTTGGGCACTCCGTTATGAGGTTGTGCTCAGGGAGTTTGAGCTCCCTCTGTGCCTCCATCAGTGCTGCCTTCTTCTTCCAACTGTGGGAAAAGTGTCCCACCAGCTTCCTGCACAGTGCTGTTGCCCTTGACACTCTGTCATCTTTGAGTGCATTTTCTGAAAGAAATAGAAAGTAGTGTATTACACACAATTAAATTTGAGTTTTGTGATTCAAGGCTATCACTATTACACACTCACATTCTCTGTCATTCTAAAATGCACACATCCACACCCCTGTCCTCTCTCTCTCTCACACACACACACACACACACACACACACACACACTTTTTGTGTTTATTTAGAACATGTAAAAAAACAAAAACAAACAAAAAAACAAAAATGCAGGTGGCCATTCCACAACAGACATAAAATCAAAACATAATATTTTAATTTACATATTAGAAAAGGAGTGGGAGGAAATATTAATTTAATGAATCCCCAACTACACATAATTTATATATTTGTATCCAGCTTATTACTAATCGACGCATCTCTCTCTTTTGCGCGCACGCACGCACACACACACACACACACACACACACACACGCGACATAACTTACCAATGGCAAGATGTAATCTGTGCCCAAAACACTGGAGCCTCGTCCATTCATTAAGCCGCGCAGCCAGAACCATATTTGACGCGTTGTCCGTCGTGATGCAGATGTGATTCTCCTCGTGGAGATCCCAGCTGGCAAGCCCTTCTCTCAGGCCGGCTGCAATATTTTCCCCTGTGTGGTCGTCTGGGAAGTAGGTAGTTTGTAGGCAGCGAGCTCTGAGGTTGAAATCTTCATCAATAAAATGGACGGTAAGACTCTGGTAAGGCTCAGCTGTGCGGCTTGACCACATATCTGTAGTGCTAGCAAAAAACTCCACCGTTTTAACCTCCGTGGCGACTTTCTCTTTACACTTTTTGTACAGCTCCGGTATGGCAGTCTGACTGAAGTATGTACGGGAGGGTATATTGTACCGTTTATCAAGTGTATATGTCAATGCCACGAATCCAGGCTTGGTCACCGTGCTGAGAGGCATCATATCTTTGGCTATGAACTCGGTTATTGCCCGAGTGATTTCCCCGTGCCGTTTTGAATTACGTTCATACGGAGTGACACTTTCGAACATTTCGTTCAGTGATCCCTGTCTTGAGGTATTTGGCCTGTCTGGCGCACTGGTGCTCGGCATTTTGGTCATACAACTGTCATACATTGATTTGTGGTATTTTTTTAAGTGCTGAAACAAGTTTGTAGTGTTACCCCGTGAAGTCGCAACGGGAGCACGGCATGCTCTGCATAACACCTGAAGCTGTGCAGCATCTTCTTTTTTGAAACCAAAATAGTTCCACACCACCGACGTGCTGTTCCTCTTTGAGATTAAAGTCGCAGCTGTGTAAGTTACTGACTGTTCCGTCGAGGCAGAGGCCATTGCGCTACAGGTTAAAGATGAACTGACAGGATGAAAAGTTGTTGCAGACGAGTTCTCCGCTCTTTCGCTCGCGTCACGTGCCCACCTCAAATCGCGCACGTTGCGATTAGAAAATCGCATTTTCTCATATCGCGATATTATCGCAAATGCAATTAATCGTTCAGCCTTACTTTGTTTTAATGTTTCTTTGGTGCAGCATGGCACTGAGTTGTTAGAAAAGAAATGCGTAGTTACATCATTGCTTGATTACGCCAGGAACCGAAGATTGTGCTTTTTGAACTGGTTCAATGAGCCGAATTGTCTGAAAAGAACCGGTTCGCAGAAATGAATCGGAGTCGGACTTTGCATCACTATTACAGAGAAGATTGAGCAGGATCCGCCAAGAGCGATCTTTGGTTCTAATTGTTTCAAATGTTCTAATTTACGTGCACGCTGATTGGCACGTTGGGATGTTCCAATCTAGTTGCACCACAATTGGTCCTGATGCAAAGCTCCCCATTTTGGTAACATACTTTGGTAACTGTAAGTACTTTAAGCGATGTACGTCGTGTCAATCAGCTATGTAAATTTACGAGTAATTTAAGATGCAAATTGCTGATGTAAGAAATCTGTTTTCTGTAAAAGTTGAAGTGTCGCTTTTTTCCGTTAAGGTGTTATGAATTATTTTTGGTAAATACAGTAAATACCTTCTTACCTGCTCTTTAATGGGATTACATTTGTAGTTTAATAAAAGAATACCATGCTTTTGTACATTACATAACCTGTTTTGTTATTATTTATTATCAGCCTTCAGTTGGATTGTTTTGGAAACAGTAAGGTAGGAGGTGTACTGCACCTTCTGGTCGTGCGGGCTAAAGTGGCTTTCTTAGTCCTTTTTCTGTGTTTAGTACAATTTTATGACATCTTTTTACACTTGGCTTTTTTGAACATTAAATAACCTGTTTTGTTATTATGCATTATCAGCCTTCAGATGGATAGTTTTGGAAACAGTAAGGTAGGAGGTGTACTAGACCTTCTGCTCGTGCGGGCTAAAGTGGCTTTCTTTGTCCTTTTTCAGCTTTTAGTAAAATTTTACTATGCTTTTAACACTATGGCTTCTTTCCAACACCGCTGCGATTTTTGCACCCTGCTCACCTTTGCGCATTTGTCTTTTTATCAACGCACATTTATATTTGTCATTTCATGGTTTCCTAACTAACATCTAGCAGCAGTAGTAGTAATTGTAATAGTAAGTAACACTGATGACATCACTTCCATGTATCTCATTTACTTTTTTCTTTTATGCCACCCTGCTGATGTGACTCAACCATCCAGTCAGCTAGAACCTCTGCACTCTGCAACGAGAACTGCTGCACCAGAACAGCAGCCTCTGTCCACAGAAGAAGTAACTAAAATGCTCAAATGGTTAAATGATCAAAAATCAGCAGCAGAAAAAAAACAACATTTCTTTTTTTCTTCTCCTTTCAGCTATTGCTACCTGAAGGCTGGAGACAGACCCTACCCAAAGAGCAGCATTTGTGGGTCAGCAAGGCTCTTTTCACCAGAGACAAGTCTGGGAGGCTGGCGCTGACCAAAAACCAGCGTCTCTGGTGGCATCCTCCTGGGCCCCGTCCTCTGTATACACAGCCTCCTTCATCACCTTACAGCTTCTATCATGCCAGGCTTTTCCTGTGGATCCCTTACCGCTTGTGGTCATACCGGCTTCTGTGCTCACAACCCAACTGTCGCCATCTTGGCTTTCCGCTGACAGCGTGTGGGATGTACAAGACTGTCAGGAGGGTCTTGGATGTCAGTGGCTGGTACTTCATGGCTACAGAGTATCTTGAATGCCGGTCCTGCAAAAAAAACTGGCAGGCTGGTCTCAGGATACTCTGAACCAGCTCGATCCTGTCCACAGGGAAATGTTTCCTGCGGTGTTGACCTACAGGTTGGCACACTGTTTTATTGTAAGTTTTAACATGAGAAAATGTGTTTCATGCTCTTCTGATATTGATCTGTTGTCTTTATTTATTTATTTTTATCATGCAGGCTGTCGTGTGATAAGGAGATTGTGAGGTGGATGCGTGGCGCTCATTGGGGAACAGTGCAACTTCTGTGCACTGGAGCCTATGCGTCAGGCACAGAGAGCATTGGATTGCCCAAACAACCTATTTCCTCTCTGTGATTTGGAAATTCCCAGACCATGACACAGACCCTAGCAGTCTCGCTAACCAGCTGCCTCAGATGGTACCTGTGCCTTGTCCGGGATGGCTGCTGTCAGTTTATGCCAAAGACGTACTGACACGGCTGCCGGAACTAAAGGCCAGGGTGACCTCTATCTATGGAACCATCCTAAAAATGGATTCCACTAAAAGGGTAAGGTAACATCACCATTAGTAGAGATAGGTGTAGGCTACATCACCCTTTTTTCTGTTACAAAATTAGAATTTTTGTAATGTAAACTGACAGGTCCATCCACTTTAATTCTTTTCATCCTATTTCAGGTCACTAAGAAACTGGCTGGTGAGGCTGCTGGCACAGCGGCATGAGTTTGGGCAGGTCCTCATGTGTGTCCTCACTGAGGCAGAGGGTGACGGTTTGCTTCCCATGTGCTCTAGACTTGTGGAGCGGTACCGTAGAGCTGGAGAAGCTCCTCCCCAAGTCCTCTATGTGGACCGTGACTGTTGCTCTGCCACTGGGAAAGGAAAGGCGGCAGCAATGTTTGGTGAGTGGGACCAGCTGCTTGTCAGGCTGGACGTGTGGCATTTCATGCGGAGGTTTGCAGTAGGAGTGACCATGGACAGCCACCCGCTTTATGGCCCCTTCATGAAACGCTTCACCACTTGCATCTTTGAATGGGATGCTTCGGATGTGGAGAGGGTAAAGGAGGCCAAGCGGTCGACAGGCTGCCAGCCTACCCCTAAAGAACTGGCAAAGCATTGCTGCCGCCGCACTCGAGGGGCCCAGGAGACTGAGCAGCTCACTGAGAAGCTGTTTATAGACTTTGATGGGGCTACGGACACAATGGGCATCAAGCTCCTTGACCAGGAGAGGATGCAGGAGATCTGGCGGACCGAGCAACGTCACATGCAGTTTATACAGGACCCACCAGGTGTACAGCTGTACAGGAAGATGGGACAGGTGACCAAGGATGGGGTCATTCTACCCGTGTACCGCTGTGCACGTGGCTCGACATCCCTGGAGTCGTTCCACCTGCACCTGAATCGCTTCGTGCCAGGTTTGCATTACTCAAAAATAGCGTTTGTTGTTTATTTGTGTGTTTGCACTCTAGTTGTGTTTTTTTTTTCATCGTGATTGTTTCTGAATTTGAATTTAGGTACAAGTGCAAATGCGTTGCATTTTCAAATGTACCTGTTGGAAGGACTGGTGCAGTGGAACGAGGCACGTGGGGTCGCTGCAGTTGAAGGTGCCAGCAGGGAGGAGATCTGTTATGGTGGCCAGCTGCTGCAGTACTGTAATGTACTGAGCCAGCAGCTTCTGGGTCTGAAACTGGCTCAGGATTACACTAGCCCCGGTGAATACACAGATATTTTTCACACAGACATTCTACTTTAGTTGTATTTCACCCATGTGTTATCAAAACATCAAAACATGTGATGCACTCTGTATTTCTACAGGAGAGCTCCTTGGTGTGGAATATTTGTATTCCCAAAGCAGAAGATCGTTTGAGGAGGACTTAGGTGAAGATCCTGATATTCCAGATGGGATTCGGGATGAAGACCTGCAGGGTGATCTGGAGGGGTATGAGGGGTTTGAGGATCTGTGCCTTGATGAGTCCACTGAATTTTTGGAACTCGAGGGCAATGACCTGCAGCCCCCTCAGGAACAGACAGTGGCCCTACAACCTACTGATCAGCCCTCATCATCATCAGCAGCCGAGTCTTCCAGTCCTGCCTTGTCCACTCAGAGCCATGTAAATGATTACACATAAACACACTGGGTCTCATTCATGAAACATTCGTAAATATACGAGTAAATATCTGAGTGATTTGCGCGTAAAGAGAACTTCCCGAAAACTCTTCTCCTGATTCACAAAAACTTTGTAAACGTCAGATGTGATAGTGAAATGTGTGTGTGTGTTAATGAATTCCAATCAGTCGTAAATGGGACGCGCGTGCACGCTCATTCTCAGTTACCATAAATCCCGCCCATTAAATCAGACTGACAACTATATATGGGCATCATATTATGACACCAAACGAAGGATTTCAACATGTCTTCTCAAAAGCGAATGAAAAAGAAAAATTTCTCAGCTGCAGAAATTGAAGTTTTGTTATCGGAAGTTCATTCAAAACGCCACATTTTATTTTCAAGCGTACATAGTGGCGTATCAGGTCCTAAAAAAAAGGAAGCTTGGCAGCAGATTACAGATGCTGTTAATGGAGTTTCATCTGTTAATCGAACAGTCCCAGAAGTGAAAAGAAAATGGTTCGACATGAAGCTTGACTGCGAAAAACGAATTAGTTCACTTCGGAAAAATCGTATTCAAACTGGAGGAGGACCACCATCATCATCGAGCATATCTCCATGCGATGAACGCATCATTAGCGTTATTGGCGAAACCTCTCTGTCGGGTATAATTCCCGATGGTGACAGTGATGAAACCCCTTTGCAGGAAAGCACTTCAGCACAATCAAATGGTAAGGCTTCATAATTTTTTTGGGGCCAGCTGACATGGTAAAATAAAAAATAATTTTAGAGGAAGTACACAAAGCGGTTTACATTTGAGCAGATTTTACTTTTTTGTAAAGACAGACAAATGCCAACTGTGTCCGCCCGTGAGACCACCGAAGCGGCAACCGGATCCATTCATCTTACGGCTCCTGAACCGGTATATCCAGCAGCATCCCGCAGTGTTGCCTCTGCACAGAAGACGGCTTTAAGTCAGGAAGTGCTGGATAAGCAAGACAAAATTTGTTAAGCTGTGCTGGCAATAAATGATACATTAAAAGAAATAAGTGTAAGCCTACGAGAAATATGTGATGCTATTAAACCGAAGAAATAAAGTTTACTGAAACTATTTTGTGCGCTTGCTTTTTAATGCATACATACTCTTAGAAACGTAGAATTAGTTCCTGTCGCTTTGCAATTGCAGCATGAGATATGTCTATGTGTCGGATAGGCAACCTTGGAGGCACCATACCATGATCAGGTCTAATTATATCCTCTGGGTCTGGCAGACCATGTTCCATGGCAATGTTGTGTAGAACGGAGCAGGCCATTATTATTTTGCAAACCTTTTCTGGTCTTTATAACAGTGTACCACCTGATGTGTCCAAACACCGCCAGCGCCCCTTTAAGATACTGTTTGTGCGTTCAATAACTGACCGAGATTTTGCGTGTGCTTCATTGTATGCCATCTCCTGTCGGCTTTGGGGATTTATCAATGGGGTCATAAGCCATGGTGTCAGGGGATAACCATTGTCACCTGAGTGTAGGGGAGGGGAGGGAAAGTGTCAAATATTTGTCAAATGTTGTGAATAAATAAAATTGTACATACCAATTAGCCATCCGTCTGTTACTGCACCACTGTCCAAACGTCTAGCAACTGAGCTTCTCCGAAGAATGAAACTATCATGAGTACCACCCGGCCAGCGGGCCACTACATTAAGTAGCGCACATTTAGCATCACAAATTAGTTGCGCATTTATGGAATGATAGTTTTTCCTATTTAGAAATGGAAATGCATCATGTGATGGCGCCTTAATGCGAATGTGTGTGCAATCAATTGCTCCTATTACGTTTGGCAGGTTTGCAATAGCAAAGAATCTTTGCTTCACCTCCAACTGATGGACAAGGTTATAGGGGAATTTTATATATTGGGGCATTAGCCCTACTATGCAATCAAGAACATCTGGGATGATGCGACTCATGGATGACTGAGATATCCCTGACCTGTCTGCAATCTCCCGCTGGAATGTTCCTGTTGCCAAAAAACCAAGCACAGACAACACCTGCAAGTGTGCTGGAATGCTGTGGGATCGTCTAGTTTGCCTTCTAAGATTGTCCTCCAATATATTGCATAAATGCAAAAGAACCGGTCTGGGTAGCCTGAAACGACTAATTAACCAGTCATCATTCTCGGCAAGTAAGTCTGCGCGGTCTCTGAAAATACGCCTTTTGCGCAGCGCTCTATCTGCCAAATCTAGCAAAAGCGCTATATCAGCCATCTTAAATGTTTCTTGTTATGCCTGATTTTGGCCATTTTATAGGAAACAATTTCCGTAACAATTAAGGGGCTATTAGTTTTCCCAGAAAGCAATTAATTATTTGATTAAAGTGTTCCGTTTGCAGATCCTATTATTAGCTCGCATAATAAAAGTAAAAAGAAAAACCGTAGGCCTATGTAATTACTATATATATTTTTTTCAAAATGCTGTGTAAATATGTACCCGATTAAGGTGAATTAAAATGCAGCCGTATTAATGAGCAAAACGTTCAGATGTTAAACGCACTATTTACGCGTGGCTGGGAGCAGGTGTAGATTTCTTTCGTACCAACTAACATTTGGAAAATACGAACGTTTTAATGAATCCAAAAATTTACGCCAAAACCACTTTACACGCGATTTACACAAAAATTCGTTCTGCTCGTGTTTCATGAATGAGACCCATTGTGTACACTGAGACTTTATGGTGTGTGTGATGTTGATATTTCATTTGGGGATTATTTTGTAATAATGAGTGGCTGACTGACTGAAAAAATCCTTTAATTTTGGTAAATTTATTTGGCATTGATAACAGAGCAGTTTATTAATTTATTTTAATGTACAGATGGAGAGTGTGGGACCAGATGGCCAAGCTGGTTATGACCACCTCATCAGGCTGGCCGACAGTCTGGTTGACCTGCGCCATCAGTGGTTTGTCACTCAGAGTAAGTTGGATGAGATTGTTGTGCTGTGGAACAACCTGTCAGATCATGACAAGGGCACTCTCATCTATCCCCCCCACCACCGTGACAGAGTCCTGAAGGGTCGCTTCAAGGTCAGCCATTCAAAGACCAATGTGATCCCTGGGACTGAAAGTCTGAAGAGGTATTGGTTTCTGTTTTTTTGTTTCTTACTTTGTTAGTTATTATCATTCGATTCTCTTGAAAGTTCTTTGTATCTTGGATATAATCATAACCAGTCTCAAGACCAATATTATCCACTTGTTTGACCGCTAGCTGTTAAATAGTCTTTTTAACTGTACTTTCCTCCTTTTTCACTTTGCAGATTCTTCCTTGGTGAAGGTGGACCAGCTCAGTGGCCCAGCACAAGCCAAGTAGTGGAAGCCATCTGCCTGGGTCTCTGCCGAATTTACCCTGCCGGTCAGACCATCGCTGGAGTCTGGATAAACTGATGGGCTGCCATCCTAAGGGATTACAGAATGATCCGAGATATAGTCCTGGGCAGCCCGGAATCATGGCCCAGACAAAATTAAAGCTGTTTGAGCTAAACCAGCTCACTATCTCTCAGTGGTAGGTTCAGTAATTAATTGTTTATTAATGTGTTTTCTTCTGTTTTCATATTCATAATTATTTTTACACGCATATACTTATTTATGTATTTTCTGTGTTTAGGCAAAATGCCCGAATAAAGAGTCAGGAGAGGGAGGTCTTGCAGCAGGACATTGAGCCTTTCACTGCTCCTTTGGTGGCCCCTGAACAGCTCCCACCAGTACTGCCAAAACTACCGGAAGCAATCCAGAATGGTCACTCATCCTTTGAGTTTAAAATACCACAGGATGCTTCCGGACAGGCAGCACCACATTCTCGAGGCCAGCTTCCTC
The DNA here is from genome assembly GCF_023724105.1 of Carassius gibelio. Classification (NCBI taxonomy): domain Eukaryota; kingdom Metazoa; phylum Chordata; class Actinopteri; order Cypriniformes; family Cyprinidae; genus Carassius; species Carassius gibelio. The sequence goes on along the minus strand of NC_068403.1, from coordinate 23,123,152 downwards.
CAGGGGTTTTGACACCAGCACCTCAAGTCCCTCCTGCCACTTCTGCCTCTCATCAGCTGCAGCTCAAGGTTTGGCCGCTAGGAAGAGGAAATTACCTCAGCAGTTCCTTTGCCAAAAGTGTTGGCAGCCTAAGACTAAAGAATTTGGCCACAGCCAGTTCAGGGGTGTCCACTTTTGTGCAAAGGTTTCTGGGAAGACTATGGCACAGTGGATGGAGGAAGTCAAGAGAGGAGAGACAAAATAATCGAAGAAACAGTTATTATATTGTTAAGATTTTGTTTTGTTAAAATGTTAAAATCAGCTTGTTTAGTTCCTAAAAAAATATTTGTGTTTTGAACGAACTGGGTGAGTAGATTGTTAAATGAGCCATTTACAAAGTTTTGTGTGAGTAATCACTTGCTTTATTTCTGAAGTTACCAGACGTTTCTTTTGATTGGCTCTGTCAATACATTTTGAAAGACTGTCACCTACTGGTTGTAGTAGTTTCCCATTTAAAGGTAGTCCATAAAATAATCTTTTTTTTTCAGCATTTCATATATATTTCATGTATTTGGCATTTCATATTGAAGACTTCACATATCAAATAAATACTCATTATTTATGCAGTTGTAATTGCAGTGTCACTTAAAGTGCTGCTTCTGTGCCAATTCTGGAGTTCTAAAATGTATTTTGCTAACATTGATTTCATTTGATTAATAAAAAAATTTGTATCAAACTGTTTTTATTTTATTAAATGTACAGTACTAACATACAACATAAATGTAAACATTTTCTGTATTCCATTGTATTGAAAAAAAAAAAAACGAAATGGACAATTGAATATATAAATTATTTTTTATATTCAAAATTTTACAGAATTCAAGTACCATATTTTTCGGACTATAAGTCCCACCTAAGTATAAGTCGCATCAGTCTAAAAATATGTCATGACGAGAAAAAAAAACATATATAAGTCGCACTGGAATATAAGTCCGAAGACATTACCGTCTACAACCGCGAGAGGCTGTAGACGGTAATGTTTTCTATTGTTTCACTTCTCTTGGTTCATGTCAAATTAATTTTGATAAATAAGTCGCACCTGACTATAAGTCACAGGACCAGCCAAACTATGAAAAGTGCGACTTATAGTCCGGAAAATACGGTAATTAAATTCATATTGTTTCTTATTGTTTTATTATTATTATTTTTTTTCAGAATCAGAATCATGCAGCCCTAACTGGTGCCCAAAGCCACACAGTTAACCCTGCCACCAGCAAGTCGCAGCCCACCATCGACAGCCTCTGAGAAATCCAAGAAATTAAATTCTTAATGCAGTGTTAATGCTTAGTACACTGAGAAGAGTTTCAATTTGCCTGACTTCATTACTGTACAGATGAAGTACATGCATGACACATTTTAATTAGTTGCTTCATGACTGTTCTTGAGTTTTTCAAAGAGCCAGTTATTCAATCTCATTAAAAAAAAAATTCTGATGACAATTTGGTCTGTTTCATTTATCTCTTAGTATCTCTGACATTTTGCAGATATAAATTTTTTAATTTATAAAATATGGCATGGTATCATGATACTACTTGGTATCGTGATACTTCCACTGGTATAGTATCGTAACATTTGTTTATGGTATCGTGACAACCCTACTTGTAGGTGGACAACTGAGATGCTGCAGTGCAAAGCGTGTAAGATTTGGCCAGCACTGAAGCTTGCCTGACCAGTATTTCGCTGGGTCATCGGTAAGGCTGATGTCCCCATCTGCCAGGTAGGCCTCCACATCACCTGATTGTAAATGTGTCCTCACTGGAATAGCCGATTTCCTTTTCTGCAGAAAAGACAAGACTGGCGTGCTGCTGGTGGCAGGTGTCTCTTCTGTGTTTCTTGCAGGTGTAGCCACAGGGTCACAGAGCTCCATCCTGAGGAGTAATGTCCTCTTCAGTGCATCCACATCAACATTGTTTGGAAAACAGCTGGCCTTATATCTGGGGTCAAGGAGAGTGGCAAGCAGAAATGTGGAGTTTGCAAAAGTTGGTTCAAAACACCATTTTAGTTCTTTGCTCAGATTGGCTGCCAGTTTCCTTGCTGCTGTGTCTAACCTTTCCCTGGACTCAGCCGCAACATCTTGGCCCAGCCCCACCGTGGCATCCTGATCATCATCACCAGCCATGAACTGATCAGATTCATCCTCAGATTCCTCACCAGCATGTAGTGACCTGATGATGGAGCACAGGCCATGCAGGAGGGGGATGACCTCAGAGATGGAGGCGCTGTGTTTTGAGAGTACTCGTGTGACCTCATCAAAAGGACTAAGAACAGTGAGCATGTCTGATGCTAACCCCCACCCATTTGGATAGATGATTGTTGGAGCTTTACCCATGTTAGACTCATGTGTCATAATCTGTACAGCCCTGTGCTGCTCCACCAGCCGCTGGAGCATGTAGAACGTATAGACGGTTTCATCGGGCGCACGCGCCTGGACCTAAGTTAACTTCCGGTCTGGGTTATATTGGTCTGGCTGCGGTGCCATCTACAAACGCAGTTAAAGCCAACGTGATGAGTAGACTGAAGTTGGGCACAGGTGGTTGTGCTGCGGGATGTGTTTCCCATACATTTATTTATTTTTGGAGACTCGCCACAATTTTAAAACTGATCGATTTTCAAAAAGGCTTCGTTAAATAAACATGAGTAACGTAACATTACGTAACGTACTGCACGTTTAATAATAATAATTCCTGACATTTATGTTTAAATATCAAAACGAGGCACAGTTGTTTTTATATCGCTGTATTTCTGAAGTAGGACTTGCATGTTATATGCCTGATAGCAGCGTATGAGCGTACCAGCTCTGCTTTGTTTACAGCTGTTACTGGGGAAACCTCTATTTCTCGCGCTTTATGTCTATGCTTTAAAACATCTCCTGCTGGCAAAGAATGAATTTGCATTTTCATTAAGTCCACCTGATCCACGCAGCAAACATATTTTGTTTGTTATCAAAAAATATATACTCTAGAGGGACTTGACTGTTGTTATTGATTCTATTTGGAGTCTACCGGAAGTTAAGTTAGGTCCACAAAAGCGCTCACGCGCATTAACGTTTGTTTATGTTGATGCCGTTGAAACCGTCTATAGTTCCACCTTGTTTTTACATTTGTTATGAGCGTGTGCTGGGGGAGGTTCAACTGTGTTTGCAGCTCATGTAGTCTGTTGCTGGCTTTACTTGATCGATGAACATGGCCAGATATACTCCTGGCTTTGGAGAGAAGGGATGTCACAACCCTGTCCTTCTCCAGTGCTTTGATCACCACCAAGTGAAGTGTATGGGTTACGCAATGGATGTGTCCATATTCAGTCAAAGCTTTCACCATGTTCGCTGCATTATCTGAAACAACTAAACCGTATTGTGACAGACTGACCAACAGACTCTTCCCACTCTCTCATCTTTTCCTTAAGACAGCACAGAATGTTGTTTGCTGTGTGCTCAATTTCCAGCACACCAACATTTAGCAGCCCTGCTTTCCTCTGTTCTGAAGCTTCGCCTACACGTTCACAACAGTGCCCAGTAAGACAGAGATATTAATGTGCGTTGTGATTGCTGGTCCAGAGATCTGTAGTGAGGTTGATGACACCTCCTTCAGCTGCCTTAAGTGACTGGACCAACTCCAGTCTCATTGCCTCATACAGCTCAGGCACTACAGTTCGACTGAAATAGTGCCTCAAAGGTATCTTATACTTGGGCTCTAAAAAGCCAACAAGTGTCTTGAAGCCTGCCTCTCCTCTCCACCACAGAGAAAGGTTCAAGATTAGTGCAGATCATTTTACCAATCACCTCTGTAATTTGTTTTGACCGGGGATGGTTTGCTGAGAATGGCTGCTTTGCTTTGAGTATTGGTGAAGCGGAAAATGAATGTGAGCCCTTAGCACCACTTAAGCCCCTTTCACACTGCCATTCCGGCAAATACAGGGGTAAAGTGTTCCTGTAATTGTTCCCTGGTCGCTAGATTTGGCACTTTCACACTGCCAGTGATGACCCGGTATATGTGCGTGCTTTCACACACAACCCTAGAAGATCCCGTAACGACACGTGACATCAGCGTGTGACGTGTAATGTACGAGTCGACAACGCTTGACACGTTATACTTTAACTGAAGCAAGCAAACGATCTCGGCATCAGCGCGGAAAGTGAGGAACTAACTGATCTCTGCTTAATTACAGTTTGCACATATGTTTTCGTCGCGAATGTTGATCTTCCTTCAAAACAGCCGGTAAAAGAGTCGCGCGTCATCACTTCGATACGGAATTAGATCTGGCTTTTGTTCACACAGCGCTCGTTCCGGATCGATTACCGCAATGTTACTAGGTCCCCGACCCGGGTTCAATTCAGAAATCAATTCCGGGACGTGGTTGCTTTCACACAGAAGGCGACCAGGCAATGTTACGGGAATATTGCGGGTCCGACGTGCAGTGTGAAAGGGGCTTTAGCATCTCTACCTCTGTTTAGCTTGGACTTGCAAAGCTTGCAAATGGCTTTGGATGGATCATTTTCAGAAACAGCGAAAGAGTTCCATACTCAGTTGGGGAAAGGTGGGTGCTACTGCCACTGTTTTCATTGTCACTGATTTGACCCTCATTGTCCTGCAAGGTTAAGCAAACTCTGACTGGTGGTGCAGTGTCAACTGAAGTATTATCTTTTTCACTCATTATTCTGTTATCACTGATCATGAGAGAGGGAGAGTATTTGTGTGTGTGTTCATGTGTGTTAATTTGTAATTTTATTTATACCAAAACTACCTTTATTTTTGTATGAAATAGAGCAAGTGTCAGTGCGTTAAGTCAAAAACTGGTTAGAGCCCGCAGACGGTTTAAAAACAAAAACAAAAAAAACTCCCGATGACCGGCAGAGAGAGGGAGAAAGAGACTGCATGTGTCTAATTATTTTGTAATATAGATATAAGGTAGTTTTATATACCACAACTACCTTTATTTATTTTTTATTAAAGTGTCACTCAGTGCGTGAAGTCAAAAAACTGGTTAAAGTCAGCTAACGTTTAAAAAAGAAAAAAAAAAATCTCCGACAGGCAGAGACGCAACGTGAGTCGCATTCTACCAAGCGCCACGTCTGAACAAACCCCACGTTTACCAAAACTCTACTGGTTAATAAGTACTTAATACAAACCAAAGTAAAAAACAAACCTGAAGCTGAAGAACACCTAAACGTTAACGGAAAAGACCCGCGAACCTGAGTGACTAAGGGAGAGACAGAAAGAGAGAGGGAGAAAACGCTGTTCTCTTCTCAGTGTTCTGTGTGTGAGTGAGCAGAGCGTGACACAGCAACACAATAAATCAGTATGTGTGTAGGGGAGGGGCACTGCCTATCACAGAACGCAGACATGATCAGCAACCCAATGAGAATTTTTATTTAATCCGAGCACAGATATTGACTCGTATTACTCGAATATTACTTGTACTCGGCAAAAGTGCTTTATCCGTACCGGATACTCGTTTCAGCCGAGTATCCGGCTCAACTCTAGTGAGTGAGTTTGGTCTGTTAATGAGTGTCTTAGAACATTAAACCACATTAAGTGCTTTCTTATAATGGTTTTCTATGGGGGGAACAGGCTCAACGTGTTTTTAAACGCTTTGTATTCATATTTAGGGCTCATCTGATTTTTTGTAGATAGTATACTTTATTAGTATGATGTTTAGTGAGTTTGGACTGTTAATATGACTGTCTTAAAACATTAAGCCACGTTAAATGCTTTCTTATAATGGTTTTCTATGGGAGGAAAAGGCTTAAAGTGTTTTTAAACGTGTTGCATTCATATTTAGGGCTCATCTGATTTTTTGTAGATAGCATACATTATTAGTATGGTGTTTAGTGAGTTTGGTCTGTTAATATGACTGTCTTAGAACATTATGCGCTTTCTTATAATTTTCTATGGGAGGAAAAGTCTCAACGTGTTTTTAAATGCGTTGCATTCATATTCAGGGCTCATCTGAGTTTTTGTAGATAGTATACTGTATTAGTATGGTGTTTAGTGAGTTTGGTCTTTTAATATCACTGTCTTGGTACATTAAGCCACGTTAAGCGCTTTCTTATAATGGTTTTCTATGGGAGGAATAGGTTGACCTGTTTTTATACGTGTTGCATTCATATTCAGGGCTCATCTGATTTTTTGTAGATAGTATACTTTATTAGTATGATGTTTATTGAGTTTGGTCTGTTAATGTGACCGTCTTGGTACATTAAGTCACATTAAACGATTTCTTATAACTGTTTTCTATGCGAGGAAAAGTCTCAATGTGTTTTTAAATGCGTTGCATTCATATTCAGGGCTCATCTGATTCATTGTAGATAGTATACATTATTAGTATGATGTTTAATGAGTTTGGACTGTTAATATGACCGTCTTAGAACATTAAGCCACGTTAAACATTTTCCTATAACTGTTGTCTATGGGAGTAAAAGGCTTAACATGTTTTTAAACGCGTTGCATTCATATTCAGGGCTCATCTGATTTTTTGTAGATAGTATACCTTATTAGTATGGTGTTTAGTGAATTTGGTCTTTTAATATCACTGTCTTGGTACATTAAGTCACGTTAAGCGCTTTCTTTTAATGGTTTTCTATGGGAGGATTAGGCTTTACCTGTTTTTATATGCCTTTCATTCATATTCAGGGCTCATCTGATTTTTTTGTAGATATTATACTTTATTAGTATGGTGTTTAGTGAGTTTGGTCTTTTAATATCACTGTCTTGGTACATTAAGTCACGTTAAACGTTTTCTCATAACTGTTTTCTATGGGAGGAAAAGGCTTAACGTGTTTTTAAATGCATTGCATTCATATTCCAGGCGCATCTGATTTTTTTGTTGATAGTTTACTTTATCAGTATGATGTTTAGTGAGTTTGGACTGTTAATATGACTGTCTTGGTACATTAAGTCACGTTAAGCGCTTTCTTTTAATGGTTTTCTATGGGAGGATTAGGCTTGACCTGTTTTTATATGCCTTTCATTCATATTCAGGGCTCATCTGATTTTTTTGTAGATATTATACTTTATTAGTATGATGTTTAGTGAGTTTGGTCTGTTAATATGACCGTCTTAGAACATTAAGTCACGTTAAATGTTTTCTTATAACTGTTTTCTATGGGAAGTAAAGTTTTAACGTGTTATTAAACGCGTTGCATTCATATTCAGTTTTTATCTGATTTTTTGTAGATAGTATACTTTATTAGTATGATGTTTAGTGAGTTTGGTCTGTTAATATGACCGTCTTAGAACATTAAGCCACATTAAGCCACATTAAGCGCTTTCTTATAATGGTTTTAAAGGGGAGGAAAAGTTTTAACGTGTTTTTAAATGCGTTGCATTCATATTCAGGGCTCATCTGATTTTTTGTAGATAGTTTACTTGATTAGTATGGTGTTTAGTGAGTTTGGTCTTTTAATATCACTGTCTTGGTACATTAAGTCACATTAAACGTTTTCTCATAACTGTTTTCTATGGGAGAAAAAGGCTTAACGTGTTTTTAAATGCATTGCATTCATATTCAGGGCTCAATCTGATTTTTTGTAGATAGTTTACTTTATTAGTATGATGTTTTTTGAGTTTGGTCTGTTAATATGACTGTCTTGGTACATTAAGTCACATTAAACGTTTTCTTATAACTGTTTTCTTATAAATGTTTTCTAGGCCAAACTGTTTTCTATGGGAGGAAAAGTCTCAATGTGTTTTTAAATGCGTTGCATTCATATTCAGGGCTCATCTGATTCATTGTAGATAGTATACATTATTAGTATGATGTTTAATGAGTTTGGACTGTTAATATGACCGTCTTAGAACATTAAGCCACGTTAAACATTTTCCTATAACTGTTGTCTATGGGAGTAAAAGGCTTAACATGTTTTTAAACGCGTTGCATTCATATTCAGGGCTCATCTGATTTTTTGTAGATAGTATACCTTATTAGTATGGTGTTTAGTGAATTTGGTCTTTTAATATCACTGTCTTGGTACATTAAGTCACGTTAAGCGCTTTCTTTTAATGGTTTTCTATGGGAGGATTAGGCTTTACCTGTTTTTATATGCCTTTCATTCATATTCAGGGCTCATCTGATTTTTTTGTAGATATTATACTTTATTAGTATGGTGTTTAGTGAGTTTGGTCTTTTAATATCACTGTCTTGGTACATTAAGTCACGTTAAACGTTTTCTCATAACTGTTTTCTATGGGAGGAAAAGGCTTAACGTGTTTTTAAATGCATTGCATTCATATTCCAGGCGCATCTGATTTTTTTGTTGATAGTTTACTTTATCAGTATGATGTTTAGTGAGTTTGGACTGTTAATATGACTGTCTTGGTACATTAAGTCACGTTAAGCGCTTTCTTTTAATGGTTTTCTATGGGAGGATTAGGCTTGACCTGTTTTTATATGCCTTTCATTCATATTCAGGGCTCATCTGATTTTTTTGTAGATATTATACTTTATTAGTATGATGTTTAGTGAGTTTGGTCTGTTAATATGACCGTCTTAGAACATTAAGCCACATTAAGCCACATTAAGCGCTTTCTTATAATGGTTTTAAAGGGGAGGAAAAGTTTTAACGTGTTTTTAAATGCGTTGCATTCATATTCAGGGCTCATCTGATTTTTTGTAGATAGTTTACTTGATTAGTATGGTGTTTAGTGAGTTTGGTCTTTTAATATCACTGTCTTGGTACATTAAGTCACATTAAACGTTTTCTCATAACTGTTTTCTATGGGAGAAAAAGGCTTAACGTGTTTTTAAATGCATTGCATTCATATTCAGGGCTCAATCTGATTTTTTGTAGATAGTTTACTTTATTAGTATGATGTTTTTTGAGTTTGGTCTGTTAATATGACTGTCTTGGTACATTAAGTCACATTAAACGTTTTCTTATAACTGTTTTCTTATAAATGTTTTCTAGGCCAAACTGTTTTCTATGGGAGGAAAAGTCTCAATGTGTTTTTAAATGCGTTGCATTCATATTCAGGGCTCATCTGATTCATTGTAGATAGTATACATTATTAGTATGATGTTTAATGAGTTTGGACTGTTAATATGACCGTCTTAGAACATTAAGCCACGTTAAACATTTTCCTATAACTGTTGTCTATGGGAGTAAAAGGCTTAACATGTTTTTAAACGCGTTGCATTCATATTCAGGGCTCATCTGATTTTTTGTAGATAGTATACCTTATTAGTATGGTGTTTAGTGAATTTGGTCTTTTAATATCACTGTCTTGGTACATTAAGTCACGTTAAGCGCTTTCTTTTAATGGTTTTCTATGGGAGGATTAGGCTTGACCTGTTTTTATATGCCTTTCATTCATATTCAGGGCTCATCTGATTTTTTTGTAGATATTATACTTTATTAGTATGATGTTTAGTGAGTTTGGTCTGTTAATATGACCGTCTTAGAACATTAAGTCACGTTAAATGTTTTCTTATAACTGTTTTCTATGGGAAGTAAAGTTTTAACGTGTTATTAAACGCGTTGCATTCATATTCAGTTTTTATCTGATTTTTTGTAGATAGTATACTTTATTAGTATGATGTTTAGTGAGTTTGGTCTGTTAATATGACCGTCTTAGAACATTAAGCCACATTAAGCCACATTAAGCGCTTTCTTATAATGGTTTTAAAGGGGAGGAAAAGTTTTAACGTGTTTTTAAATGCGTTGCATTCATATTCAGGGCTCATCTGATTTTTTGTAGATAGTTTACTTGATTAGTATGGTGTTTAGTGAGTTTGGTCTTTTAATATCACTGTCTTGGTACATTAAGTCACATTAAACGTTTTCTCATAACTGTTTTCTATGGGAGAAAAAGGCTTAACGTGTTTTTAAATGCATTGCATTCATATTCAGGGCTCAATCTGATTTTTTGTAGATAGTTTACTTTATTAGTATGATGTTTTTTGAGTTTGGTCTGTTAATATGACTGTCTTGGTACATTAAGTCACATTAAACGTTTTCTTATAACTGTTTTCTTATAAATGTTTTCTAGGCCAAACTGTTTTCTATGGGAGGAAAAGGCTTAATGTGTTTTTAAACTTGTTGCATTCATATTCAGGGCTCATCTGATTTTTTGTAGATAGTATACTTTATTAGTATGGTGTTTAGTGAGTTTGGTCTTTTAATATCACTGTCTTGGTACATTAAGCCACGTTAAGCGCTTTCTTTTAATGGTTTTCTATGGGAGGATTAGGCTTGATCTGTTTTTATATGCCTTTCATTCATTTTCAGGGCTCATCTGATTTTTTGTAGATATTATACTTTATTAGTATGATGTTTAGTGAGTTTGGTCTGTTAATATGACCGTCTCAGAACATTAAGTCACGTTAAACGTTTTCTTATAACTGTTTTCTTATTACTGTTTTCTAGGCCAAACTGTTTTCTATGGGAGGAAAAGGCTTAAGGTGTTTTTAAACTCGTTACATTCATATTCAGGGCTCATCTGATTTTTTGTAGATATTATACTTTATTAGTATGATGTTTAGTGAGTTTGGTCTGTTAATATGACCGTCTCAGAACATTAAGTCACGTTAAACGTTTACTTATAACTGTTTTCTATGGGAAGTAAAGTTTTAATGTGTTATTAAACTCAGGGCTTATCTGATTTTTTGTAGATAGTATACATTATTAGTATGGTGTTTAGTGAGTTTGGTCTTTTAATATCACTGTCTTGGTACATTAAGTCACATTAAACATTTTCTTATAACTGTTTTCTTATTACTGTTTTCTAGGCCAAACTGTTTTCTATGGGAGGAAAAGGCTTAAGGTGTTTTTAAACTCGTTACATTCATATTCAGGGCTCATCTGATTTTTTGTTGATAGTATACCTTATTAGTATGGTGTTTAGTGAGTTTGGTCTTTTAATATCACTGTCTTGGTACATTAAGTCACATTAAACGATTTCTCATAACTGTTTTCTATGGGAGGAAAAGGCTTAAAGTGTTTTTAAATGCATTGCATTCATATTCAGGGCTCATCTGATTTTTTGTAGATAGTATACTGTATTAGTATGGTGTTTAGTGAGTTTGGTCTTTTAATATCACTGTCTTGGTACATTAAGCCACGTTAAGTGCTTTCTTATAATGGTTTTCTATGGGAGGAATAGGTTGACCTGTTTTTATACGTGTTGCATTCATATTCAGGGCTCATCTGATTTTTTGTAGATAGTATACTTTATTAGTATGATGTTTAGTGAGTTTGGACTGTTAATATGACCGTCTTGGTACATTAAGTCACATTAAACGATTTTATAACTGTTTTCTATGGGTGGAAGAGGCTTAACGTGTTTTTAAACACTTTGCATTCATATTCAGGGCTCATCTGATTTTTTGAAGATAGTATACTTTATTAGTATGATGTTTATTGAGTTTGGTCTGTTAATGTGACCGTCTTGGTACATTAAGTCACATTAAACGATTTCTTATAACTGTTTTCTATGCAAGGAAAAGTCTCAATGTGTTTTTAAATGCGTTGCATTCATATTCAGGGCTCATCTGATTTATTGTAGATAGTATACTTTATTAGTATGATGTTTAGTGAGTTTGGTCTGTTAATATGACCGTCTTAGAACATTAAGCCACGTTAAACATTTTCCTATAACTGTTGTCTATGGGAGTAAAAGGCTTAACATGTTTTTAAACGCGTTGCATTCATATTCAGGGCTCATCTGATTTTTTGTAGATAGTATACCTTATTAGTATGGTGTTTAGTGAGTTTGGTCTTTTAATATCACTGTCTTGGTACATTAAGTCACGTTAAACGTTTTCTCATAACTGTTTTCTATGGGAGGAAAAGGCTTAATGTGTTTTTAAATGCATTCCATTCAAATTCCAGGCGCATCTGATTTTTTTGTTGATAGTTTACTTTATTAGTATGATGTTTAGTGAGTTTGGACTGTTAATATGACTGTCTTGGTACATTAAGTCACGTTAAGCGCTTTCTTTTAATGGTTTTCTATGGGAGGATTAGGCTTGACCTGTTTTTATATGCCTTTCATTCATATTCAGGGCTCATCTGATTTTTTTTGTAGATATTATACTTTATTAGTATGGTGTTTAGTGAGTTTGGTCTTTTAATATCACTGTCTTGGTACATTAAGTCACGTTAAACGTTTTCTCATAACTGTTTTCTATGGGAGGAAAAGGCTTAACGTGTTTTTAAATGCATTGCATTCATATTCCAGGCGCATCTGATTTTTTTGTTGATAGTTTACTTTATCAGTATGATGTTTAGTGAGTTTGGACTGTTAATATGACTGTCTTGGTACATTAAGTCACGTTAAGCGCTTTCTTTTAATGGTTTTCTATGGGAGGATTAGGCTTGACCTGTTTTTTATATGCCTTTCATTCATATTCAGGGCTCATCTGATTTTTTTGTAGATATTATACTTTATTAGTATGATGTTTAGTGAGTTTGGTCTGTTAATATGACCGTCTTAGAACATTAAGCCACATTAAGCGCTTTCTTATAATGGTTTTAAAAGGGAGGAAAAGTTTTAACGTGTTTTTAAATGCGTTGCATTCATATTCAGGGCTCATCTGATTTTTTGTAGATAGTTTACTTGATTAGTATGGTGTTTAGTGAGTTTGGTCTTTTAATATCACTGTCTTGGTACATTAAGTCACATTAAACGTTTTCTCATAACTGTTTTCTATGGGAGAAAAAGGCTTAACGTGTTTTTAAATGCATTGCATTCATATTCAGGGCTCATCTGATTTTTTGTAGATAGTATACTTTATTAGTATGATGTTTATTGACTTTGGTCTGTTATTATGACCGTCTTGGTACATTAAGTCACATTAAACGTTTTCAACTGTTTTCTTATAAATGTTTTCTAGGCCAAACTGTTTTCTATGGGAGGAAAAGGCTTAATGTGTTTTTAAACTCGTTGCATTCATATTCAGGGCTCATCTGATTTTTTGTAGATAGTATACTTTATTAGTATGGTGTTTAGGGAGTTTGGTCTTTTAATATCACTGTCTTGGTACATTAAGCCACGTTAAGCGCTTTATTTTAATGGTTTTCTATGGGAGGATTAGGCTTGACCTGTTTTTATACGCGTTTCATTCATATTCAGGGCTCATCTGATTTTCTGTAGATATTATACTTTATCAGTATGATGTTTAGTGAGTTTGGTCTGTTAATATGACCGTCTTAGAACATTAAGTCACGTTAAACATTTTCTTATAACTGTTTTCTATGGGATGTAAAGTTTTAACGTGTTATTAAACGCGTTGCATTCATATTCAGGGCTTATATGATTTTTTGTAGATATCATACATTATTAGTATGATGTTTAGTGAGTTTGGTCTGTTGATATGACCGTCTTAGAACATTAAGCCACATTAAGCCACATTAAGCGCTTTCTTATAATGGTTTTCTATGGGAAGTAAAGTTTTAACGTGTTATTAAACGCGTTGCATTCATATTCAGGGCTCATCTGATTTTAAGTAGATAGTATACATTATTAGTATGATGTTAAATGAGTTTGGACTGTTAATATGACTGACTTAGAACATTAAAGTCACATTAAACGATTTCTTATAACTGTTTTCTATGCGAGGAAAAGTCTCAACGTGTTTTTAAATGCGTTGCATTCATATTCAGGGCTCATCTGATTTTTTGTAGATAGTATACTGTATTAGTATGGTGTTTAGTGGGTTTGGTCTTTTAATATCACTGGTACATTAAGCCACTACATTTTTTTGTAGATAGTATACTTAGATAGTATCTTAGAACATTAAGCTAACCCTTCCGCCGTAAACTCATCCCCAGCTTGCGTTGATGCACTTATATAGTTTGCCTTATGACGGCCATCTTCATACATTGTTTCAAAGTCAAAATAAATATAGTCTTGGCTATGTTCTCTAGGCTTGGCCGGTTGAAATAGCAACAGTGTTGATCTGCATACATCTGGATGGTGCACATTTGTGTGTTAATAGTTTATCACCAGACCATTTTGTTCTGTACGGTCAGTAACATTTATCACAGTATTTTATGTGATCACACTGAGACCTCGAACCGTCACTTTGTGTTTGTTTATGAATTTCATAACAGAAATCTACAGGGTGTCTACAGATTTTAACAAGTTAAATTTAAGACTTTTTAAGACCCTTTTAATACCGACTTGTTTGGAAATTAAGACCACCAAACCTGTGATGAAAACGCAAACATATACCTATTCACACACACACACACACACACACACACAAAACAAAACAATAAATAAAATTTGTTACAGCAATAATATTTTATTACAGTACACAGTGAGTTTTTCACAGACAATATCCATAAACTAAACAATATGCAGGTCCATTTGCTTGCTTTTACTTGTCTGGTTCAGGCTTTAGTCAAACATGATCACAAAAGCACCACATCTATTGACCTCGGCAATAAGTTCTTTTTTTAAATATGGCGCCAGTCCAAACTTAGCTATATATCTGCTTTTGTCTTTTCCACACATAAACGTCTGCACAAGCCCAGAGTCTGGAAACATAGCTTTGAAAACAGGGCTTGAAAACGAAAAAAAAAAAATTCCATCGGTTCACTCCGAGCAGAATCGATATTTTTATGTTTCTGTTCTGCGTTCCTCTGATATTATTACCTTTCTGAAACTGAGACAAAAGCAGATATATAGCTAAGTTTGTACTGGCGCCATATTTTAAAAAAAGAACTTATTGCCGAGGTCAATAGATGTGGTGCTTTTGTGATCATGTTTGACTAAAGCCTGAACCAGACAACTAAAAGCAAGCAAATGGACCTGCATATTGTTTAGTTTTTGGATATTGTCTGTGAAAAACTCACTGTGTACTGTAATAAAATATTATTGCTGTAACAAATTTTATTTATTGTTGTGTGTGTGTGTGTATAGGTATATGTGTGCGTTTTCATCACAGGTTTGGTGGTCTTAATTTCCGAACAAGTCGGTATTAAAAAGGTCTTAAAAAAGTCTTAAATTTAACTTGTTAAAATCTGTAGACACCCTGTAGATTTCTGTTATGAAATGCATAAACAAACACAAAGTGACGGTAAGAGGTCTCAGTGTGATCACATAAAATACTGTGATAAATGTTACTGACCGTACAGAACAAAATGATCCAGTGATAAACTATTAACACACAAATGTGCACCATCCAGATGTATGCAGATCAACACTGTTGCTATATTCAACCGGCCAAGCCTAGAGAACATAGCCAAGACTATATTTATTTTGACTTCGAAACAATGTATGAAGATGGCCATCATAAGGCAAACTATATAAGTGCATCAACGCAAGCTGGGGATGAGTTTACGGCGGAAGGGTTAGCTTAATGTTCTAAGATACTATCTAAGTATACTATCTACAAAAAAATCAGATGAGCCCTGAATATGAATGCAACACTTATAAAAACAGGTCAAGCCTATTCCTCCCTTAAACCATTATAAGAAAGCACTTAACGTGGCTTAATGTACCAAGACAGTGATATTAAAAGACCAAACCCACTAAACACCATACTAATACAGTATACTATCTACAAAAAATCAGCTGAGCCCTGAATATGAATGCAACGCATTTAAAAACACATTGAGACTTTTCCTCCCATAGAAAACCATTATAAGAAAGCGCTTAATGTTCTAAGACGGTCATATTAACAGACCAAACTCACTAAAAATCATACTAATAAAGTATAATATCTACAAAAAATCAGATGAGCCCTGAATATAAATGAAACGCGTATAAAAACAGGTCAAGCCTAATCCTCCCATAGAAAACCATTTAAATAAAACGCTTAACGTGGCTTAATGTCCCAAGACAGTGATATTAAAAGACCAAACTCACTAAACACCATACTAATCAAGTAAACTATCTACAAAAAAATCAGATGAGCCCTGTATATGAATGCAACGCATTTAAAAACACGTTAAAACTTTTCCTCCCATTGAAAACCATTATAAGAAAGCGCTTAATGTGGCTTAATGTTCTAAGACGGTCATATTAACAGTCCAAACTCACTAAACATCATACTAATAAAGTATATTATCTACAAAAAAATCAGATGAGCCCTGAATATGAATGCAACACGTATAAAAACAGGTCAAGCCTATTCCTCCCATAGAAAACCATTATAAGAAAGCGCATAACGTGGCTTAATGCACCAAGACTGATATTAAAAGACCAAACTCACTAAACACCATACTAATACAGTATACTATCTACAAAAATCAGATGAACTCTGAATATGAATGCAATGCATTTAAAAACACGTTGAGACTTTTCCTCCCATAGAAAACCATTATAAGAAAGCACTTAATGTGGCTTAATGTTCTAAGACGGTCATATTAACAGACCAAACTCACTAAACATCATTCTAATAATGTATATGTGATACACACAAAGTGTGTATACAATTGTTTTTTTTTTTGCTTTTTTTTCACTGAAATCTGTATATTGTTATAAGTTCAACGATCATCTTATTTGTTCATGCAATGTGCAAATTAACGTATGTATATGGTTTACATGGACAAAGAAAAAGGACTCTTATTTTGATTTTCCGGCCCGGGAGTCGCGAACGGACTGGTGAACTGCGCAGGCTTCCTCATACCAACAGAAGAGCTGAGAAGGAGCAGACGTGACCCTCCCGGTCTTTTCATTTTATCCTGTTTTTACGAGTAAAAGCACGATACGTATAAGGAAAACCGTGAAATATAAAACAGCGATTGCACTAGTGTGATGTATGATGAATGTGAAGTGTTGAATTTGATTCATCTTATGACGTTTTGTTTTTCACAAACTATGTTCTCTCTTTAATATAAGGAAAATGATCTAAACATGCTCCAGTGATCTTTATATCGATCTATATACATTTATTAAATGTGTTTTGGTTATAAAATGTTTATCTGTTCAAGTTAATGTGTAAAATAGAAAGTTGACCGTCTCTGAGAAGCTCACTCTGTTGCCGCGTTTGGCGCGCTTGGTGGTCACGTGACCGGGCGCTGAGGGAAGATTAGAAAAGCACACTGTATGTGTTCTTCCATTATAGATACTCGCTTGTGAGGGGAAAAAAGGTAGTAAATTGTGTTAATATTTAAAACATACACTATATATTTACAATGTATAATATTTTTAAGTAGACTGTGGGTTAAGAAAAATACTTTTACACTGTAAATCGGTGGGAGACATATAAGCCTGAAAAAAGTTTTTATTTTTTACTTCAAATATTAGGCATAAAAAATATTGAGTTGTGTTGTACTGACTCTTGCATTTCCTAAAGTATATGTGGTCTTTTAGATTTTGTATTTGAAATTGGATTTATTCACCAATTTGTTGCATTCGTGCCTAAAATTGTCATATGGTGTCACATAAAAGTTATTCTATATAAAATGAAAATGGAATATACTCTGCCTAAGTAACTAATTTCAAAATAAATCGTTATCATTACTATCTTAAGATTAAACATTTATTTTGTGCAGATTCATTAGATTTTGTATTGTTTTTCTAAATCATAATGCAAATTAAGTCACCTCTTCTTCAGCCTTTCCAGATATTTTAGATTAATTATGTTAAACCCAGTTATAAATCTATGAAAATGCTTGTGACTCTTGCTGATACTATTTCTCTTGTGTTACACTGACTTTTTTATGATTTATAATTAAAGTATTTTTACTGGCACAATTCTGAATGTCACACCAAATTATATAGTGTCACGCTATATGATGAACAGCGCCACTCCACATTTGTCAACGCAAAAAAATGTATTTTATTTACATTCAATTAATTTAATTCAGTTAACATTAATAAGACATACTAACATTGTCTTAAAACTTTTTAAATGATAAGAAACTCAGAAATATGAGTAAATCAAACGCCATCTAATTTCAACAACATTCAACATGAATAATTTAAAATTAGAGGAGAGTGTGTGTTGTAACAAAAATTCTAATTGTTAACAATAAAAAACTAATCAATTTACAATTAGTTGAATGTTTTAGATTGAAAATTCATGATTTGAAATGGTCTAGAGTCAGCAGATTTTCTAATTTTAAATTAGATTGGAGGAAATTCCAATCAAACGGCCCTGCATACATAAAAGACTTCTTACCTAGCTCAGTTAGGGTAAAAGGAACAGAAAGAGTATAAAAGTTTGCGAATGAAGAAAATAATTCTTGATAATTTTCTGTTGCATAAGACAACAAAGATAAGAAGGCAACAATCCCAAGATGGCTTTGTAAGTAATTAAGTACCAGTGCGTTTTTCTTCTGGTAGACAGAAGAGGCCAACCTACTCTGTGATTCAAGGTGCAATGATGAGTTGAGGATTTACAATTTGATATAAACCTTAGAGCACCATGACTACGTTTACAAGCTGTTAAAATTCGGGTTATGGTCGGGTTAAGGTCACTATTTGGGTTTCTGAAACATTCGGGATAACCCGTTTACATGTGTGAGCAGAGAGAGTTACTCCTGTATACATGGAATGTGTAATCAGTCGCCAATATCCCGATGTAAACGGCGACGCACGGTTAGCGTCTGGACGTAATACGCAATATGCATCATTTCCGATTCTTCTTCCTGTATCCAAAGACTCAAAAGACCAAGATTCCTTGCGAATAGAACATGCGCAGAACACACATTTTGATGGGGATGTGCCGAAACGCGTTTACAAGACCAAATATTCGGGTTAGAAAAGGGGTACCCCAGGTATAATTTAAAAACCGGGATATGAGCATATCCGGGTTTTTGCCGGTGTTTACATGGCCGTGCGCGACCGGGTTATTGCTAATTTCCTGATTTTGAACGGGTTATTGGCTGCATGTAAACTTAGTCACTAATAAACGGCATCTAAGGAAGAGAGAAGATAAGAAGGTGCAAACTGATATACAACATCACCGTAATCAAGGACAGGGAGAAAAGTATCAGACTAATTTCTTTTTTACATTAAAAGAAAAGCAAAACTTGTTCCTGAAATAAAACCCAAGCTTGATTTTCTGTTTATTCTTCAGTTGAGTGATATGAGAGCTAAAAGATAGGGCATCATCAACTATAATGCCTAGATATTTGTACTCTTTTACTAATTCAATCACTGTACCTTGAAAGGTCTGAAGAGATACTAAATTATTTTCAAGTTCTTTTGAATTGGAAAATACCATATACTTTGTTTTATCAGTGTTCAGAACAAGTTTTAAACTGTGAAGCCTTAACTGAATTATGTTAAAGGCTGACTGAAGCTTAGACAAGGCTTGCTGTCCAGAGGAAGCGCTGCTATACATGACAGAATCATCGGCATAAAAATGAAAGTCGGCATCCTGAATGTCATAATCAAGGCTATTTATATAAATGGTGAATAAAAGGGGACCCAACACCGATCCTTGGGGAACACCTTTGGAAATCTCTAATTAATCAGATTCTTTACCTTCAGCTTGAAAACACTGGGTTCTTCTACTCAGATAGTTTTAAAACCAAGGAATAACGTGACTTGATAAACCAACAACCTTCAATCTGTGCAGCAATATTCCATGATCCACTGTATCGAAAGCCTTTGATAAATCAATCAAAAGCGAGGCAAAAAATTCACCATTATCCATTGACCCTACAATATCATTTAAAACTTTCAAAATAGCCGTTGTAGTACTGTGTTTATTGCGAAACCCAGATTGATTGATAGACAACACTCTGTTTGCATTCAAATAGCATGTCAACTGTTCACTAATAGAATAGATATTAGTAAAACCAGATAGAGTATAAAACATACAATGTATCATTTGTCTATGAATTATACAATGAATCTTGAGACCTCCTGTTTCCTTGCATGGTCAGCATCTCGTCTTTCCCTTTTTGTCCTCTCTTTACCTGAGATTTCTGCCTGACAGACAAAACATTGCATCTTTTAATAGACAAAGCATTGCAAATATGGTAAAACATGGTTAAATTAAGTATAAAATTGAAAAGAAATACATTAATTGTATGGGTAATTTAATGTTCACTATTACATTCATTGAATATGTTTTGAATAGTTATTGATTTATCATTTAAAAAGGTGTATGTAATATTGTTTGACAAATATATCATATGGTGTGACTTAGAAAAAGAGTCACACCATATGATACAGTGTAACACCATATGACGTTTTGTTCAATTAAGCTAATCTCTTGGTTAACTAAAAACAGCTAGCTTATACTTAGCATGTAAATTGCCACATGGCAGGGATGATCTTTAAGAATTAATAAGTACAATTTGTATATCCATCCATCCATCCATCCATCATCTTCCGCTTATCCGGGGCCGGGTCGCGGGGGCAACAGTCTAAGCAGAGACGCCCAGACTTCCCTCTCCCTAGCCACTTCCTCCAGCTCTTCCGGGGGGACCCCGAGGCGTTCCCAGGCCAGCCGGGAGACATAGTCCCTCCAGCGTGTCCTAGGTCTTCCCCGGGGCCTCCTCCCGGTGAGACGTGCCTGGAACACCTCCCTGGGAAGGCGTCCAGGAGGCATCCGAAATAGATGCCCGAGCCACCTCAGCTGGCTCCTCTCGATGTGGAGGAGCAACGGCTCTACTCTGAGCTCCTCCCGAGTGACCGAGCTTCTCACCCTATCTCTAAGGGAGCGCCCAGCCACCCGACGGAGAAAGCTCATTTCGGCCGCCTGTATCCGGGATCTTGTCCTTTCGGTCATGACCCACAGCTCATGACCATAGGTCATAGGTGTTTAATTTATATGTAAAAAAATGTCACACCGTAAGACACAAAACATTGACCACTAGTGAGCATATCAGATAAAGAGCTTTTCAATTAAAAATTAAAAAGCCAGAACTCACTTCTTGATCTTTTAAACCCCTCCAGAGATGACACTGCAACTTCCTGGTTGAGTGTTGACGGTTGAGTGTTGACTTCTTCACCATAATGATGTCCAAATTATTGCCCGTTCAAAATATAAATAGCAGTGTCACACCATATGATGCCCATTTTACGGACAAAATGTATTTGGCCATAACTTGCTTTAAAATCATACAGAGACATCAACACTTTTTGTGTCTGTTGAAATAGCCTAATTCTGTTATTAAACTGTAAATGTATCAATTATTTATACTTTTCTGATAAATAATGTCATATTAGTAAGTTCACTTATACCCCAGACAGTCACACCACATGACAAATTTGATGTTTAGATACAAATTTTAAGTAGAGGTCTTAAAACACCAACTACAGCTATGGTATGCTGTAATCATATCTTGTTAGAGGAACAACATGAAGATATATATTTTTAACAAATACTAATTTTTATTAGGTTATGACATCATGGACAGGTAGAATTGCATGTCATGTCTCCCACCCAAATATACATATATTGAGTAAATCTAATTCTAAGTTATATTGTCTTTATAAATATTAGTATTGATGTGTATGAAGAGGAGCTGTGAAGGAGCAGACGTGACTCTCCCGGTCTTTTCATTTTATCCTGTTTTTACAGGTACAGTAATCTGTCTGACGGGCCTCCAGAGGCGGGGCCTGCAACATATACTATCTATCTACAAAAAATCAGATAAGCCCTGAATATGAATGCAACGCGTTTAATAACACGTTAAAACTTTACCTCCCATAGAAAACAGTTATAAGAAAACGTTTAGCGTGACTTAATGTTCTAAGACGGTCATATTAACAGTCCAAACTCACTAAACACCATACTAATAAAGTATATATCTACAATAAAATCAGATGAGCCCTGAATATGAATGCAACATGTATAAAAACAGGTCAAGCCTATTCCTCCCATAAAAAACCATTAAAAGAAAGCACTTAACGTGGCTTAATGTACCAAGACAGTGATATTAAAAGACCAAACTCACTAAACGCCATACTAATAAAGTATACTATCTACAAAAAATCAGATGAGCCCTGAATATGAATGCAACGCGTTTAATAACACGTTAAAACTTTACCTCCCATAGAAAACAGTTATAAGAAAACGTTTAGCGTGACTTAATGTTCTAAGGCGGTCATATTAACAGACCAAACTCACTAAACATCATAGGCCTACTAATAAAGTATACTACCTACAAAAATCAGCTGAGCCCTGAATATAAATGCAAAGCGTTTAAAAACACGTTGAGACTTTTCCTCCCATAAAAAAACATTATAAGAAAGCGTTCAATGTGGCTTAATGTTCTAAGACGGTCATATTAACAGACCAAACTCACTAAACATCATACTAATACAAATCTCTGCATGAAGTGCCACACGTCCAGCCTGACAAGCAGCTGGTCCCACTCACTAAACATTGCCGCCGCCTTTCCTTTGCCAGTGGCAGAGCAACAGTCACGGTCCACATAGAGGACTTGGGGAGTTAAAAAAAAGTTAAATTACAAAAAAAAAGGCTAAAAAATTATTTATTTGTGCAATAAAAATGACCCTCTCTTAATGGACATGCAAAAAGTTTTTTGAGTGTCTTCTTATGACAGTGATTTTAAGTTTGTGACCGGTACACATTTGCAAAGACTTTACAGAGCTTTTATTAAAATAAGCTTTAAGTTAATAAACGTGTATTAAATTGTTCAGTTTCGTAGAGCTAAACATAAGCACAGCCTGAAATGTACAATCCAGAATAGAAAGGTTTTTATCATGGTTTTGCATGAACACAATTTAACTTTCTGTTGTATGCATAAAAAATATCTGCTGATTTAAATTGAGTGCTGTGGTCTGCTATTAACTTGAGATACTCCAAAGTCTACTTGAGCAGAAATGTAAACAAACACACTTTGATATTTTTTATTAATATTATTGATATTATTAATATATTTAATGCATATAATTTTAATTTACAATATGTTCTATCATGTACAATATGTATCAATGGCATTCAGGACACTTACATTTTACAATATATGAGGCAGTTTATTGTTTTTGTAAACTAATCCTAATCCTTATTAATCCTAAATGTTAAATATTATCAATTTCAAAAATCAGTTTTAATGTCAATTTCATAAAAAATTGTTCATACTTTATACATAAATTATATATTTAAATGTATAATGAATTATTTTAAAATATATTAAACCGATTGTTGATTTATTTAGTATTGTATAATATTTAGATAGTATTGTGTTCATATTTAAAAAAACAAAACGTATAGTAGTATTGTTTATTTAAACTACTTTGACTTCTATTAAATATATTTAATGTATTAATGTATAGTAAAATACATTAATTATACATTAAATATTTTTCACAGATTCTTTTTGAGTCACTCATTCTTGGTATACTTTAAGTTCTGGACAAATATTTAATAAAGCAGAAATGTACACAGACATTAGAAAAAGGAAAACATGTTTATTTTTATGTACATATATGAACAAAACAAAACAAAATCTTAACAATATAATAACTGTTTCCTCAATTATTTTGTCTCTCCTCTCTTGACTTCCTCCATCCACTGTGCCACAGTCTTCCCAGAAACCTTTGCACAAAAGTGGACACCCCTGAACTGGCTGTGGCCAAATTCTTTAGTCTTAGGCTGCTAACACTTTTGGCAAAGGAACTGCTGAGGTAATTTCCTCTTCCTAGCGGCCAAACCTTGAGCTGCAGCTGATGAGAGGCAGAAGTGGCAGAAGGGACTTGAGGTGCTGGTGTCAAACCCCCTGGAGGAAGCTGGCCTCGAGAACGTGGTGCTGCCTGTCCGGAAGCATCCTGTGGTATTTTAAACTCAAAGGATGAGTGTCCATTCTGCATTGCTTCCGGTAGTTTTGGCAGTACCAGTGGGAGCTGTTCAGGGGCCACCAAAGGAGCAGTGAAAGGCTCAATGTCCTGCTGCAAGACCTCCCTCTCCTGACTCTTTATTCGGGCATTTTGCCTGAACACAGAAAATACATAAATAAGTATATGCGTGTAAAAATAATTATGAATATGAAAACAGATGCAAAAAGATTAATAAACAATTAATTACTGAACCTACCACTGAGAGATAGTGAGCTGGTTTAGCTCAAACAGCTTTAATTTTGTCTGGGCAATGATTCCGGGCTGCCCAGGACTATATCTCGGATCATTCTGTAATCCCTTAGGATGGCAGCCCATCAGTTTATCCAGACTCCAGCGATGGTCTGACCGGCAGGGTAAATTCGGCAGAGACCCAGGCAGATGGCTTCCACTACTTGGCTTGTGCTGGGCCACTGAGCTGGTCCACCTTCACCAAGAAAGAATCTGCAAAGTGAAAAAGGAGTAAAGTACAGTTAATCAGACTATTTGACAGCTAGCGGTCAAACAAGTGGATAATATTGGTCATGAGACTGGTTATGATTATATCCAAGATAAAAAGAACTTTCAAGAGAATCGAATGATAATAACTAACAAAGTAAGAAACAAAAAAACAGAAACCAATACCTCTTCAGACTTTCAGTCCCAGGGATCACATTGGTCTTTGAATGGCTGACCTTGAAGCGACCCTTCAGGACTCTGTCACGGTGGTGGGGGGGGGGGATAGATGAGAGTGCCCTTGTCATGATCTGACAGGTTGTTCCACAGCACAACAATCTCATCCAACTTACTCTGAGTGACAAACCCCTGATGGCGCAGGTCAACCAGACTGTCGGCCAGCCTAATGACGTGGTCATAACCAGCTTGGCCATCTGGTCCCACACTCTCCATCTGTACATTAAAATAAATTAATAAACTGCTCTGTTATCAATGCCAAATAAACTTACCAAAATTAAAGGATTTTTTCAGTCAGTCAGCCAGCCACTCATTATTACAAAATAATCCCCAAATGAAATATCAACATCACACACACCATAAAGTCTCAGTGTACACAGTGTGTTTATGTGTAATCATTTACCTGGCTCTGAGTGGACAAGGCAGGACTGGAAGACTGCTGCTGATGATGATGAGGGCTGATCAGGAGGTTGTAGGGCCACTGTCTGTTCCTGAGGGGGCTGCAGGTCATTGCCCTCGAGTTCCAAAAATTCAGTGGACTCATCAAGGCACAGATCCTCATCCCCCTCCAGATCACCCTGCAGGTCTTCATCCCGAATCCCATCTGGAATATCAGGATCTACCCCAAAGTCCTCCTCAAACGATCTTCTGCTTTGGGAATACAAATATTCCACACCAAGGAGCTCTCCTGTAGAAATACAGAGTGCATCACGTTTTGATGTTTTGATAACACATGGGTGAAATACAACTAAAGTAGAATGTCTGTGTGAAAAATATCTGTGTATTCACCGGGGCTAGTGTAATCCTGAGCCAGTTTCAGACCCAGAAGCTGCTGGCTCAGTACATTACAGTACTGCAGCAGCTGGCCACCATAACAGATCTCCTCCCTGCTGGCACCTTCAACTGCAGCGACCCCACGTGCCTCGTTCCACTGCACCAGTCCTTCCAACAGGTACATTTGAAAATGCAATGCATTTGCACTTGTACCTAAATTCAAATTCAGAAATAATCACGATGAAAAGAAAACACAACTAGAGCGCAAACACACAAATAAACAACAAACGCTATTTTTGAGTAATGCAAACCTGGCACGAAGCGATTCAGGTGCAGGTGGAACGACTCCAGGGATGTCGAGCCACGTGCACAGCGGTACACGGATAGAATGACCCCATCCTTGGTCACCTGTCCCGTCTTCCTGTACAGCTGTACACCTGGTGGGTCCTGTATAAACTGCATGTGGCATTGCTCGGTCCGCCAGATCTCCCGCATCCTCTCCTGGTCAAGGAGCTTGATGCCCATTGTGTCCGTAGCCCCATCAAAGTCTATAAACAGCTTCTCAGTGAGCTGCTCAGTCTCCTGGGCCCCTCGAGTGCGGCGGCGGCAATGCTTTGCCAGTTCTTTAAGGGTGGGCTGGCAGCCTGTCGACCGCTTGGCCTCCTTTACCCTCTCCACATCCGAAGCATCCCATTCAAAGATGCAAGCGGTGAGGCGTTTCATGAAGGGGCCATAAAGCGGGTGGCTGTCCATGGTCACTCCTACTGCAAACCTCCGCATGAAGTGCCACACGTCCAGCCTGACAAGCAGCTGGTCCCACTC
Organism: Carassius gibelio; assembly: GCF_023724105.1. NCBI lineage: Eukaryota > Metazoa > Chordata > Actinopteri > Cypriniformes > Cyprinidae > Carassius > Carassius gibelio. Next base: position 23,097,137 of record NC_068403.1, on the reverse strand, counting down.
ACCAAACATTGCGGCCGCCTTTCCTTTCCCAGTGGCAGAGCAACAGTCACGGTCCACATAGAGGACTTGGGGAGGAGCTTCTCCAGCTCTACGGTACCGCTCCACAAGTCTAGAGCACATGGGAAGCAAACCGTCACCCTCTGCCTCAGTGAGGACACACATGAGGACCTGCCCAAACTCATGCCGCTGTGCCATCAGCCTCACCAGCCAGTTTCTTAGTGACCTGAAATAGGATGTAAAGAATTAAAGTGGATGGACCTGTCAGTTTACATTACAAAAATTCTAATTTTGTATCAGAAAAAAGGGTGATGTAGCCTACACCTATCTCTACTAATGGTGATGTTACCTTACCTTTTTAGTGGAATCCATTTTCAGGATGGTTCCATAGATAGAGGTCACCCTGGCCTTTAGTTCCGGCAGCCGTGTCAGTACGTCTTTGGCATAAACTGACAGCAGCCATCCCGGACAAGGCACAGGTACCATCTGAGGCAGCTGGTTAGCGAGACTGCTAGGGTCTGTGGCATGGTCTGGGAATTTCCCAATCACAGAGAGGAAATAGGTTGTCTGGGCAATTCAATGCTCTCTGTGCCTGACGCATAGGCTCCGGTGCACAGAAGTTGCACTGTTCCCCAATGAGCGCCACGCATCCACCTCACAATCTCCTTATCACACGACAGCCTGCATGATAAAAATAAATAAATAAAGACAACAGATCAATATCAGATGAGCATGAAAGACATTTTCTCATGTTAAAACTTACAACAAAACAGTGTGCCAACCTGTAGGTCAACACCGCAGGAAACATTTCCCTGTGGACAGGATCGAGCTGGTTCAGAATATCCTGTGACCAGCCTGCCAGCTTTTTTTTGCAGGACCGGCATTCAAGATACTCTGTAGCCATGAAGTACCAGCCGCTGACATCCAAGACCCTCCTGACAGTCTTGTACATCCCACACGCTGTCAGTGGGAAGCCAAGACGGCGACAGTTGGGCTGTGAGCACAGGAGCCGGTATGACCACAAGCGGTAAGGGATCCAAAGGAAAAGCCTGGCATGATAGAAGCTGTCAAGTGATGAAGGAGGCTGTGTATAGATAGGTCGGGGCCCTATTTTTACTAAAAGCTGAAAAAGGAGAAAGAAAGCCACTTTGGCCCGCACGACCAGAAGGTCTAGTAAACCTCCTACCTTACTGTTTCCAAAACTATCCATCTGAAGGCTGATATTACATAATAACAAAACAGGTTATGTAATGTGCAAAAAAAGCCAAGTGTAAAAAATTTCATAAAATTTTACTAAAAGCAGAAAAAAGACAAAGAAAGCCACTTTAGCCCGCACGGCCGGAAGGTGCAGTACACCTCCTACCTTACTGTTTCCAGTAAGGAAGTCATAAAGTGTTAAAAGGATAGTAAAATTTTACTAAAAGCTGAAAAAGGAGAAAGAAAGCCACTTTAGCCCACACAACCAGAAGGTCTAGTAAACCTCCTACCTTACTGTTTATATATATATATATATACAGTCTTGTTCAAAATAATAGCAGTACAATGTGACTAACCAGAATAATCAAGGTTTTTAGTATATTTTTTATTGCTACGTGGCAAACAAGTTACCAGTAGGTTCAGTAGATTGTCAGAAAACAAACAAGACCCAGCATTCATGATATGCACGCTCTTAAGGCTGTGCAATTGGGCAATTAGTTGAAAGGGGTGTGTTCAAAAAAATAGCAGTGTCTACCTTTGACTGTACAAACTCAAAACTATTTTGTACAAACATTTTTTTTTCTGGGATTTAGCAATCCTGTGAATCACTAAACTAATATTTAGTTGTATGACCACAGTTTTTTAAAACTGCTTGACATCTGTGTTGCATGGAGTCAACCAACTTGTGGCACCTCTCAGCTGTTATTCCACTCCATGATTCTTTAACAACATTCCACAATTCATTCACATTTCTTGGTTTTGCTTCAGAAACAGCATTTTTGATATCACCCCACAAGTTCTCAATTGGATTAAGGTCTGGAGATTGGGCTGGCCACTCCATAACATTAATTTTGTTGGTTTGGAACCAAGACTTTGCCCGTTTACTAGTGTGTTTTGGGTCATTGTCTTGTTGAAACAACCATTTCAAGGGCATGTCCTCTTCAGCATAGGGCAACATGACCTCTTCAAGTATTTTAACATATGCAAACTGATCCATGATCCCTGGTATGCGATAAATAGGCCCAACACCATAGTAGGAGAAACATGCCCATATCATGATGCTTGCACCTCCATGCTTCACTGTCTTCACTGTGTACTGTGGCTTGAATTCAGAGTTTGGGGGTCGTCTCACAAACTGCCTGTGGCCCTTGGACCCAAAAAGAACAATTTTACTCTCATCAGTCCACAAAATGTTCCTCCATTTCTCTTTAGGCCAGTTGATGTGTTCTTTGGCAAATTGTAACCTCTTCTGCACATGCCTTTTTTTTAACAGAGGGACTTTGCGGGGGATTCTTGAAAATAGATTAGCTTCACACAGACGTCTTCTAACTGTCACAGTACTTACAGGTAACTCCAGACTGTCTTTGATCATCCTGGAGGTGATCATTGGCTGAGCCTTTGCCATTCTGGTTATTCTTCTATCCATTTTGATGGTTGTCTTCCGTTTTCTTCCACGTCTCTCTGGTTTTGCTCTCCATTTTAAGGCATTGGAGATCATTTTAGCTGAACAGCCTATCATTTTTTGCACCTCTTTATAGGTTTTCCCCTCTCTAATCAACTTTTTAATGAAAGTACGCTGTTCTTCTGAACAATGTCTTGAACGACCCATTTTCCTCAGCTTTCAAATGCATGTTCAACAAGTGTTGGCTTCATCCTTAAATAGGGGCCACCTGATTCACACCTGTTTCTTCACAAAATTGATGACCTCAGTGATTGAATGCCACACTGCTATTTTTTTGAACACACCCCTTTTAACTAATTCAACTAATTGCCCAATTGCACAGCCTTAAGAGCGTGCATATCATGAATGCTGGGTCTCATTTGTTTTCTGAGAATCTACTGAACCTACTGGTAACTTGTTTGGCACGTAGCAATAAAAAATATACGAAAAACCTTGATTATTCTGGTTAGTCACATTGTACTGCTATTATTTTGAACAAGACTGTATATATATATCTATATCAAATATTAAAATAGCATTTATATTATATTTAATATTGATAAATATATATATATATAATTTATATATGTTATAAATTATTTGTGGCGTAAAAACGAACGTTAGTGCTGGCTTTGTTGTTGAGATATTGAACAATATTTTTTTTGGTCATGTTATGTCACTCTCCACCCCATGAATATTATTGTTTTATTTACAATATAAATTTTACAGAAATTTGAATTTATTTAAATTCTATTTCATTACCTATATGTATATATATATATATATATATATATATATATATATGTATATATATATTTATATGTATGTATATATATATATATATATATATATATATATATATATATATATATATATATATATATATATATATATATCCTCTCTTAATGGACATGCAAACAGTTAATAGCAGTGCTGTGGTCTGCTATTAACTTGAGATACTCCAAAGTCTACTTGAGCAGAAATGTAAACAAACACAATTTTATATTTTTTATTATTATTAATATATTTAATACATATAATTTTTATTTACAATATGTTTTACAATTTTTTGTTTCCATTTAAGTATTCCTTGTCAATTACCTAATTTATTGTTTATATATGTATCAAAGGCATTCAGGACACTTATATTTTAGAATATATGAGGCAGTTTATTGTTTTTGTAAATATGCTTTCAAACTAATCCTAATCCTTATTAATCCTAAGTGTTAAATATGATCAATCTTAACAAAAAAAGAAAAATCACAAAAAAAAATCAGTTTTAATGTCAATTTCATAAAAAATTTTGTTCATACTTTATGCATAAATTATATATTTAAATGTATAATGAATTATTTTAAAACATATTAAACTGATTGTTGATTTAAATAGTATTGTATAATGTTAAATTTATAGTATTATTTTCATATTTAAAAAAACAAAACGTAGAGTATTGTTTATTTAAACTAGTTTGACTTCTATTAAATGTATTTTTTTTAGTTTATTGTGGTGTTGGGGATAACAGTTCAAAACCCAAGGAGCAGGTGGTGTCGTAATGAAGACCAGGAGTCAGAGATGAGTTCAATTAATAATAATAATTTTACTTAAGGAAATAGTTTGCAATTTCATCAGCAGAAGTCAGCTTCAACACTCTCGAAGGAGTTCGCAGGCCGCCCCCAGTACAATACAAAATCAACCAAAGTTATACCCTGACAGAGGATACTAATTGCGTCAATAAATGAGTCAACAAAATTCTGATTGGTTCCAAAACCTAGATAAAACTCTCCAAAGACGTAGATCTGATACGCTGGACACTGGCAGTTGATCGTTTGTCCTGGGACTGTCTGAGCTTCTCCCTGTACAGACAGATACTAACACACATACACAGAGAACTTATCTAAAATTCAAGGCTTTCTAGCACTGGCAAGTGTCTTATCATTACGATTGGATACACACACATAATATGTGGACATTAATCTTGAGGAAAAGAAATACAGCACACATAAGGTTACACATTTCACTCTTGCTATAACTTGATTAATAGTCAAACAAGAAATCATGTAATAATATAATATAATATCAGTATGAAGGATATGGCAACTCTGCATCCACTCCTTCAGTGGTATTGTAAAATACATTAATTATACATTAAATATTTTTCAAAGTTTTTTTGAGTCACTCATTCTTGGTATACTACAAGTTCTGGACAAATATCTAATAAAGCAGAAATGTACACAGACATTAGAAAAAGGAAAACATGTTTATTTTTATGTACATATATGAACTAAAACAAAACAAAATCTTAACAATATAATAACTGATTCCTCAATTATTTTGTCTCTCCTCTCGACTTCCTCCATCCACTGTGCCACAGTCTTCCCAGAAACCTTTGCACAAAAGTGGACACCCCTGAACTGGCTGTGGCCAAATTCTTTAGTCTTAGGCTGCCAACACTTTTGGCAAAGGAACTGCTGAGGTAATTTCCTCTTCCTAGCGGCCAAACCTTGAGCTTCAGCTGCTGCGGCTGCCTCTACCAGCTTCTTTCACCGCCAAGCTGTGGTCTTGGGCACCCTCTGCTCATCTGCTCCCACAACAGGTATGAGCACTGCACCAACAGGTATGCGGTAGCTCTGGTAGATGTATGTGCAGCAGCAGCAGGTACAGACACAGAGGCAGAAGTGGCAGGAGGTGCTTGTGTCAAATCCCCTGGAGGAAGCTGGCCTCGAGAATGTGGTGCTGCCTGTCCGGAAGCATCCTGTGGTATTTTAAACTCAAAGGATGAGTGTCCATGCTGGATTGTTTACGGTAGTTTTGGCAGAACTGGTGGGAGCTGTTCAGGGGCCACCAAAGGAGCAGTGAAAGGCTCAATGTCCTGCTGCAAGACCTCGCTCTCTTGCTTCTCTATTCGGCCATTGTGCTTAAACACAGAAAATACAAAAATAAGTATATGCATGTAAAAATAATTATGAATATGAAAACAGATGCAAAAACATCAATAAACAATTAATTACTGAACCTACCACTGAGAGATAGTGAGCTGGTTTAGCTCAAACAGCTTTAATTTTGTCTGGGCCATGATTCCGGGCTGCCCAGGACTATGTCACGGATCATTCTGTAATCCCTTAGGATGGCAGCCCATCAGTTTATCCAGACTCCAGCGATGGTCTGACCGGCAGGATAAATTCGGCAGAGAGCCAGGCAGATGGCTTCCACTACACGGCTTGTGCTTGTACCTTCACCAAGGAAGCATCTGCAAGGAAGATAGTACAGTTATCAGACAATTTGACAGGTAGCAGTCAAACAGGTGGATAATATTGGTCATGAGACTGGTTATGATTACATCCAAGATACAAAGAACTTTCAAGAAAATTGAATGATAATAACTAACAAAGTAAGAAACAAAAAAACAGAAACAGACTTTCAGTCCCAGGGATCACATTGGTCTTTGAATGGCTGACCTTGAAGCGACCCTTCAGAACTCTGTCATGGTGGGGTGGGGGTGGGGGGGGGGGGGGGGGGTTAGATGAGATTGTTCCACAGCACGACAATCTCATCCAACTTACTCTAAGTGACAAACCCCTGATGGCGCAGGTCAACCAGACTGTCGGCCAGCCTGATGACGTGGTCATAACCAGCTCTGCCATCTGGTCCCACACTTTCCATCTATACATGAAAATAAATTAATAAACTTACCAAAATTAAAGGATTTTTTCAGTCAGTCAGCCACTCATTATTACAAAATAAACCATTACACACACCATAAAATCTCAGTGTACACAGTGTGTTTATGTGTAATCATTTACCTGGCTCTGAGTGGACAAGGCAGGACTGGAAGACTCAGCTGCTGCTGATGATGATGAGGGCTGATCAGGAGGTTGTAGGGCCACTGTCTGTTCCTGAGGGGGCTGCAGGTCATTGCCCTCGAGTTCCAAAAATTCAGTGGACTCATCAAGGCACAGATCCTCAAACCCCTCATCCCCCTCCATATCACCCTGCAGGTCTTCATCCCGAATCCCATCTGGAATATCAGGATCTACACCTAAGTCCTCCTCAAACGATCTTCTGCTTTGGGAATACAAATATTCCACACCAAGGAGCTCTCCTGTAGAAATACAGAGTGCATCACATGTTTTGATGTTTTGATAACACATGGGTGAAATACAACTAAAGTAGAATGTCTGTGTGAAAAATACCTGTGTATTCACCGGGGCTAGTGTAATCCTGAGCCAGTTTCAGACCCAGAAGCTGCTGGCTCAGTACATTACAGTACTGCAGCAGCTGGCCACCATAACAGATCTCCTCTCTGCTGGCACCTTCAACTGCAGTGACCCCACGTGCCTCGTTCCACTGCACCAGTCCTTCCAACAGGTACATTTGTAAATGCAACGCATTTGCACTTGTACCTAAATACAAATTCAGAAATAATCACCATGAAAAAACATACAACTAGAGTGCAAACACACAAATAAACAACAAACGTTATTTTTGAGTAATGCAAACCTGGCACGAAGCGATTCAGGTGCAGGGGGAACGACTCCAGGGATGTCGAACCACATGCACAGCGGTACACGGATAGAATGACCCCATCCTTGGTCACCTGTCCTGTCTTCAAGTACAGCTGTACACCTGGTGGGTCCTGTATAAACTGCATGTGGCGTTGCTCGGTCCGCCAGATCTCCCGCATCCTCTCCTGGTCAAGGAGCTTGATGCCCATGGTGTCCGTAGCCCCATCAAAGTCTATAAACAGCTTCTCAGTGAGCTGCTCAGTCTCCTGGGCCCCTCGAGTGCGGCGGCGGCAATGCTTTGCCAGTTCTTTAGGGGTGGGCTGGCAGCCTGTCGACCGCTTGGCCTCCTTTAGCCTCTCCACATCCAAAGCATCCCATTCAAAGATGCAAGCGGTGAGGCGTTTCATGAAGGGGCCATAAAAAGCGGGTGGCTGTCCGTGGTCACTCCTACTGCAAACCTCCGCATGAAGTGCCACACGTCAATATCAGATGAGCATGAAAGACATTTTCTCATGTTAAAACTTAAAACAAAACAGTGTGCCAACCTGTAGGTCAACACCGCAGGAAACATTTCCCTGTGGACAGGATCGAGCTGGTTCAGAATATCCTGTGACCAGCCTGCCAGCTTTTTTTTGCAGGACCGGCATTCAAGATATTCTGTAGCCATGAAGTACCAGCCGCTGACATCCAAGACCCTCCTGACAGTCTTGTACATCCCACACGCTGTCAGCGGAAAGCCAAGATGGCGACAGTTGGGCTGTGAGCACAGGAGCTGGTATGACCACAAGCGGTAAGGGATCCACAGGAAAAGCCTGGCATGATAGAAGTAATTCTCACCTAGAACATCTACATGTGCCACTGCAGCAAGCAGATCTTCATCAGATGGTTCCTCTGCAGAAGCTGAGCTGGAGGCGGCCACTGTTAATATAAGGATGAGTGAACAGTGTTAAATCACATTTATTTATATAGTGCATAACACAATGCAGATTGTTTCAAAACAGCTTTACAGTATTGCAAAAATACTGCAGAAGTCATTAAACATGAAACAAATTAAAATTACAATAACTGCTAAGATAATGCAATAATTGTAATATGTACCCTACAAAAACAAAACAAAATTGAGTTAGATTCATGCCTGGAGGTGCTGATTCTGACAGCATCTCAGCGTTTCTTGTCCGAATGTACTTCTTCAGAGTTTCCATCTTCATTCCCGGTCTGGCTGTCTGCTTCCTCACCCACTTGATGAAACTGAAATAGGAGGGACACAAAATTAGCTGAAGCCCCAAAACTACACAGTCTCTACTGTCTGCATCCTCTGTTAGAGATGTGAACCCATACCCTTTTCTGTCGCGGTCTGTCGCCTCATAAAGGTCTTTAAAGGACAAGGTGGCAAAGTTGCCAATCCCAACAAGCACCTGATCTTCCTGGGCTGGTGTGCCAGTGCCCTCTCTGACCTGGCGCTCACTGATGGCAGCCACCATGTCAGGAAACAGGCTGGCATACCACAGCAATACGTCCTTGTTTCCCATGACAGCAGACTGGTGGTGTCGCCGCCCTCACGCTCCCGCTGATGCACGGCCAGAACCATGGCTGCGTAACCAACAACATTGGAAAGCAACCATTTAAAGATTTACCCGGTACTGTCCATCTGCAGGGCACTTTCACTCAGCACAAAATACAGATGAAGCAAAAAAAGATAAGCTGACTATGACAAAAAATTGTGTGTGGTAGCATTGGGTGAAAAAGTTAGATTCTCGAAGATGAGAAAAAAAAAGTGTAAATGGATTTGCCATGGAATAAAAAAAAAAATATACATATATAAAACAATTATAATAATAATTATATATATATATATAATTAAAAGCCAAGAGAGGTAAATAAAAAAAAAAAAAACAGCCAGGGTATGGGCTGGTGTGATCAGAAGGTGTAATACACTTCCTACCTTACTGTTTCCAAAACCGTTATACAATGCAGAACAGTATTCTGAAAATAAAACCACAAAAGTAAACCCATTCATAACGATGTCTGACTCACCCACATCTTCTATGTGTGCAGCTGCAGCAAGCAAATCAGCATCTGATGGCTCCTCTGTGGATACCGAACTAGAAGCGACCGCTATTAATATTAGAACACGTATTCATAAATTTTTTACATTACAATATGTAAAAGCAACAAAATATCCAATAACAAGCAAACAAGATGACATCCTGAAACAGGCCAGCATACTGCAGCAGTATGCTTCTTCTATACGTCTTGTATTCTTTTTTTTTTTTTTTATCGGTCATATGCACACAAACTTACAGTCACCACTGATAAACTACTTCTAAATATTGTAGAAACTTAATTTTCTTTAAAGTTGCTTTGCAATGATTTGTATAGTAAAAAGCGCTATACAAATAAACTTGAATTGAAAAACAACAACTCGTCTGGCAGCCGTCTTAACACCACGTTTACTCATTAATAAGGATGCATCTAACTACTGTATTTCCCCAAAATAATTCATAACACCTTAACAGAAAAAAGCGACACTTCAACTTTTACAGAAAACGGATTTCTTACATCAGCAATTGACAGCAATTTGCATCTTAAATTACTCGTAAGATTACATAGCTGATTGACACGACATTGCTTACTTACAGTTACTAAAGTATGTTACCAAAATGGGGAGCTTCGCATCAGGACCAATTGTGGTGCACGTAGATTGGAACATCCCGACGGGCCAATCAGCGTGCACGTAAATTAGAACATTTGGAACAGAATTAGAACCAAAGATCGCGCTTGGCGGATCCTGCTCAATCTTCTCTGTAATTGTGCTGAAAAGTCCGACTCCGATTCATTTCCGCGAACCGGTTCTTTTCAGACAATTCGGCTCATTGAACCGGTTCAAAAAGCTCATTCCTTCATTTTTCGGTTCCTGGCGTCATCAAGCAATGATGTAACTACGCATTTCTTTTCTAACAACTCAGTGCCATGCTGCACCAAAGAAACATTCAAACAAAGTTATTAGTGTCTGTCAGCACATTTAGAAGCATTAAAATTAACGGTTATTTGTGTGAACGCACATTTCTCGTTGCCTTTTATTTACTCTGGTGTTTTTGTGCATGGTTTAATTCGCAGGCCTGTCAGATAATGTTAAAAATTATTCAGCCAATAAAAATAACTGACAGAAGAAAGGAGTAAAAAAATGTTTTTAAAGAATTGTACTTTTTTTTTTTTTTACACACAAAACCACAAACAAACACACACTCGCAATGCAAATAAAGGTCCATAAAAAGCTGGCTCAGGATGATGGCGTACTGCTGCAGTTGGCCACCATAGCAGATATCCTTTCTGCCTCCACCTTCAATGGCAGCAACCGCACAAGCCTCATTCCTCTGTACAAGCCCTTCCATCAAGTACATCTGAAAATGAAGGTCACTCGCACTTGTTCCTGAAAAAGCAAACAGAAAGAAGTTAGCACCATGGAAAACACATGAACAAACAACTCACATTGTTTAGGAAAAATGCAAATCTGGCACAAAGCGGTTTAGGTGCAGGTGGAAGGACTCCAAGGATGTTGAGCCACGTGCACAACGATACTGGGGCAGAATAACCTCCCCTTTAGTCACCTGCCCTATCTTCCTGTATAGCTGCACACCTGGTGGGTCCTGGAAGCAGTCGTTGTGGCGCTGCTGTGTCCACCAGATCTCTTCCATCCTGTCCTTGTCAAAGAGCATGATTCCAATGGTGTCCGTTGCCTCCATGAAGTCGTTTAGAAGCTGTTCTATCAGCTCCTTCATCTCCTTGGCCCCTCCACTGTCACCAACGCAGCGGTTCAAGCAGCATGACCAGCAAGCTTCTTGGTGACCTAGAGAAAATGATAAGTATTATCATTATTAAAGGAACAGGACATTTATATTTTACAATAAAAAAAAATTACACAACAGAGGTGTTACCACTGTTAAATATTGTTAGCACAATATTTACTTATATGTCACAATATATGCATAAATTGCACAGAGCACTAGTTTCCAATATATGGAAATGAACTATGTAATATATCAAATTTTATTATGCAGTATATTGACATGGCCTGTTGAAAACTGCCTGTTATTTATCAGACAAATTTTTAGATTGTTAGATGGTAAGCTTTGGGCAATAGTGGATACTGATTTAATTAAAAAATTATTGAAGCCATCGGCAACTTTGATTGTGTTATTTATAATTTTTCCATTTATCTTAATTTTTAAAAGTCATTTCGTTTTTGTGTCTTGTCCTACAAGTTTTTTTCAGTTAGTTCCAAATTATTTTGGGATCCCCTTTAGCATTTTCTATTATAGTAAAAAAAAAAAATCTGCTTTGGCCTTGCGTATAGTTTTAACAGTCTTATTCCTCAGTGTTGTGAATAGATTTTTAGCACTAGCGGACTTGGTTTTTATTGCATTTTTTAACGCACAATCCCTCTCTTTCATTAGTTTGAGTATGTTCGTGTTCATCCAGGGAAGTATCTTTTTATTGTGTTTGTTTTTTACAGCTAAAATCTTTAATAGTTCTCTCAATTGTCGTCATAAAAGATTCACAGTCCATTTCACAATTTGTTCCCAACAATATGTGATCTCAGTCAATCTAATGGACAGCTCTATTAAATCCTTCTTGGCGTTTTTTTGGAATTCCTACAAACTCGCGCTCTGTGACAGAATATATATATATATATATATATATCCTACATTCATAACATTAGATTTAAACAGTATTGTTATATTTATATAGCTATAGCATATTATTATAATTATAGTATTACTACATGACATTTATTACTACATGACATTTAGTTGATGGCTATTTATTACGCGAGTTTCTCCGCGTCTAGAGAGCGTCAGCGCGGATCATTTCAGAAAGATAACAGCTTTAACACCAACATTAAAGACGTTTTAAAATAAGTTGAGCTCAAAACTCACTCATAGTTAGCAGCAAGTGTTTGAAATAACTTGATCCGATGTGGATTATAATCACTAAACAAGGCAGAAATATGTATAAGCAATGTAAAAGACTATGCCTGCTAAACATTAACGTTACCATAGTAAACATGGGCTCTTCTGCTTTAGCTCTCGACAGAGGCGGTCGCATTTCTTTCCTCTCCTCCCCTGCCTTGCCTGCTTCGCCTGTCTCTTGTCTTGTCTACTTTGAGAGACTCTCTCTGCACTGCTTTCCTAAACTAAAAACATGGATTTGATAAATTGGTCTCTCAACGCAATTGACACCATCTTCTCGACGAGGAGCTTGGGTTCGGGGGAACCTGACTGCCCTACCTGAACATTTGCAGCTGGATACACAATGGACGCGTGGGCGAATTGGCGGGTCGTGTGTCTGGTGGCTCTTTCCGTGGAGGACATTGAAGACATCTACCTATTCGGAACCATGATAACAGGTCTTCTGCTGATTGGATTAGGCTTTGCCCTGGGTTATCGGAAAATTCAGACGACGGGAACAGCTGTCCAAAGCCTCACAAGGCTGCCCTTCATGATTGAAGCAGTGGGCAGAGCGGTCAGCATTGAGACTGAGACTATTAACCGCAATATGGATAACATCACGGTGAAGCTCACGGCTTTGGAAAGGAAATTTGAGGATTTGGAGACCAAAAAAGACAATCATAGTGACCGTTAAATTGGAATGCGGCTACTAGACCAAAACAACTGGTATCTTATCTTCTTTCGGCTCCACTCCCAGCTTGGCCTTGGCTGGATAACAAATTTTCCCCTTGGAAAGCATGGCAACGAGATGCTCTGCATCCCTCAACCCGTTTCCCACAGACACCTGGATTGTTGTTGACTCTGTCTAGGACCTGACCAAGGCTGTCTCCATGGCAACTTGCTGTGACGCTGTATAATCTTCGAACTGAGGCATCTAGAGAGAATCGCAACTCTCCAGGCCTACTAATACACGAACTCTTACACATATACAGATATCCACTCACCTCCCCACCCCCATCCCTCACCTTCGCCGCTTTGTACCGCCAGTCTGTCAAGCGGGTCCGTGACCAGCGTTTTCTAGCTGCAGGGTAGGACAGGCTGCTGCCTGCACTGGATTACCTCGACCCCCCCAATTCCCGTCCCCAGTTGCAAAGTCGTGTGTTTATGGTGTATGTGATTTTGTTGCTGAGGTGTTTTTTCATATTCCCATACTGTACTCCCAAAAGGAACATAGTGTGGGTGTTGGTTTTTTTTTCTCCTCACTTTTCCAATGTTATGCTGTATTTCTTCCTCAATTCCCTGTCTTCCTGTTCTGTCCACCCCATTTTATGTATGTTGTGTATGTATGGACAGGTTGATGGCTAATTTCGCTGGTACTTGTGACTAGTGACAATAAAGGGCTACTACTACTACTACTACTACTATTTTATCTGTCGCCTCATTTCGTGAGTTTAGCTCCACGTTGCATATCATCAAAATATAATAATGTTTTTTGTTTGGGAGCTTTTATAAAAATAGAAAGTCTGCGCTGCCGATCATTTCAGAAAGATAACCGCTTTAACACCAGCATTGAACACTTTTTTTAAATAAGTTGAGTTCAAAACTCACTTTCAGTCAGCAGCAAGTGTTTGAAATAGCTTGATCCTATGTGGATTATAATCACCATACAAGGCAGAAATATTTATAAGCGATGAAAAAGATATGCACGCTAAACATGTTACCATAGTAAACTATGACCGCTTGGATAAATCGGACGTCAGCTTCTTATTCTCTATCACAATCGTGTATTTATTAAGTAACTTATATTATCTGTCACAAGCCTCGTCTCGAGAGTTTAGCTAACGTTGCCTATCATAAAAGAATATAATAATGTTTTTTGTTCGGGAGCTTTGATAAAAATAGAGATATTATCATTTATTCTAAATATGACGGCTACTGTGGCTAATAAACAGAAACAGAATCGACTGAATAAGCAGGCTATTTTCATGAGCGTTAAAAATAAATAAATTAAATAGAAATAAGTGTATTTATGTGTGATTCATTTTGAGTCCTAATAAATTAAATCAATATGATCAATGTATCACTTATTCTATAGTTAAAACATCGATGCTTTTGAATTTGAATATATAACAAAGCATGCAAACAAACGGCCACTTTTATCATGTTTGTTTTGTGTTCGCGCATGTTCCAGTAGGGCTGGGTACCGAACTTCGATACCTTTATGGTATCGAACGAAAAACTTCAATACTATGAGTATCGAAAAATAATTGATCTTACGGTGCCAAATTTCGGTTCCAAAAGCCAAGCGGCCGTTTTTTTTTTTTTTGCTGAGCGGCTGTGTAAGCATGTAAGGACCCAAATAGAGGTGGACAGATCGATACTAATATCGATAATATCGATACCAACGGGAAAATATCGATACTTAAGTTTCAGTTTCTCTCTTTTTGCAACCTGGCCGGTCAAAATGCTGCTACTGTCACAGAGCAGAGCAAGCTCTCAAGAGTGCTGCTCGTGCTAGACACTGCTCTCCTCCCCCTCTCCTGTGTTGTACCGTCACGTGACTCACCACTAGCGCTACCACCAGCAGTCAGGCGCGCGCACCGCTCAGCCGCGCATTTCTAACAGCAGTCAGTCAGAGGCGGAGAGAAAGAGGAGCGTTGTATGGCTGTATTTTCAGGCCGATCTACCCTTTTTGTGTTAGCTGTGAAAGGGATACTAGTTTCTATATTTAAACTACACATAGATTTGCACCAGACTTAATTATTTTTATTATTTATTATTTTATCAATAGCTGATTCTCCAAGAGCAGTGGATATTACAAGGCGTCTATCAGAAATGATTGTGAAGGACCTGCAGCCTCTTTCCATAGTGGAAGATGTCAGCTTCAGGAATTTTGTACAAGGAGAATTTGTTTTACATTGTGAAGTAAAACTTTGTGACTTTGTTTAAGAAAAAAAATCCTGAAAAGAAGTGCACAGAGGAGAAACATTTTTTATTAACATGCTACTTGAAAAGAGAATTTGTTTTTACATTTTTTTTTATATTTGTGAAGTAATAATTTTGTAACTTTGTTTATTTAAATAAAACAGAAGTAACCAAAAGTTGTTTCTGAACAAAAGCTTTTGTAGTACTGATTAATAACCCAAAATGCAAATCACAAAATCAAATTAAAAGTCATGAAAATTCATTTAGATTTAGGTTGAAGACGCTTCCACCTTAATTATTAAAAAGTATTGGTATTGGTATCGGTATCGGCGATACTGGCCCTGTATTTACTTGGTATCGGATCGATACCAAATCTAGTGGTATCGCACACCTCTAGACCCAAATTCGCCGTGATTGGCTGTCCACCACCACGTGACGTGACGGGGAGGATTTCTGAAGATACTCACAGTCACACAACACAACTGTAGTTGTTTTTTCTAAAAACGTTACCGGCTACACTTTATAAAAGTGGATGCCGAGTCAGCAAAGTGCAACATATGCGATAAGAGTATTGCAACCAAAGCCGGTGTTAATGAAGCATTTGTTTGGATGAGTGTTTTGCCCTCCCTCCCTGTTTAGTTTGGTCTACTCGATGCGTATCTTGAAACACGCCCCCTTTCACGTCGTCTAAAAAACAGAGAGAGACAGATTTATCCGGTACAGCGAATTTCTCTAAGCAGCAGCTGTATACGTTCACTTAAAACATAACCGACTGTGTGTACGAGAATACTTGCAGAGACAATTATTTTGATATAATTGTGTGTGTATGTGTTCATTCAGAAGTTACGATACGCGAAAGATTAATTCATTCTCTGTACGCGCATTGTCTGAAATGCTGCTCACAGCGCGTGCTTTGAATGAGTGAGCACAAGCTCCGAACGCGCACAAATTGTTTAAAACGCTTGAATCAGCAATATTTAGAAACAAATGCAAACGATCGGCCATGATCTGTTTCACCCCTGCAAGCGAGTGAACAACGCAAATCAAGATAGGAATTTTACATCACTATTCACAATAGCACATCGGACTGGAAAACACAATAGCCCCGGGACGTCACCCTTACGAAAAATAACCATGGTTTTATTATAGTAAAACCGTAGTAACCCAAGGTTTTTTGGCGTATTGACTGCCATTTGTAAAACCACAGATTTACTACAAATACCATGGTTAAACTATGGTTAATATAGCAAAACCATAGTTCATTTGTGGTTACCATGGTTTAACTACAGTAACCATGGTTTTTTGGTTTTATTTGTAGTAAAACCATGGTTAATTTTCTTAAGGGCAGGATAGCGATTTTACGAGCCCTGCACCTCAGATCTATCAAATTTGTGAAACACTGGTTTCGTTAAACAAAATAAATGATTATTTTAAAAGATTGACTCAAAAGAATCATCGGTTCACTAATTGGATCATGAACTTTTATTACCGATCCAAAGATTATCTATTATTAAACATCTTGAATGAATAAAGACGTCAAGTTAATCTGTAAAGCATATAAAGCTATCGTTTGAGTTTATAAACTTCTATTTCATGCATGATTGATATGGATCTGCTAACTGAATGCAAAGTGTGAGTTCTAGAAGAATGTTTGTGTCTTGATGAGCATGTATCCCTCACTAGGAGTCGCTAAATGAACAGCTGCTGTTCTTTTTTTTTTTTTCTTTTTTAGGATCAGTTGCCCTATTGGTTAAAATCACCAAACTGTATACTTAAATATTAAATTAATGACATCAAAACAGGGGTGTTTGCGTTATGATGTGGTGGGCTGCTGTGGGCCAGAAAGTCCAGGGCAACTTTTTGGTCCCAGTCCGCCCCTGAATGGTGCACCCCCTATCCAAAAAGCACAACCAGTTGTATTAATAATGTTATCCTGAGTGTGAAGTGTTACCAGAATTTGTTTTAATTAAGGTGAAAAATAAAAGTTTTGTGTTTAATGTATTTGTGCTGATGTTGAAATGGATTTTAAAATATATGGTATCGAAAAAAGTATCGTTAGGAACCGGTATCTGAACTGAGGTATCGAAATTGGCACCGGATCGAAAGATTTTGAACAATATCCAGCCCTATGTTCCAGTGACTTATTTCTTAGTTTCTGATAACTTCTCTTTGTTGATGAAATTTTGAGTTGCATGAAGTTGTCCTGAGAGGCATGTAAAGGGCGTGTTTTAGTGATGTGCAGCGGAGCTTCAGGCTCCACTGTGGAAACCCTGCGCTATTCTGGCCTCTGTGCTACAGGCACGAGGCTATGAGCCCCACACGGCCCGCTTTAAGCCATGGCTCGCACTGGCCCGACAGTGGAAATGCGGCTACTGATGGCTTGAGCAGAAGCTCACCAGAGGCCTCTCTACAAAAGTTGGCTTTGAAATCCATGCTCTATAAGGCACAGCACTGTTAAAATCCACAAACACAATAGTGTGATCTAGCTATTCAATACATCAAGCACTGCATTGATAAGACGAAGAAATAAAAGTGTGTAATCTAGAGTACATTCAACTCTTTCCAAAGGGTCGAACAGACACCTGAGCGAGTGTGAACCCCATGATCTTTCATGTTTGTCCCCCACACCCACACAGGGGGTCACTTTAACACCCTGCTGTTAACTGCACTCTTGCAACAAGTAACAAATAGGCAAGGCAAGTTTATTTATATAGCACATTTCGTACACATTGGTAATTCAAAGTGCTTTACATAAAAGAAAGTAAAATATTAATGAAGAACAAGAATAAAACAAGCAATTTTAAAACTTTTAAAATTATTAAAAAATTTACTTATTTAAAATGAATTTAAAACAGTTAGAAAAAAAATTTCACATAAAATAAAATAAATAAAAAAACAGTGAAAATATAGTGCAATCAGTTCGGACATTGCACAGTGCTCATTCATTAAATGCACAGCTAAACAGATGAGTTTTAAGTCTAGATTTAAATGTGATTAGTGTTTTAGCACATCTGATCTCTTCTGGAAGCTGATTCCAACTGCGGGCGGCATAGTAACTAAAGGAGGACTCCCCTTGTTTTGTGTGAACCCTTGGTATTTCTAACTTACTCGATCCTAGTGATCTGAGTGGTCTGTTAGGCTTATATTCAGTAAGCATATCTGAAATATATTTCGTTCCTAGGTCTTTTAGTGACTTATATACGAGTGAAAGTACTTTAAAATCAATCCTAAATGTAAATGGAAGCCAGTGTAAGGACCTGAGGACTGGTGTGATGTGCTCAGATTTTCTGGTTCGAGTCAGAATCCTGGCAGCAGCGTTCTGGATGAGCTGAAGCTGTCTAATGGTCTTTTTGGGAAGACGGATGACGGATGCGGAGTCCCACAAGGGTCAATTCTTGCACCGCTCTTGATTAGCATGTATATGCTCCCACTAAGTCAAATAATGAGAAAGAACCAAATTGCCTATCACAGCTATGCTGATGATACCCAGATTTACCTAGCCTTATCTCCAAATGACTATAGCTCCATTGACTCCCTCTGCCAATGCATTGATGAAATTAATATTTGGATGTGCCAGAACTTTCTTCACAATTTAAGCGAATATCATTTATTATCTTAATGAGTGATGTCTCTGTGCTGTGATGCGGTCGAAAACCAGGTATCCATTTGAGTTTAAGTATTTGTTCAGCTGATTAAAAACTACCTTTTCTATAATTTTGCCTATGAAAGGGAGATTAGATATTGGTCTAAAATTGCTCAAAATGGTGTTATCAAGATTGTTCTTTTTCAGGAGGGGCTTAACAACTGCAGTTTTTAAGGAGTTTGGAAATGTCCCAGAAAGAAGTGAGGCATTCACCACTTCTAAACGATCTGCTTCTAAGCAGTTAAGCACACTTTTGAAAAAAGATGTGGGAAGTGTGTCAAGATAGCAGGTTGACGATTTTAGGTGCTGCACTATGTCTTCCAGAATTTTGCTATCAATTGCTTCAAAAATAGACATAGTATCTTTTTGATATTGTGGCCTAATCTGTCTGACCTCTGCATTTCTTGAGGATGTGCCAATCGCCTTCCTGATATTGATGATCTTCGCAGAAAAGAAGGATGCAAACTCATTGCATTTGCAGTCTCAAACTCAGAGAGCATTTCACTGGGAATCTGACTTGAGGGGTTTGTCAGTCTCACAACAGTGGCAAAAAGAGAGTTATTTAAGTTACTGTTTATAAGATTTGAGAAGAAATTCTGTCTAGATGTGGCTAGTTTCACATTAAAATCATGAAGGCTGTCTTTATAGATGCTATAGTGAATTTCAAGTTTTGTCTTCCGCCACATCCGCTCTGCTTTTCTGCATTGTATTTTCATAGTCTGAACTGCTGTTGATCTTCTCCAAACTGATTTCTGTCTGTTTGTTTTCTTACTGACTATTACTGGAGCAATATCATCAATAGCATTCTTAACTTTTGAGTTAAAGGAATTAAGGAGAATATCAACAGAGTCTGCAGAAATGCTTGGTGTTAAAGATATAACCTCCATAAATAGTACACTTGTGTTCTCGTTAATGCATCTCCTTCTGACAGAGACCGATCTAGATTCAGTTGTAGCAGACATCAAAATATCAAAGAAAATACAGAAGTGATCAGATAGTGCTATGTCCTTAATAACAACGGATGAAATGTTTAGACCCCTACTGATGATTAAGTCTAGAGTGTGTCCACCTTTGTGTGTGGGTCCATGGACATGCTGATTCAAGTCAAAAGTGTTTAGAACTGTTATCATTTATTTTGTAGTTTTGTTTTCTGCATTATCTATGTGAATATTAAAATCCCCTGCAATAGCAAAACAGTCAAACTCTGAGGAAATCATTGATAACATTTCTGTGACCTCTTCAACAAAGGCTGGAGAGTATTTTGGAGGCCTGTAAATAATAATAAACAGAATGTGTGGAGCACAAACTTGCCTACCATGTCAACTATCTGATATTCCAATTCTTAGTTTAAAAACTTTTATAAATTATCTTGATCTATAACGAGATGAGCGCTGCAGTTCAGAGTCCTGTCAGCCGGATTTAACGTACAGCACTTGAATTCCCCAGTTTCTCCCGAAATACATGAAAGTAAGTGGCTGTTGAACTGGGAGAAGAATAGAGTAAACTTTATTGTTCTGCTATGTGTCTCATATATGAATAAAACACGTCTGCAAATTACATTTGATTAGTTTTTGCTGCTTCCATTGACATCAGTGTGTATTTTACAAACTACCAATGTATTGTTTTACTAGTGATTATGTATATTTAAATGTATGAAACTTAAAATAAACATTATGTGGTTGAAAACACTGCATATTAGTTGCGATATATGTTATATATATGTTATATATATGTTATATATATATAGTTGCGCGTCCGTCTCCGGCTCAGTGCCAGCCAGCGCGCGAAAGCTGTTTGAATCTGGCAGTTCTGTGATGCCACTGAACATTCTAAATCATACTCTCAGGGGCACAGAAATAAGAATCCAATATATGGTGCAAAAATGCAATTTTTATTTTAATTTTAATTAAAATGTACCCTAATTTTCAATTACATTTTTACATTTTCATTTACATTACATTTTCAATTATTTTTTTTTAAATATATCTGCTGACATTTGGACTGCCAACCAATCAGCAAACAGCAGCTGACTGTGACCCCAGCAGTCCATGATATAAACAGATAATTTTTGATTGCACATTGCCAGCTAGCAATATGTCGCAGAGCTACTTTCTTAATTTTTTTTAGCAAAAAACCTCGGCTTGATGGATAGCCGGACACAAGTCCTAACGTTACACCTGATGAGGATGTTTCTCCCTCCCTAGGCCCAACATCAACAGACAGTGTTGCCAGATTGGAAATGTCCAAGTATCGTACCAGAAGTTCAAAATTATCGTATTTGGAAGAAAATTATTACATTTAACAATTAACTATATTTTGTTACGACCTGCAAATTACCACTAGGAGTATGGTTGGACGGAAGCAGTGCCACAAAAATACTATCCCATAATTTTGCACAGTAATCTAAAAATAAATGCGGCACACCCAGATTTTCATATGCACACCCAGTCTCTTTTCTGGCTACGCTACTGACGTGATAAAACTGAAATAGAGAAAGCTACAAGCACAATGGGTTACCGCTTGTTCTGTAGGCATTTGTGAATGTTGCTGTTATTATAGCGAGGACCCGACACATATCACTGATAGCTGCTATCAGTGGTTTTTGGTTCACCTTCAGCAGAAAGAGGGTTTGGGCCCTGGCGTTGAGGCAGTGGTCGA
Organism: Carassius gibelio; assembly: GCF_023724105.1. Classification (NCBI taxonomy): domain Eukaryota; kingdom Metazoa; phylum Chordata; class Actinopteri; order Cypriniformes; family Cyprinidae; genus Carassius; species Carassius gibelio. The sequence goes on along the minus strand of NC_068403.1, from coordinate 23,075,825 downwards.
AATGCCTTGCAGGAGCAGGGACCACAGGCTTTGTTGGTTGGGGAGCCTGCCTTTTTTTGTTGATATCTGTGGGCTTGCAGCAAATGAGTGAGAAAGTTTAGTCCCAGCATACACCAATTCCTCCATTTTCTGTGAAAAGCACAGAAGTGGAGATGCTGAAGAAAGGGATAATATGTCCGGTGAGATGGGCTGTGTCTCTGGTGTTTCCGGTGGCAAATAAAACTGACATACAGTAAACTTTAACTGAAAATTCAAGTAAATTTCAACATTAATGTCATACAATACACGTGAAAATGACAGTTCAAAAAAGAGAAAAAAAATAAGTATTTGTGTTACGTGCCATTGTTTTGGTACAGTACAATACTTTAACCATTAAATGTGAAGTAAAACCATGTTCAAATTAAACAACATACAAAACTACCAAATATTGCAACAAGTGTGATTGCATCATATAATTTTTGTTAATGTTGTTCATTGTCTGGTTGACTATACATCTTGTATTCATTTTTTTTTTTTATTTCTGTCATATGCACATAAACTTATAGTCACCACTGATAACCTACTACTAAATATTGTAGAAACTTAATTTTCTGTAAAGTTGCTTTGCAATGATTTGTATAGTAAAAAGCGCAATACAAATAAACTTTAATTGAATTGAATTGAACAACAACAACTCATCTGACAAAAACATAACTAAACATTTACCACATTAAAGGGGGGGGGGTGAAATGCTCGTTTTCACTCAATATCCTGTTACTCTTGAGTACCTATAGAGTAGTACTGCATCCTTCATAACTCCCAAAAGTCTTTAGTTTTATTATATTCATAAGAGAAAGATAGTCTGTAACGATTTTCCCCTGAAAAACACGACCGGCTGGAGGCGTGACGTGTGGGCGGAGCTAAAGAATCACGAGCGCCAGTAGGCTTTTGCGTTGAGAGCGCTAGAAACTGTGACATTACCGTGAGGAAAAAAACATCATCCAAAACAAACCATGGCTAACAGTCAGATTCAGCGTATATTTATGATCCAGAATCAGATCCAGAGGCTGAAACTGAACGAGAGCAGCAGCAGCAACGACTCTCTCCGAGCGGGGCTCAAACCCGGGTCTCCGGCATGGGAGGCGGACGCACTAACAAGGAGGCAGAGATATTTGAAGCAGTTTTACTCACCGCCTGCGGTTCCAACACACGATCATGACCCTTTTTCGTTGGGATTGCATCATCAAATAAACGATACGCAAATCCGTCGTCAAACTGGGCCTTGTTTGTAAAACAAGCATCTTCGAAATGCAGGGAACAAACACAAACTCTTGCACAACTCCGTTGATGCTCTGTAAAAATAAACTCCATCCACTGGTCCCTTAATGCTGTTTTTTTTTTTTCTTGGTAATCTGTGCAGGGTTGTCTTGCCCTGGCAACCAAAAATACACTTCTTTTGTGACATTTCGCGACGCTCTCGCTCTGATCAGTGGATGTCTGTGCTCAGCCTCTCAGTGCTCTGCTATACGGGAGCGCGCGCTCTTCTGGCAGAAATGCCCTTAGGACCCATATAATGAAATTCCGCTCCATCTAACGTCACACAGAGCCAATACCCAAAAAAAACTTTCCGAAACTTGTGACAAACCGGAAGGAGTATTTTTGGAACAGAAATACTCCTTCAAACTTACAACTTAATTTTTGAAACTTTGACCATGTTTAGCATGGGAATCCAACTCTTTAACAGTGTAAAAAACTCAGTATGCATCAAATAGCATTTCACCCCCCCTTTAACATCACGTTTACTCGTCAATAAGGATGCATCTAACTACTGTATTTACCAAAAATAATTCATAACACCTTTACGAAAAAAAAAGTGACACTTCAACTTTTACAGAAATGGATTTCTTACATCTGCAATCGACAGCAATTTGCATCTTAAATTACTTGTAAGTTTACATAGCTGATTGACACAACATACATCGCTTACAGTACTTACAGTTACCAAAGTATGTTACCAAAATGGGGAGCTTCGCATCAGGACCAATTGTGATTAGTAAATTAGAACATTTGAAACAGAATTAGAACCAAAGATTGCGCTAGCCGGATCCTGCACTCTCCAGATCAATCTTCAGGTCTACATCGTGAATCCCATCTGGAGTATCCGGATCCGCTCCGAAGTCTTCCTCAAAAGCTTTATTAGTTTGGGAATATAAGTATTCCACGCCAATGAGTTCTCCTGTAGACAATCACAATGTAATGAGCACACGCTCATACAGGTGTAACTGCTACTACACAAAAGTGTCATGTGTGCACAAACATATTACCTGTATATTCGCCAGGGCTGGTATAGTCCTCAATTAAATTAAGGACCATAAATAGCTGGCTCAGGATTATGGCGTACTGCTGCAGTTGGCCACCATAGCAGATATCCTTTCTGCCTCACCTTCAATGGCAGCAACCGCGTAAGCCTCATTCCACTGTACAAGCCCTTCCATCAAGTACATCTGAAAATGAAGGTCACTCGCACTTGTTCCTGAAAAAGCAAGCAGAAAGAAGTTAGCACCATGGAAAACACATGAACATACAAAACACATTGTTTAGGAAAAATGCTAACCTGGCACAAAGCGGTTTAGGTGCAGGTGGAAGGACTCCAAGGATGTTGAGCCATGTGCACAACGATACTGGGGCAGAATGACCTCCCCTTTAGTCACCTGCCCTATCTTCCTGTATAGCTGCACACCTGGTGGGTCCTGGATGCAGTTCATGTGGCACTGCTGTGTCCGCCAGATCTCTTCCATCCTGTCCTTGTCAAAGAGCATGATTCCCATTGTGTCCATTGCCTCCATGAAGTCGTTTAGAAGCTGTTCTATCAGCTCCTTCGTCTCCTTGGCCCCTTCACTGTCACCCATGCAGCGGTTCCAGCAGCATGACCAGCTAGCTTCTTGGTGACCTAGAGTACATGATAAGTATTATCATTATTAAAGGAACAGGGCATTTTTATTTTACAATAAATAAAAAAATTACACTATACTGTATGTAACACTGTAAGGGAAACAGGTCAATTTAGCTCAAAGGGAATCATTTAAGATTTTAAAGGGAATTTGAACAGAATCACTGTTTCACGGCTGTTAACGGAGACGCGCCTGCGGTTCAGTGAACGAGCCATTTAACATCAGATCTGCGCTGGATACTAATATCCAAACTATAGTGAAAACACTATCAATTAGCACAGTAACAAGATCGGCAGTTTAAGACATTAACTTGTAAGCACAAAACACAAGATACTTCTCTTTTCAATATGAATAAGGCTTTATTAGATAAATCTAAGACATATAAACTAATCTAACACATAAACGCACACACACATTCACACAAGTTGCAGGGAGGTCGAAAGTTAAGGAAAGATGAGTTTAAGAGAATGGAAATATGGAATCCCAAGTTTACAGCAATACGTTAAATTGCATAGACATGAACAACCATCAATCACGTAATTAGCCCTTGCATTGAGTTCCTCAATGTGACTAAAATTATATTAGATACACCAGCACAACAAATATCTGGGGATACGTTGCCTTAGTTTCCTGTGAAAGGAACTCCCGTTGAAAGGGGTATCCCGGTGTCGCTGATTGGCTGGAAGTTCAGTAGGGAAGTGACGTCTTGGGAAGCCCGTGGTTGTTGGGCGTTGGCTGAAAGTGCAGAGTCGTGTGCGCTGGTTGAAGTTGAACGGGCATCCGAGGTCAGGCGTCGGAGACTCGACATTACAAAACTTAACTCAGAACACGAAACTCTCAAACGGAAAAGAAAAGAAATAAAGTTTGACGAGACTAGGTTGTGTTCCTTCTCATTGTGGCATAGAAGCAGCAGGCAGGCACGCTGGAACCGCGCTCAAAGAACAATGATGACTAACCGCATGGCTAGATGCTACAAGCTAAAGCTAGGTAGCAAAGCTACAAGCTAAAAGCTAAGAGCAGGCATGACTAATAGCATGACTGATAGCACGAGCAAGGCTGGAACTAAAAGCCGACATGGCTAATAGCAGCAGCTAGGGACTAAAAGCAGACTAAAAGCAAGGCATGACTGATAGCACAAGCAATGCTAGAACTAAAAGCAAAATTTCATGGGGTCCAAAGTATTTAAACTTCCTTGTTGGCCACCCCTCAAATGTTGCCTTGACCAATCAGATATGGTCTTGAGTCTGGGGTATCATAAATCATTTGTTTATCTTACCAAGCATGTGGTTCTTGCCTCACAGGGTCTAATTTTGGACATGATTCCTATAACATGATTATGATATATTTTACAAATAAATGATTGTCAGGACAATATCAAGCAAGAAAATTCGATTACCTCAATACTAGACATGACTATGTATCCTATAGTTATCAAAATACATACACAATAAGTGATTATACATGATAGTCAAATGTGTGGGTTACACAAATGAATATGGAGTTAAGCAATGGAACGATTCATTTACAAGTCTTTTTGAGTTCATTCTGGTCCATATATAATGTATAAAAAGCAGTTTCTTTGCCATTCTCTGGCAAAGGGACTTTTCTGTGAAGACAAAGGTTTAAAGCCCTTCCCCCTTAGGAATTTCAGTTTGGTTTCACTGGCTGGGGGGAAGTCAATGCAAGTATTTAACTTGATCTCCTGGGTTTACATGTGATGTCCAGCGTTGCATTCCAATCACGAACAATAAATTTGACAATCTCTTCTTCTAATTAAAATTGTCAATAATTGTTCTATTGGTGTTAATGTTGAAAGCTGTTGTGTGAACAAGTTGGTTGGTTGGTTATCTTGCTTGGTTCTTGTGGCACTAGAACTGATTTATGACTTCCTGAGGAGTTCGGCTCTCGTTTCAATGCACACAGCTCTGATAGACTCTTTGATTTGTCTGGTTTGACTCATTTCTGCTACACACTAAATCAGGTGTTACCACTGTTAAATATTGTTAGCATATATGTCACAATATATGCATACATTGCAAACTAAGAGCATTAGTTTCCAATATATGGAAATGTATTATGTAATATATCACATTATACAGGTCCTTCTAAAAAAAAATTAGCATATTGTGATAGTTCATTATTTTCCATAATTTAATGATAAAAATTAAACTTTCATATATTTTAGATTAATTGCACACCAACTGAAATATTTCAGGTCTTTTATTGTTTTAATACTGATGATTTTGGCATACAGCTCATGAAAACCCAAAATTCCTATCTCAAATGAAAACCTAAAATTCATTACTCAAAACCGCAATCATGGGTAAGACTGCCTACCGGACTGCTGTCCAGAAGGCCATCACTGACACCCTCAAGCGAGAGGGTAAGACACAGAAAGAAATTTCTGAACGAATAGGCTGTTCCCAGAGTGCTGTATCAAGGCACCTCAGTGGGAAGTCTGTGGGAAGGAATAAGTGTGGCAAAAAACGCTGCACAACGAGAAGAGGTGACCGGACCCTGAGGAAGATTGTGGAGAAGGACCGATTCCAGACCTTGGGGGAGTCTGGAGTAGAAACATCCAGAGCCACCGTGCACAGGCGTGTGCAGGAAATGGGCTACAGAGAAGCAGCACTGGACTCTTGCTCAGTGGTCCAAAGTACTTTTTTCGGATGAAAGCAAATTTTGCATGTCATTCGGAAATCAGGGTGCCAAAGTCTGGAGGAAGACTGGGGAGAAGGAAATGCCAAAATGCTTGAAGTCCAGTGTCAACTACCCACAGTCAGTGATGGTCTGGGGTCCCATGTCAGCTACTGGTGTTGGTCCACTGTGTTTTATCAAGGGCAGGGTCAATGCAGCTAGTTATCAGGAGATTTTGGAGCGCTTTTTTTCGTTTTTCAGCACGACCTGGTACCTGCTCACAGTGCCAAAACCACTGGTAAATGGTTTACCGACCATGGTATTGCTGTGCTCAATTGGCCTGCCAACTCTCCTAACCTGAATCCCCATAGAGAATCTGTGGGATATTGTGAAGAGAAAGTTGAGAGACGCAAGACCCAATACTCTGGATGAGCTTAAGGCCACTATCGAAGCATCCTGGGCCTCCATAACACCTCAGCAGTGCCACAGGCTGATTGCCTCCGTGCCACGCCGCATTGAAGCAGTCATTTCTGCAAAAGGATTCCCGACCAAGTATTGAGTGCATAACTGAACATAATTATTTTAAGGTTGATTTTTTTTTTGTATTAAAAACACTTTTCTTTTATTGGTCGGATGAAATATGTTAATTTTTTGAGATAGGAATTTTGGGTTTTCATGAGCTGTATGCCAAAATCATCAGTATTAAAACAATAAAAGACCTGAAATATTTCAGTTGGTGTGCAATGAATCTAAAATATATGAAAATTAAATTTTTATCATTACATTATGGAAAATAATGAACTTTATTACAATATGCTAATTTTTTTAGAAGGACCTGTATTATGCTGTATATTCACATAGGCCTGTTGAAAACTGCCTGTTATTTATCAGACAAATATTTAGATTGTTAGATGGTAAGCTTTGGGCAATAGTGGATACTTATTTAATAAAAAAATTAGTGAAGCCATATGCAACTTTGATTGTGTTATTTATAATTTTTCCATTTATTTTAATTTCTTAAAGTCGTTTCGTTTTTGTATCCTGTCCTACAAGTCTTTTCAGTTGGTTTCAAATTATTTTGGGATCCCCTTTTGCATTTTCTATTATGGTAAAAACAAATCTGCTTTTTACCTTGTGTATAGTTTTTTTTTTTTATAAATATGTTTATTGTGCAAACTTCCAAACATGTTACAGACGGTAAACAGGTCAACTGTAAATAAGAAGTCTGGCATTTTTCCATTTTCTTTTCCCTGGAGGTAAATCTTTTATGTAAAAGAACATAGATGAAAAAAAAAAAAAATAAATACAAAAAAAAAATAAAAAAATAAAAAATAAATAATAATAATAATAAAGATAAAAAGCAATAATAAAAAAAAAAAACACTCAAAAACAAAAAACAGAAAAGGAAAAGGTATTCGATCAAATTTAAGAGTCTAGCGAAGTTAGGGAGTTAACATAAGAGAGAAATGGGTCCCATGTATTATGAAATCGTTTCACAGATCCTCTAACTGTATGTTTGATTTTTTCTAAATGAAGAAAAGACATTAAATCTTTTAACCAAGAGGTTGAGCCAGGGGGATTAGGACTCTTCCAATGTAGCAATATACGTCGTTTGGCTATGAGGGCAGAAAACGCAACAAGGTCAGCTTGATATTTATTAAACCTGTTCTCAGGGGACACACCAAAAATTGCAATTAGAGGGCATGGGGTTAGGGGGATGCCCAGAATAACAGAAAGGGAGTTGAAGAAAGACGACCAGAAGGAGTCGAGCCTAGGGCAGGAGAAAAACGTATGTGTATGATCTGCAGGGGAAAGGGAACATCTAATACAAGAATCATCCGTGTCAGGGAATAATCTCTTTAGCCTAGCCTTAGTGTAGTGGATCCTATGTACCACCTTAAACTGAATAAGGCTCAAACGAGCACAAGTGCAAGTGGAATTGATCCTAAGCAGCGACTCTCTCCACCAGTCCTCGTCTAGTGCCAGTCCAAGCTCTTTTTCCCATGTATCCTTTAGCCAAACAAGGGAAGATATTTGCGAGGAGAGTAAAAGATTGTAAGTTGGTCCAATATTGTTTTGTGATGCTGATGGAGACATTATATTATCTAAAAGAGTCTCCTCGGGTAGGTTAGGAAAGGATGTAAAATTAATTTTAACAAAACTACGAAGTTGGAAATATCTGAATCGACCATGAATAGATAAGCTAAATTTAGTAACAAGGTTTTCCCAACTACCAAATATTTTGTCTAGGAAGAGATCACAAAAAGAGACCAGACCCTTCTTTTTCCATAATTTAAAAGTTGGGTCTAGCAAAGAAGGTAAAAAGAGGTGGTTATTGCAAATAGGGGAAAGGACAGAAGGAGATTTTAATCCAAAATGTTGCCTGAACTGTTTCCAGATTTTTAGCGAAGAAAGTACAACCGGGTTATTAGTATACAGAGAAGGCCGCGTTGTAAGTGAAGCAAAAAGCAGTGCAGGTAGAGATGAAGTGCAAGAGCTGGCTTCTATAATACACCAATTAGTGTCAGGGGAATGATACCAAGTTTTAAGCTTCTGGACATTAGCAGCCCAATAATACAACTGAATATTAGGGAGAGCAAAACCTCCATCACGTTTGGGCCTTTGGAGGATTGATAATTGAATTCTGGGGGACTTGCCCGCCCATATGTATGAAAGTACAGTGGCATCGAGTGATTTAAAAAAAGATTTAGGGAGAAAGATCGGGAGAGTCTGGAAGAGAAATAGAAACCGAGGTAATATGTTCATTTTAATTGTTTCGATGCGACCCACTAGTGAAAGAGGTAGTATCCTCCATCTCTGAAGGTCTGATGTAATCTTCTCAGTCAATTCCACAAAGTTATTCTTATAAAGTGAGCTAAAGGAGTGTGAGATGTTTACACCCAAGTATTTAAAGCCACTAAGAGATAAATGGAAGGGTAGCGCGTCAGGAGGAATCAATTTCGCTAACTGGTTAACGGGGAAACATACACTCTTTGCGATGTTCAGTTTATAACCAGAAAATACTCCGAAGGCCTCTAGCAGATTTACTATTCCGTCAACACAACTTACTGGGTCTTGAACATATAATAGTAGATCATCAGCATATAGTGCTACTCTGTGTTCGACACCTCCTCTAATTATGCCTGAAAATAATGTGGATCCTCTCAGGGCTATAGACAGAGGCTCTATAGCGAGTGCAAAAAGCAATGGCGAAAGGGGGCATCCTTGGCGTGTGCCACGTGAGAGAGGAAAAGGAGGCGAGGTTTCGGAATTTGTTTTAACTCTTGCCACTGGAGCAGAATAGAGAAGACGAATCCATGAGACAAATTTAGGGCCGAATCCAAATTTTTGGAGGATTGTGAACAAGTAGTTCCATTCCACCCGGTCAAATGCCTTCTCCGCGTTGAGCGAAATAACCATCTCAGGATTTGGAGAGGCAGAGGGAGTCAGAATTACATTTAGAAGTTTACGTACACTAAATGACAGTTGGCGGCCCAAAATGAAGCCTGTTTGATCCTCTGATATAATATCAGGGAGGCAGGCCTCAAGTCGGCATGCCAGTATCTTTGCCAGTAACTTGACGTCATTGTTAAGCAAGCTAATTGGTCTGTAGCTACTACATAGGTTTGGGTCCTTATCTTTTTTTAGTATGAGGGATATCAGCGCCTCGTTCAGTGTCGGTGGCAGAACTCCCTGCTCTAATGAATCATTAAAAACATCTAATAATAAAGGAGCAAGCTGTGCAGAAAACTTCTTAAAAAACTCAGCGGAGAAACCATCTGGGCCGGGGCTTTTGTTATTCTGCATCAGAGAAATGCCAGAAGTGATTTCTTGTAGACTGAGTGGTTTATCCAAATTTTCTGCTGCTTCCTTACTTACCGATGGTATATCTAAATTATTAAGAAAAATTTCCATGACAGAGGTATCAGGGGGAGGTTCTGATTTATAAAGGTTAGAATAAAACGAAGAGAACTCCAAGTTTATGTTTGTTGGGTCTGTAGTCAGTATCTGGGCAGAGTCATATATTTGGGAAATAAAGTGAGAGGCATGCTGATGTCTCAACTGTGAGGCTAGAAGACGGCTGGCTCTGTCCCCATGCTCATAGTAAGTTGCTCTTGTCCGTTGTAATAGGTGTTCTGCTTTATTTGTTGTCAGGAGGTCAAATTCGGTTTGTAACTGCAGACGTTTAGTTACCAGAGCAGGATTTAGAGAAGAGGCATGTTGCCTATCAATGGCTAAGATAGAGTCTATAAGTTGTTGCTGCCTTAATCTTCTGGATTTAGACAAGTGCGCACTAAAAGAGATAATACGCCCACGTATAAAAGCTTTTAAAGTTTCCCATAATAGCGATGGGGAGACGTATTCAGACCTGTTGGTCTCTAAAAAGAAATTTATGTCTGAAGATACATAGTCGCAGAACTCTGCATTGGCCAACAGACTTGTGTTCAACTTCCATCCTCCTTGATGCCTATGCGAACCCGAGGGAAGACAAAACCCAATTCTGTGAGGAGCATGATCAGAGATTACTATGGCAGTGTAATCTGTAGATCTGACGAAAGGTAAAAGGGCCTTATCAATAAAGAAAAAATCTAAGCGGGAGTAAACTTGGTGGACAGTAGAGAAATAAGAAAAGTCTTTAGTTTTAGGGTGAAAGAAACGCCAAGGATCAACACACCCCACCCGATCCATAAGTGTCAATAATGTCTTAGACATAGCTGTTGGCATGGTCGATCTGGGCTGTGAACGATCGAGGTTTGGATCAACAACGCAGTTGAAATCTCCTCCCAGTATAAGATGATGAGAATTTAAATTTGGTAGATGGGAAAATAACGTGGACATAAAATTTGGGCTATCCCAGTTAGGTGCATACACACTGACTAGCACAACCGGCGTTTGATGAAGAGTACCAGAAACTATAATGTAACGACCACCAGGATCAGAATGTATATGATCGGGGACAAACTTAATTCGTTTATGTATTAAAATGGCTGTGCCCCTGGATTTACTATTGAAGTTGGAGTGGAACATCTGACCAACCCATGGTTTACAAAGCCTAGAATGGTCAATTGTACGTAGGTGAGTCTCCTGCAAGAAAACAATGTCAGCGGAAAGATACTTTAAGTGTGAGAAAACCCTGGAACGCTTAATCTGCCCCCCCAAACCCCGCACATTCCAAGTAATAAAGTTGATTTTATGTCTGGCTATACCCCCTGGCATTACAGAAGCACTTGTCATTTATAATATGTAAGGTAGACAAGACTGAGTGTAAAAGTAGTAGTTTGGGAACCGAAGGTATAGAAAGAAGAAAGAGCGAGGAAAACAAAAGCCGACAAAAAAAAAAAAAAAAAAAAAAAAAAAAAAAAACGACAATACAAGTCGTATCCTCCCCCCTCCCACCCTTGAGTTATACCAACGAGTGTACATACAACCGGATAAGCATGAAGTGTCATATGCTCCTAACATTGTATTTTTGCATACCCTGAATATTACAGTTAACCGAAAGGAAGAGAAAAAGCAGCCTGGAAGCAGTATCGCAACCGCGAGCTTCAAAGTGGCTAACCCCAGTGACATAACAGTGCACAGATACCTATACAATTGGAGCAGTATTGCGAATGGGCTGTAAATTGTAAAGTGGCATTGCTTAGTCCCAAGCCTAAAACAGTCTTAATCATGAAACCAGAAACGGAAAGGGCTACTGCTACTGTCATAACGAAACAAAATGAACATAGCTTTCACAGCAGTCCAACTGAAGACCGACAGAACTAACCAGAATACTAACCAGAATAGCAACACCTGAATATATATATATTCCTTTCTTTTCCCTTCCTTTTTCAATCTGTTGCTGAAGTCTCCTTGGCTGGAAAGTACTGTCGGTAGAAAGACTCCGCGGCCTCGGGAGAGTTGAAGACGTGCTCCCTGTTGTTGTGGGTGACTCGGAGGCGCGCCGGATACAGCAAGCCGAACTTCACTCCCCGTTGGTAGAGAAGCCCCTTAACTGGGTTGAATGCTGCTCGCCTTCTCGCAACCGCCGCGCTAAAATCCTCAAAGATTTTGATTTTATGGCCGTTATAAGAAGAGTCCTTATGTGACTTTGCCCACCTTAGAACAGCCTCCTTCTCCATATAGCGATGAAACCTGACAATAATCGGGCGCGGAGGATCATCCGGTCGGGGTTTCGGCTGTAGGCTGCGGTGTGCGCGGTCTAGCTCAGGTGGCCCAGAAAGTAGGTCCCCCAGCAGGTCAGCGAACAGCCCGGCCATATAAGCTCTAGCATCCTTTCCCTCCACGTTCTCCGGGAGTCCCAGCACCCGGACATTTTGGCGTTTTGAGCGGGACTCCAAGTCCTCCACTTTCGCTTTGAGCTCTGTATTCTCTTTCACCACCGATCTCAGGTCAGACTGGAGCCCGCTCACGTCCAGTTCTAGCTGCGTTAATCTGTCACTGTGGTCGGATAAGCTAGTCTCCATCTCTCTGATAGTAGAAGTTTGTTCAGCCAGGCTTAGCTGGAACGATTCGACCGACGAACGGATAGGTTCCAGGGAGCTATTTAGTAAAGCTGTGAGTTCGCCGGTCATGTTCCTCCTCAGTTTTTCAAGTTCTAGGACAAGCGTTTCCGTCGTTAGAGGTGCTACGTGGTCTTCCTCCATACTGCTACATAATTTAGCACTCTGCTGCTTTTCAGCTTTACTACCTGATTTTCCTGCTTTACTCATTTTGCTTCACGAGTTCCGTTTTGAAGCAAAGTAACCGTTACAAAATAAAGTATTATGCGATGGTGAAGGGTATTTAATGAATAAGCTAAATCGAAAGGGTGCGGAGCTCAGACAACGTGCGTCTTACCACCACATGGCTTGAGCCGGAAGTTGTGTATAGTTTTAACAATCTTATTCCTCAGTGTTGTAAATAGATTTTAAGCACTAGCTGACTTGGTTTTTATTGCATTCTTTAAACGCATGATCCCTCTCTTTTATTAGTTTGAGTATGTTCATGTTCATCCAGGGAAGTATATTTTTATTGTGTTTGTTTACAGCTAAATCTTTGATTGTTCTCTCAATTGTCGTCATAAAAGATTCACAGTCCATTTCACAATTTGTTCCCAACAATATGTGATCTCAGTCAATCTCATGGACAGCTCTATTAAATCCTTCTTGGCGGTTTTTTGGAATTCCTACAAACTCACGCTCTCTGACAGAATAATTATATATATATATATATATATATATACATATATATATATATACACATATATATATTTCCTACATCCATAAAATTATTAAGGCTGAAACGATTCCTCGAGTAACTCGATTACAAAAAATGATCGAGGCAAATTCCTCTGCCTCTAAGCCTCTTTTAATTTATTTTAAATCTCACGTCAGGTTCTTTCGCAATGATTTTTTTAATGTGACAATGCGTTTACGTCACCCAAAAAGCAGAAGGAAACTGCAAGGAGTCAGCAGTGTTTTGATTTGAGGGCACAGGCAAATGTAAAAAGAACGTCATGGCGTGTGTCCATTGCAAGATAGAGCTGGCATACATATACCACAACCTATGATTTCCGTGATGCAGAAAACACAGAGGGAATCACGGAATCCAGTCATAAAAACTTAATTTACAGTTTTTCAAACTGTAATCAAAAATAGGTTATTGCACTTACATCAAATCACGATATAGACTAATATCTGTGAATATTAAGCCGGAACAGTCTATTTAAATATGAATCCTGCATGTTCTGCGTGTCTCTGTTAATGAATGGAGCAGAAGTGCGTCTTCCTTTATCAAACACACTGAAGCACGCGTGACGCTCCGGTGATTTCAGCATCTGTTGTCTCACTTTATGAGCATTTGACCACTTGATTTGAGTAAAACTAGCGTCACATCACGTACACAGAACTGTAAATGTACGTCAACCCATCAAAATAAAAGGCCGTTAGTTTAAAGGCCATGTTGCAGGTTAACCACCACTTTTGATAAATGGGTACATAAATCACTCAGGATATGTATATCATTTTTAAAATGTCTGAAAAATGGTCTTAACGACCAGTTTTTTACGTTTTTGGTATTAACTAGGGCTGTCACTTTTGAAATTTTTAAGACATAAGTGTTCATTGAATCGATTGTAAAATCGATTTTCCATGTCTAAAAATTCTTTTTTTAAAATGTCCTTTTTCAACATCAAATAACGAACGAATGCAAAGAGAGCACTGGAAACGCACAAGTCAGCAATATTTCTTATTTATTTGCATGAAGTTTCGTGCAGAACAGCAACAGGAGTGCAACATTCTGGAAAAAATATATATGCAGAGGGGACGGCTGCCATAACAAAAGAAAAACATCACTGCAGGCTCCACCCGGCTGCATTTATGATTTAGGCAATTCAAAAATCTCTAAGATTATTTTAAATAATGATTCAATCCATTTCAAACAACTGTTAAAAAAAAATGAAACTTTAAATGAACTTGAGAACAGGCCATGTGTGTGTTTTTTACTGAACGTAACCGACACTAAGGCTAGGCAGCACAAGGAAGGCATAAGGAAATGCACCTAAAGGCTAGGACCATTACAAATTTATTGGACAGGAAAACAAGTTGATCAAGAGCAGAGCGTTTTTTTATTCACTGTATGTCCAGCTGTTGAGAAGACACGCTCCGACCGCACTGATGTCCCAGGGACACTCAGGTACAGCTACGCAAGTTGGGGGTATTACCAGTCGCTGTCAGCTTGCAATGGTCCTTTTCATAACTCAGAATCTCCTGTAACTAGTGTTTGCGTTTGGTGTGAACACAGAGAGGTCGCTTTCGACGTCACTGGGTCTTACAGGCGTGTAAAATTGCTGGTATTTTAAATCTAGCTTTCGCAACGCATAAGTTACTGCACTTTCGGAATTCTTAATTTTATTTTTCTGCTTGTTTGTGAGTTTTGTTACATCTATATTTTTTAATTGTTTAATTCTTTTCAAATTAATAGTGTACACATTTGGTTAAAATTGATTCCCTATTTTAATTTTCAAAACTTTTTTTGGTTGGTCCGATCGATTGTGCAAGCGATTTTTCAAACTAAAATTGACAGCACTAGTATTTTTTTTTTTACGCAACTCAGTGATGACGTCACGTTGGGGAGAAGTCGAGGAAAGGTAGCCTTAGCCTAGTATGATGCCGCGTTCCAGGCAACCCGTAACCCGTGTTTTTCCAACCTTAAGCCCGTAAAAGTGCACTGGAACTGCAATCAAAACCGTGACTTCCCACCTGTGAACTCTTGTCTCGTACTAGATTGATGTACTCCGAGGTCACACAGCACGCAAAACAACGATGGCAGCCCCTACGAATAATACTGCCTACGGATGCAGTGTTTATGCAAGTGGTACACGTTGAAAAAAGGTTTTAGGTCAATGTAACGTTGCAATAAAATAAATAATCTAGTTGCAATATCTTGCGCTCAGAAAGTTTGGCTTAACTTGCCTGGAACAGTACAAAGTCGTTAGTCATGGTATTAAAGGGGGGGGGGGGTGAAATGCTCATTTTCACTCAATCTCCTGTTAATCTTGAGTACCTATAGAGTAGTACTGCATCCTTCATATCTCCAAAAAGTCTTTAGTTTTATTATATTTAGAAGAGAAAAATAGTCTGTGCCGATTTTTTTCGGAAAAACACGAGCGGCTGTAGGCGTGACGTGTGGGCGGAGCTAAAGAATCACAAGCGCGAGTAGGCTTTTGCGTTGAGAGGGTTTGGAAGTTGTGACATTACCGTGAGGAAAAAAAAAACATCATCCAAAACAAACCATGGCCTACAGTCAGATTCAGCCGTTTATTTATGATCCAGAATCAGATCCCGAGGCTGAAACTGAACGAGAGCAGCAGCAGCAATGACTACAACAGGACGTCTCTATGTGGTATTTAACTGTATATATTTGCTTAGCGGTTTTGGAAAATGACTAAGTTCCTCTTTATATCGTCTTTTTTTTTTCTTTAAAGGTGTACAAAGTTTACTTGATGTGCTTATGCGCCGAAGTTAACAACACAGAGATATTTGAAGCAGTTTTACTCACCGCCTGCGGTTCCAACACACGATCGTAACCCTTTTTCGTTGGGATTGCATCATCCTTAAGAAATAAATTATACACAATTCCGGCGTCAAACTGGGCCTTGTTTGTAAAACAAGCATCTTCGAAATGCAGGGAACAAACAAAAACACTTGCACAACTCCTTAGATGCTCTGTGAAAATAAACTCCGTCCACTGGTCCCTTAATGTTTTTTTTTGGTAATCTGTGCAGGGTTGTCTTGCCCTCGCAACCAAAAACACACTTCTTTTGTGACATTTCGCTCTCGCTCTGATCAGTGAATGTCTCTGCTCTATGGGCACGCGCGCGCTCTTCCAGGAGAAGTGCCCTTAGGACCCATATAAGGAA
Source organism: Carassius gibelio (assembly GCF_023724105.1). NCBI lineage: Eukaryota > Metazoa > Chordata > Actinopteri > Cypriniformes > Cyprinidae > Carassius > Carassius gibelio. Next base: position 23,059,856 of record NC_068403.1, on the reverse strand, counting down.
ATTCTGCTCCATCTAACGTCACACAGAGCCATACTCGAAAAAAACTTTCCGAAACTTGAGACAAACCAGAAGTTTGTTCCAAAAATACTCCTTCAAACGTACAACTTAATTTTTGAAACTTTGTCCATGTTTAGCATGGGAATCCAACTCTTTAACAGTATAAAAAACTCAGTATGCATGAAATAGCATTTCACCCCCCCCCCCTTTTTGAGCTTTAAATAGTGATTACAAGCTCAAAAACCTGCCAGACGTGAGAGGGCAAATGAGGAATTGCCAAGAACTGATGTCCATCAAAGCTTATTGAATGCATGGTCTGAGGAGAATGAGTGGAGAGTTTGTGAAGTGTCCTGGTGAGTTGCTATCATTTAGCATCACAGCAATGAGCACTGGAGCTAGTCTACGAGCAGCAGTGCACAATAACGACACATATTTTTTTTACTCTCATTTAATAGCACTGAGTGAAAAATCAACGTTTTCTTTATATCTAGTGGCAGTGATCATGACGTTAGTTCAGATAAGTGCCGTTAACCTTTGTCATACTTTCGTAGAACTGGTAAACTTTGTCTTTGTCATCTAGAGATAAAAGGCATCATGCTAGCTATATAGACGTTTCTAAGTGTTTATCTCGTCCTCCGGTAAAAATGTTGTTGCAATTGTTGCAAACGTAGCCGCGTGTCTGTCACTGTGTTTGGCAGTAACAAGAGGCGAAACTCCGTTGCAGTTTTGACAACCATCGCTAGATGGTGCTGCTATCGCGCTGCGGCCATTTTGGACTGAACCAACGGCTTTACCGTTGGCAGAACTACCGTATACACTGCAGCATTAACATTATGTCTGTAAATTGGAAACAAAGAAAACAGTGTTCTGCCATCAACTGTAACAACTATCAGTGTACAACCAAGCAACTAGCATTTCATAGATTCCCCAGAGATTCAGAGAGGTAAAATAGAAAGGTGTTTTATTAACGTTAAAGTGAGCTAACGTCAACGATAACAGGTGCTGTAACGTTAATGTAAGCTATCCCATGACCGCAGTAACAGTTTGCTAACGTTATGTATTTGGTCAAAATTGGGTCAATACTCGAAATGGGCTTTTTAAATCGCATATTTTCAGAGATATATGAACAACTGACCTGGCAAATGACCGCTTTATTAATTCATTGTTATCACTAAATTAACCCTTTAACTGTCACCCTTTTTCGCATAAACATGAAAATCACTATCCAAACTTAAATGGTTGTAATTCAAGAACGCTTTGGAATATAGACTTATGGTTGGTCTTGTTTTAAAGAAGACATTTGCTAGGTTATTGTTGAAGTGAAATAAATTATGAAAATGAAAAGTTATATACGTTTGAGTTTATTAAAATGTACAAATTAAAAAATATAATTATTTATATTCTATATAAAAAAAAAAAAAAATATATATATATATATATATATATATATATATATATATATATATATATATATATATATATTATACAAAATATATTTTACTCTATAACTGCAAGAAAATGAAAGCAAAAAATCTGAACAAGTTGTGTTTCACATTTTAGGTGAAATGTGCACTTCACTTGCATGATGTTTGATTTGTGTGTAATGCAGGCAGAAATGATGGGGTGATCTACTTACCATCACCAATTTTATTAGTTAATTTTGTGATGATCTTCTATTACTATTAAATATTCTCTCTTGACTAATGTGTTGTACCTTTCACCTACTCACTGTTCATTGTGTTTTGTCAATCATTTCATGAGGAACATGGGCTGTTGTTACTTGTGTTTTCAAATTGTGCTGTGTATGAAAATGGGAGTTATCCCCAAAAGTTATTGGGGTAAATAAGTAGCCCATTTGACAGCTTCATGCTCTATGACGAAATTGTTTAATTATAAACCGATCCATAAGCATTATTTTGTTGTACATTATTCAACATGCCGTTTTAGTTTAGGCTATAGCTGACATCCCAACGTGCAAAAGGTCATTTCAGGGAGGTATCCCCAGCACCCTCCCCCACCCCTTGTAAAGTAAAAGAATGTGTCTTTTACTTTCATTTTTGTTCCGACACTCTACCTCTGCCATGGCGCTCCTGTTTCTAGATACAGTTAAAGGGGAGGTGAAATGCTATTTCATGCATACTGAGTTGGATTCCCATGCTAAACATGGACAAAGTTTAAAAAATTAAGTTGTACGTTTGAAGGAGTATTTTTGTTCCAAAAATACATCTTCCGGTTTGTCTCAAGTTTCGGAAAGTTTTTTTCGAGTATGGGTCTGTGTGACGTTAGATGGAACGGAATTTCCTTATATGGGTCCTAAGGGCACTTCTCCCGGAAGAGCGCGCGCTCCCGTAAAGCAGAGCAGAGACATTCACTGATCAGAGCGAGAGGGAAATGTCACAAAAGAAGTGTGTTTTTGGTTGCCAGGGCAAGACAACCCTGCACAGATTACCAAAAAAAAAAAAAAAACAGCATTAAGGGACCAGTGGACGGAGTTTATTTTTACAGAGCATCAACGGAGTTGTGCAAGTGTTTTTGTTTGTTCCCTGCATTTCGAAGATGCTTGTTTTACAAACAAAGCCCAGTTTGACACCGGATTTGCGTATCGTTTATTTCTTAAGGATGATGCAGTCACAACGAAAAAGGGTCACGATCGTGTGTTGGAACCACAGGCGGTGAGAAAAACTGCTTCAAATATCTCTGTGTTGTTAACTTAGCTATCGGCGCGTAAGCACATCAAGTAAACAACATGCGATGTTGTCATCAAACTGCACTTTCCACATGTACACCTTAAAAAAAAAAAAGATGACATAAAGTGGAACTTAGTCATTTTCCAAAACCGCTAAGCAAATACAGTTTCAATACATACTAGGGCTGTGCAAAAAATCGAATGCGATTTTCATGCACCTCTCATCAGTAAAGACGTTCCTGTAATTAGAAGTATATCTCCAGCATGTGCGTTCAGATCAGGGTTGCCAGGTTTTCACAGCAAATCCTGCCCATTTGCTTCTTAAAACTAGTCCAAAACTAGCCCAATCGCGTTTCCGGGAGGTTCCCCCATAAAAATTGCTTCCCGGGGTTAAAATATACATTTTTGGGAAGGGTTTACCTGGTAAAATTAGCATTTTAGGGGCTAAATATCACGTTATTGGTATTGGTATTGTTTCAAACCGCGGACATGAAAAACAACCGCAGACTTGGCAACACTGGTTCAGGTGGAGCGGCAGTTACTACACAGAGCCGTAGTCTACTGACAACTAACACAAAATCACTTTCAAAATCAACAACATCGATTTTGTGTAGATTGTCAGTGAATTACGGCTCGGTGTAGTAAATGCCAACCAGTGTTGCCAAGTCTGTGGTGGTTGTTTTTCATGTCCGCGGGTCACAGCGAACCCAATACAAATAACGTGATATTTAGCCCCTAAAATGCGAATTACCAAGGCAACCCTGCTAAAAAATGTATATTTTAACCCCGGGAAGCAATGTTTTATCTGGGAACCTTCTGGAAGCGGGATTGGGCTAGTTTAGAGAAGCAACTGGGCAGGATTTGTTGTGAAAACCTGGCAACCCTGATCTGAACACACATGCTGGAGATATATTTCTAATTACAGGAGCGTCTTTACTGATGAGATGTACTTGAAAATCACATTCGATTTTATTGCACAGGCCTAAACGTTGTTGATGATGCTGCTCTTGTTCAATTTCAGCCTCTGGATCTAATTCTCGATCATAAATCAGAGATTATGCAAAATTTGAGAATTATGGCATTAAACTCTCTTGGAAGAGAGAGAGCAATTTGTCTATTTCAACAATCTGAGCTCAAGTAGGGGAAAACTTTTATGTGGGGTACCGCAGGGGTCCATTTTGGGACCTCTATTATTTCTAATTTATATCAATGATTTAAGAGTTGTTTGTAAAAATGTTATGCCACTCATGTTTGCAGATGATACATGTCTTCTATTATCTCATTCTAACATTGACACACTGATAAGAGTAGTAAATGAAGAATTACAAAACATTTCTAAATGGTTTAAAATTAATCAACTCTCTCTCAATATACAAAAAACTAACTTTATGATTTTTAGCACAAAAAACAAAGGAGATTGTCAGGACATAGAGGTATCAATTGATGGTTTAAAAATTGGCCAAGTGAACCAAATAAAAATTTTAGGTGTCATTGTCGACCATAAACTAACCTGGAGATATCATATGCAGCATGTTTGCAGAAAAATAATGAAATCTGTTGGTATACTGAGTAGAATTCGTTCTTTAATTGATATTTCATGTATGAAAACATTATATTACAGCTTGATCTATCCCCACATTTTGTACTGTAATATTGTTTGGGGTGCAACATGCCAAACATATCTAAATAAGATTTTATTAATACAAAATAAATTCTTAAGAATTATGAGTAATTCAAATAGATTGTCATCATCTGCTCCGCTTTTCATAAAATATAACATTTTGACAATATTCAATGTTAACATCTATTGCATAAATACCTTTATGTACAAGTATGTGTATATGACAAATATTATGCCCAGAGTTTTTAATAACTTTTACATGTATTCTTCTGATGTTCATGCTTACTCCACAAGGCACTGCAAAGATTTTTATCTTCCTTTTTGCAGAACTACAGCCAACCAATCTACACTGAAATACAGAGGGCCTTCCCTCTGGAATCATTTAGACCCTGCTTTAAAGACTAAAACCACTCTAAATTATTTCAAAAGAGAGCTGAAAATAATGTTAACATATAAATAAGTTTATTTTGGTAATTTGTTTATTAAAATGTTTGATGTACTGATTGTATTGTCTTGCTTGATCATGTAACTTTACGTTCATTTAATGAGATTTTGGGGAGGTGGTTTCATAAGACCTTATGGTCTTCTCACTCTCTCCCGCACAGTATTTTGTTTTCTTTTTTTTTCTTCAATGGATTTGTAAAGTTGTATTTCGAATGTTATATGTGCAAATAAACCTTCAAACCTAAATATACGCTGATTCTGACTGTTAGCCATGGTTTGTTTTGGATGGTTTTTTTTTCCTCACAGTAATGTCACAGTTTCCAAACGCTCTCAATGCAAAAGCCTACTCGCGCTCGTGATTCTTTAGCTCCGCCCACACACCACGCCTCCAGGCGCTCATGTTTTTCCGGGAAAAATCGGTACATACTATCTTTCTCTTGTAAATATAATAAAACGAAAGACTTTTTGGAGTTATGAAGGATGCAGTACTACTTTATAGGTACTCAAGATTAACAGGCTATTGAGTGAAAAGGAGCATTTCATCCCCCCCCCCTTTAACTGATTAATTACGTTGGGGAGAAGAGATACAATCCCGCCCACAATGACAATTGATTGGTTGACTTACCGAAACAGGCCGATCAGGATGCTCTCTATCTTACATGCGCTTGTTGAGGCACACACGCACACTAGCACACACACACACAAGGTCTCTCGCTCCCTCAGTCTTTATGCTTGTGATCTTCACGGTTTGGAGCTCTAGATTCTGGGAAATTGTAGCTAATTTTAGGGCATCCGGGAGCCGCTATCAGTATGCGGGAGACTACTAGAACTTCCGGGAGAAGTGGGATGTCTGCTATAGAGATATTAAAAACTAGAAACTACTATTTATTTCTAGGTATGCACCGGTTGACCGGCCATAAATCGGAACCGGCCGGTTTTTGCTTAAAATACGCGATCGGCAATCGGCCGGTTTTTGGTCTTTTCTCGGCCGATTTTTCTGGAAGTGCACTCGCGTGCACAAGACTACATTGTAATCGTTCGCTATGTCATTTGTGTTGAAGAGTATTTCGAAACCTGTGCACAGGACACGGGCAGCCGATCAGTACTTGAAATGCAGAGCTTGTCTGAGGCACAGATAGCAGGAAGCGATCAGCCATTGTTGTACTGGCACACAAATAAGAGCCTTTCCTGCGAACTGAAGCTGCGCGAGCGTATATTGTACCGGTCCGCGCCCTGAACACGAGTAGACCGTGAAGAGATGTTCAGCTCAACTTCTCACGTGTTAGATGAGAAACGAAATGGACTAAACTGTGACAAAACTGAAATGTATTTTTTTTTTTATTAGAACTTGCATACACATTTAAAAAGCCAGAAATAAACGTCAATTCTGCATTAGGATGATTATTTTTAGTTTACCTTAAAATTATACATAGACTTAATTTGATTTAAAAATCACCTGCTGTAGCACACTGAAATTCATCCAATTAAAACATTTTAGGGTAATGATTCACATCTATATATTTTTTTTACTTGAGACAATAAGTTATTTATTTTTCATTGGCTCAAGTAAAAAATATATAGATGTGAATCATACCCTATATATATATATATATATATATATATATATATATATATATATATATATATATATATATTAGGGGTGTCAATAGATTAAATTTTTTAATCACGATTAATTGCACTCTTTTTGTGCGATTAATCGCACTTTTATTGTGAAATTAAACATACACTTTTTATCACTGTTTAAAACATGTTTATTTTTTGTCATTTATTTTTGTCATAAATGCTATATCTAGCAAAGAGAACCATCAGAACAGTTTCAATCTCAATTCAATTACCTGCTTGCCAAACTAAAACAGAACAGCTTATTTTTCTAGTCTGCATTTAATCAGCTGCTAAGGCATACAGAATGTTTATTTTTGTCATTTCACAAAATTGCCATATCCAGCTAAGAGAACTATACCAGAACAGTTTCAATCTCAATTCAATTTTTAAAATTTTCAGAAGACATTTAATATTGTAAACTAGTCTGCCTAGAGACCAAATTCAGAATTAAGTCACTTTAATATGAACATTTAACATTAAATTAAAAAGCAAATGACCTGAACATACATTTGGACAGGAAACACACTGAGATTTAACAGATATCATCTCAGTTGATTCTAGACAGAAATTAACTTAACAGAAAAAGACACAGAAACCGCAGTATTTCATCAACTTATTCTAAAATCAAATGATCTGAACTTAAGAACAAAATTCATATCTCTGTAGGACAACCATTTTTATGTCTTTCTTTCAAAAGTATCTCGTGCAAAGTTAATACTTCACTATTCCTGAGCAATGACAGAGAAACCTTTGAGCAAATCATATTACATTTGCAATACAATATCTCTGTTTTGAATGTGGTGTTTTTTGTATGTGTGTGTGTTTATTTCATGGATGGAGAATGTTTTTTTTTAACGCATCTAGCAAGCCTGGTTCCCCATTTTGTTTAAAGATTTTTCTGTTCGTGTCTGTGTGCATGTCTTTCTCTCAAATGTCTCACTTTTCTCCATTTAACCCATAATCCAGAAAATCTCACCAGATTCCCTTTTTTCTACTCCTTTCAATATTCCATTTTTGTCCTAAAGTGGTGCTTATTTTTCTAGTCAGCATTCAACCAACTGCTAAGGCATACAAGTTTGTTAACATTCTCAGGTGCCAGAGCAGCCCTCTTCTTGTGCACTATGTGCCCTGCAAGTGAAAATAGTCTTTCACATGGCACAGTTGAAGCAGGAGTTGGTAGATATTTCAGTGCAATGGTCGCCAGCTTGTCATGACTTCTGCTGTGTGCAGACCACCATTGCAGAGGGCATTGTTCAAGGCTTATGCTAGGCTCTGCTCTGTATCTAGCAAGAGGACTGGATTCCAGTGATGTTTCATCGTCTGACTCTGTATCAGAGCCCATCAAGAGGAGACCAATTTTCTTCTTTTGCGGCCCTGATCCCGCTTCTGAGGAATGTGGAGAAGGTTCCTCCTCCTTTAGCATCTTGTCTAATGTTCCCCAAACTTCAGCTCTTTCTGCTTTAGGAATGAATTTCAGGTTTTTGAATCTGGGATCAAGAGCTGATGCGATTTTGAGCCAAGCAATGTTTGTGTTTTCTTTGCGCTTGTTCAAATCCTCTTTGAATGCATCCTTAAAGCGCACAACATAAGCAGGGTCATCTTCTGTGACAGCCATCTTCAGGGCCAGGTGGCAAAGTGCAGGCAACACAACAGAACAGGAGACATATTTTTCACCCCCAAGAAGTTCCATGACATATCTGAATAATAAACACACATCCAATTAATAGATTGCATTTGTTAACAATGACCTATCATTAGGTCTTAGTTAATTTTAATGTCAGCATTTACAAAAAAATTTTTTTTAATTTAATGTTACAAGTATTAGTTAACTATAAAAACAAAGATTAACACTAAACAATAGTTTGCTAGTAATTGATTACTGTAGTTACTTAGTTACCATTACTCACAATAACAACATGACATAAGCCAATATGACAATATACAGGACTTGTTTTAATCAAAATAAATAAATAAATACTGTCTAAAAATAAAATATCAAATAAAGTGAAGTACCAACCTGCATGGTTCCAGTAGTTTCTCCAGCCTGGCAAGCTTATCAAACTCTGCAGATGTTAGAAGGGTTAGCTTGTGGTTTTGATGAGCCAAGGTTGCCATCAAGGGGTCTTTGTTCCGTAGTATCCGGCTGACCATCTCGAGAGTGGAATGCCACCTTGTGAGAACATCTTGCACTAGAGACTCTTCGCCCAGGCCATGAGCAATTTGCTGTGCTTTCAGGTCTATCATATTAGATGGGCTATGTTTAAAATGTCAGACTAATTTTCGACATTTCACTAAAACGCCATCAAAGCTGCCTTCACGAAGAGCCATGACGATTGTCCTCTGTATGAGGAGCGCACCTCCTACATGGCATATGCAGCTCGAAAGGAAGCAATCTAGATGCAGCGATCATGTTTCTTGCGCTGTCCGTACCAACAGTAGTGATTTTGCTCTCTATCTCCCACTCCTTCGCTACTTGTATTGTTGACATGTATAAATGGTATGCTCTCATTTGTATTTGTATTTTTGTTGTTTTTTTTGGACAGGCAATCCAGTCACACTGTCATGTGACCTAATTAGTGACTGAATGAATGCACGTGTGTTTTTTCTCTGTTTTAATAAAAATGCACCAGTCAGAGCGACTGTGCGGTTGGTAAAGACGTATCTTCTCGTCTGTTATTTAGCGTACTCTGTCAACAGGTTATTGGCCCAGGGCAAGGTATAAAACGTTTTGAGTGTTAAGACACTGGGTGAAAGTCGCGACGGATAAAGCGTGTACCCGAGTCTTTCAACATGAGAAGAAGAGAAAAAGAAACCGTGACAGGCCGATGGTCTCGTTTAGTCTTTGATGGAGATGAGAAAAACTATGAGCTATGGGAGACAAAGTTTTTGGGACATCTTTATATGCAAGGACTGAAAGAGACTATTTTAAGTGAGTCTTTTGAGGAAGACGAGGGAGATACAGCGAAAAACACCGAAGCCTATGCAGAGCTGATACAGTTCCTGGATGACAAAAGTTTGTCGCTAGTTATGAGGGAAGCAGAAGACGATGGAAGAGCAGCATTGAAGATTCTTCGGGGATATTATGCTGGCAAAGGAAAGCCTAGAGTAATTAACTTATACACAAAGCTAACGTCACTACAAAAGTCTGCCAGTGAGTGTGTTACTGATTATGTCATCAGGGCTGAGACCGCAATCACCGCTTTGAGGAACGCAGGTGAGAATCTGAGTGACGGACTTTTAATTGCAATGGTTCTGAAAGGACTTCCAGAGACATTTAAGCCATTTGCCATTCATGTTAGCCAGAGAGATGATAAATGGACTTTTGCAGAATTTAAAACAAGGCTTCGAAGTTATGAAGACATTGAAAATATGCGGGCAACCGTATCCGAGGACAATGTTATGAAAGCAAGAGTGCAGCCTGGCAGTAAAACCGCTTTAGCGAGTACAGCTGTTTGTGGTGCTGGAAGTACCAACATTGTTTGTCACAGGTGTGGTACAAAAGGCCACAAAGCAAGAACATGTCAGCGAAAACAGTGGTGTAGTCAGTGTAGAAGTACCACTCACCGCGACGCAACATGCAGACGCGGAAAGCAGCGAGATAACGCACAAAAAGTTTCCGCAGAGCCAAGTGACAAGGAGTATGCTTTTCGGGCAAGCGACGCTGAAATGCGGGTACAGAATACCAAAAGGAAAGGCCTAATGGTGGATGCAGGTGCAACCTCACACATCATCACGGACATCGAGAAGTTTGTGAGTTTTGACAGCAGTTTCCAGGCCAACACACACTGCGTGGAATTGGCTGACGGCACTCGGTGCAACGGGGTCGCAAAGCACAGAGGGGACGCAAAGGTATATTTGGTGGACAGCACAGGACAGCGCGTCAAAGCAATGCTAAGAAACGCGCTGTACATCCCAACATATCCACAGGACATTTTCTCTGTGAAAGCAGCCACATCGAAGGGAGCGACGGTGATCTTCAAAGAAGGGAAGAACGTTCTGCTACATAAAGACGGTACCAAATTCCCCATACATGTGCACGACAAACTGTACTACTTGCACACAATAGACAATGAATGTGTTGATCAATGTAAAAAGTGTTATGATTTGCAGACATGGCATGAAATATTAGGGCATTGCAATCATGGGGATATAATTAAGTTAGAGAAAGTTGTTGACGGTATGCAAATTAAGGGTAAGGATAAACCTATCCCACGCTGTGAAATTTGCACACAAGGAAAGTTTATTCAAACTAGAAACAGAGGGCTAGATGCATGTTAATAGAAAGTGGGTTACCAAAAACATTGTGGACATATGCAGTCCAGACAGCTGCTGTAGTGAGAAACCGATGTTTTAACAATCGCACTAATCAGACAGCTTACTTTATGTTGACAGGTAGACAGCCTAACATTTCAATGATGCAGAAATTCGGAGTAGCATGCTATGCTTACATACATGACAGAGGGAAGTTAGGAAAGTTGGATTCAAGGTGTGAGAGGGGTATTTTTGTTGGATACGACAAGAATAGTCCGGCATACATGATTTACTATCCTAACAGCAAGAAGGTACAAAAACGCAGACTAGTGGAGTTTGTATCCAAAAGTACTGAGACTATACTGATCGATGATGATGACGATGGTTTTGAGACCAGAAGCAATCCTCTCAGAGAATCTGTGAAATCAGAATCAGATGTTAGTTCACAAAGTACTCAAGAACCAGTAGTGTATAGTAACCAAACACAACAGGAAGAAGATAAACCTGAAAGGAGAAATCCTGCAAGAGACAGGAAAAAGCCAACTTATTTAAGTGACTATGTTTGTGGTATTGAAGGAGATGTGACCAATATTGATTACTGTTACAGACTTGTGTGTAATGTACCCCAGACCTACAAAGAAGCTGTAACGTCAGTAGGGGTGTCCATGGTTAACCGGTTAACCGATTAACCGTTAAAATTCGTGTAACCGAGTGAAACATTTTGCTCGGTTAAGTGACGTCAATGGCGTGCATTGAATTTAGTTGTAATACATTTTTGCACCACCAGAGACCGCCAGAGCGCTCCCAGACATTTGTAATGTCCACAAGAAGAAGTCATTTTTCTAATATGAAGCGGGCTAATACGAGTGACGGGGCAAAATGCAAGTATTGCAATACAGTGCTTAGATATACTTCAAGTACAACCTCGTTGTTGTAATCTCAACAGCCAACCCCCGGGCATCATTAGGCCGGTCAGGACACACTGGATGCGTGGCGAAAGCATCTCAGCTGCGTGGCTTGTCTGTTTTTAATTCGGTTCCCATGTTAACAGGTTAGAGCTTGCAGACTGCCTGCGTGAGACGCGCGGCTCAGGCGCGGCTCGACGCGTGCATGCTAGAAATAGAACCGACGCCTTGTTGGAAGCGTTTCCAGGCAAAGTATAATAGGAAAATATGTTTATATGTCATTTTGTACAAAAATACATATTAATTCATGACATTTTGATATTTGAAAGTCTATAGGTTGACATAAATTCAGATATAAATGTAATTTAAATAAATAAATAAATAAATAATTATCGATTTTCAAATATTGTACGTGTCAAACATAGTCATAGTCATAGCCTTAGCGAGGCGGCCGCGGAGTCTGCTTGTTACCTTTTGCCTTATACATTTTAGGCTTATTCTCAAATTCAGATTGTGTTAATGGGCGGCATTATTAGGCAGTTTTAATAGGACAATTTGACCGGAGAGATTAAATTTTGTCGGACATTCCTTTTTTTTTTCGGCCAATGTCCGGAAATTACTATGGTTATGGTTACTATGGCACACTATGGTTAACCGAGTATTAACCGCTAAGGGCCTCGGTTAACGGTTAATGAAAAACTTGAGAACGTGCAGCCCTAAACGTCAGTAAATGCAAATGAATGGGTTAAAGCTATGGATGAGGAAATGCACTCATTGAGAGAAAATGTTACATTTACCCTGACTAACCTGCCTGATGGTAAAGAAGTAGTGGGGGGTAAATGGGTCTATGCAATTAAGAAAAATAGTGATGGATCAGATAAGTACAAAGCACGATATGTTGCCAAAGGGTACAGTCAAGAGAAAGGTGTAAACTATGATGAGACTTTTTCTCCAACTGCTAGCATGACTAGTATTAGAGTGTTGATGCAAAAAGCAGTTCAAGAAAATTTGATTGTTCATCAGATGGATGTAAAAACAGCATATTTACATGCGCCAATAGAATGTGAGATTTATATAGAACAGCCAGAGGGTTACAAGGTAAAATCTCAAGGCAATGAAAAATTGGTGTGTAAACTAGAAAAATCACTGTACGGGCTTAAACAGTCTGGCAGAAACTGGAACAGAATGTTACACGAATACCTATGTGAAAACCAGTTTGTTCAAAACCCAGCTGATCATTGTGTTTACACAAAAGTTACAAAAACTGAGAAAGTTTTTATAATTATTTGGGTTGATGACTTGATTATTGCTGCCAGTGATATGAGTGTGCTTAAAGATGTGAAAGAGATGCTCATGTTAAAGTTTAGAATGAAGGATTTAGGAAAACTCACACATTTTCTTGGCATTAACTTTGAGCAAAGTGCTGATTTTGTCAAAATGTCGCAACACGGGTATGTTGAGAAACTACTTGAAACGTTTGACATGCAAAACTGTAAACCCAGAGCTGCCCCTTGTGAGCAGAAACTAAGTTATACTGAGAATGCTGATGTAATGGGTGATGTCAGGAAATACAGGGAAGCAGTAGGTAGCTTAATTTACCTGGCAACCTGTACAAGGCCAGACCTAAGTTTTGTAGTGAGTAAACTGGCACAATATTTCAATAAGCCAACTATAGAACAGTGGAATACTGTAAAGCATGTTTTGAGATATTTGCAAGGCACCAAGGACAAAGAACTGTGTTACAGGAAAGGTGCAAATGAGAAAGTTATACATGCATACAGTGACGCAAATTGGGCAGCAGATGTTACTGATAGACGGAGTACTACAGGTTACTGCATTAGCCTAAACAGAAATGGTCCATTGGTCTCATGGAAGACCAAAAGGCAGCCTACTGTCGCACTTTCCACATGTGAGGCTGAGTATATGGCATTAGCTGCAACTATACAGGAGTGTTTATACTTGCAGCAATTGTTACAAAACATTGATGGTATGGTGTATGAGTCTATAGTCTACGAAGACAATCAGGGTGCTATAGCTTTAGCAAAAAATCCTGTGTATAGACAAAGATGTAAACATGTTGACATTAAATACCATTTTGTGAGGTCTGTAATTAATGAAGGCAGAATTAGTCTGAAGTACTGTCCAACTGAAGATATGTTTGCAGATGTACTAACTAAACCAGCAACAAAGCTTAAGTTGATGAAATTTAATTTGTTTATGTTCGGTTTATGAACTTTGTACATATGAGTTGTGGACTGATGAAATAACAATGTGAGAGCAAGTGGGGGTGTTGACATGTATAAATGGTATGCTCTCATTTGTATTTGTATTTTTGTTGTTTTTTTGGACAGGCAATCCAGTCACACTGTCATGTGACCTAATTAGTGACTGAATGAATGCACGTGTGTTTTTTCTCTGTTTTAATAAAAATGCACCAGTCAGAGCGACTGTGCGGTTGGTAAAGACGTATCTTCTCGTCTGTTATTTAGCGTACTCTGTCAACATGTATAAACTGTTCGGCACAGGCCTCAGCAAAATGCCTTTCTTCACTTTTAAGCACAGTTAATGCAAATGAATGCATATGCCAGTTTTTATCGATGAGATGCGCAGTTGTACCCAAGTAATTATGCTGGCCTACCGATGTCCAGTGGTCCCCAGTCAAAGCAACACTCTTTGATTGTGATAGCAGCTCTGCTTTGCATTTCTTTTCGTTAATGTACAGTTCGATAATCCTGGGCATGATTGTTGATCTTGAAGGTAGCTCGAACGATGGGTCGGAAGTTGCAATTCTGATCACTTCTTTCAGGCCCTGGTCAGTTACGATGTTGACTGGACGGCAGTCCTTGGCAATCCACTTTGCTATGGAAGTAGTAAGCCTGGCTGACGTATGAGTATTTACACGCCGTGGTATACACTGATCGTCAGATTGCTAGTAACGTTAGAACCTGTTATATGTTTTGCTTTTAAATGATATTTTAAACTCGATGAGCTTCGATGGTAGGCCAGTTCTTCCTTACAGTGTATGCACACAACTTTGCGATTATCCAGAGTGCCATCCAATTTTCTTTTAAAAGAGAAATGTCCGCCTACCAGAGTTACTGCTTTCGCCATTATAGATGCTGATTAGACTCCCGCCCTCGCCCAATATCATCAACTGCGTGACGCAAATTACGCTAATGACGCACGTTTGTGTATTTCTGTTTTTTTTTTCCCGTTAATTTATTTATTAATATATTTTAACATTTTGGAAAATGTATTTATATAGCATACTTTTATTTAGTCTCACTGGTAAAGACCTTTTTTTTTTAATTTAAAACCAAATTTAAAAACTAAAATACTGAATGCTGATTAAGAAACATCTTATTGAATATGAGTTGATTGTGGTGTTTGGATTGTAGAATGCAGTTATTGTCTTTAATTTCACATGGTTACAGTTAATCTTTTATTTAAGGCCAGTTCTATGTAGTCTATGTTTGTATTGAATGTAGTCTACTTACTGTGCAGTTACTGCTGTTAATTTCAGATGGTTACAGTTATTGTTTTCAATAGCCAAAAGCAAGTTTGGCCTATTAAATACTAAATATCTTGTTTATGCACACTTTCCTTCTTTCTTGTTTGTTGCTTAAAAGAAGAAAAAAAATCGGAAATCGGAATCGGCCAGTTTGCTTGTAAAAAAATCGGTATCGGAATCGGCCATGAAAAATCATGATCGGTGCATCCCAATTGGAACCGGTACATTCAATTCTATGACAGCGGTGTTTTGCGTTCAGTCCAAGATGGCGGAGCTGCAGCTCTGCACATGGGTGCGTTTGTTGCTATGGAACGTTCTATTGAGTTTCGCCTCTTGTTACTTCTGTACTCTTTGGTGCTGTCCCATGGAAACTGTGCTGAAAAGCTTGTCCTGTAGGGGTAGTGAGTGCGTTTGGGTCGCTGTTGGTCGATATCTATCTATCTATCTATCTATCTATCTATCTATCTATCTATCTATATATCTAGTCTATCTATCTATATGTATTTATCTATAATCTGCGCTATCTGAATACTCTCGTCGCTCTAGTCACTCTCAATGCTCTCAAAGTGGGCTTTGGTAAATTCTCTCCCCAACATGACGTGATGCAATGCATTGTGTGGGAAAGGAGACCGCTGTAAGATATTACCTACTTTTCCGTATTATATTCCTTTTTTGTGATACCCAACAACATAAAATACAATGGATAACAGTTTAAATGTTTATTACCAACAAGCAAATTGCACAAATTCGGAAAATAATTAACCCTGCAACACAGCCTTTAAAGACAAGTATTTTCCAGATATGTATTACTATTGTTCAGCAGAATGTACATAGCCTACCATAAAAAAAAAATCAAACATTATTTTTTTAAGCTTTAATCACACAACATTTCTTCCATGTTTTATTTTTAATAGTAAATCCCCTATTTTTACCAAAGAGTTAAGTTTGCTTAATTTTCAATAATTAAAAAATAATGCATTAAAAAAAAGGAGTCTTATTTTGTCTTGCATAATTAATGTTGCACTTTAATTAAGCAAAAACACATTTAATGTGATTATTCAATTAATCGATGGAATTTTTGGTAGAATACTAGATTACTAAAATATTCGATAGCTACAGCCCTAAACATTATATTTAAACAGTATTGTTATATTTATATAGCATATTATTGTAATTATAGTATAATTACATGACATTTATTTCAATTTATTAGGAGGTTTATTGTTTTTGTAAAGATGCTTTCATACTAATCCTAAGTGTTAGTTTAATTAATCTTAAAAATGTATATAAACAACCATATGTACATTTTTAAAGCAGTACAAGTTCTTTAATATTATTCCTAAATGTGAAATCTTCAATGTTCTTTTAAATAAATGAACTTTGAAAAAGTAAGATGTATATATTTAATAGTATTTTTAATACATATGATATTTTACTTGGTATTTTGTAGGGATTCCAAAATGCACAATAAACATGAATATCTAATAAAACAGACATATATTGAGAAAAGGGGTATCTTTATTAACATTAAATATATAAACTACACAATATAAACACTGAAACTATATAAAACTCAATTATGTAACTGTATATACATATGCAATAAAGAGTTATTTTTGTCCCCTTCTCATCTCCTCCATCCACTGCTCCAGTTTTACCAGTTGACTTGGCACAAAAGTGGGCACCTCGGAACCGACTGTGGCCAAACTCCTTTGTCTTTGGTTGGCCACACTTTTGGCAAATGTATTGTACAGTTTTTTTTTGTTTTTTTTTGGGAGTAGCACCTTGTGCTGAAGCTTCTTCCGCTGCCTTCCTCCACTGCCAAGCTGTGGTCCTTGGCACCTTTGGACCAGGAGGTGTAGCAGGAGGTACAGCAATAGCTGCAGTGTTTGCAGCTTGAAGCAAGCGGGTGGGATCAGAGACTGCAAAGCCCACTTGGACAGGAAGATGCTGCCCTTGGGCATGCTGTGCTGCAGCAGGCATGCCAACAGCTGCTGATAGGAAGCTGTCCTATGAACTCATAGGCTTGGTGCACACGCCGGACCGGTTCTGGATGCTTAAACAGCACAGGTGGGAGGGGTTCAGAGGCCACCAAGGGAGTGGTAAAGTTCTGAATACTCTGCTACAAAACCTCCCTTTCCTGCCTCCTTTTCCGAGCACTGTGCCTATGTAAAGAAAATATAATAACTAGTAAATGTGCAGAAAAAATTTGTTATATGACAACAACTGAAAAATTGTATGCAAACAGCTTCAACCTTGTTCCAGCCATGAGTCTGGGGCTGTCCAGGACTACATCTGTTATCATCCTGTAGTTAAGCAGAATGACAGCCCACCTGTTTACCTTGACACCAGCCACTGTCTGACCAGCAGACAGTGCATTTTTTTTTGCATAGAGCCAGACAGACTGCCTTCACAAGACGGATGACATTAGGCCACTGAGCAGGTTCACTGCCTTTATCAAAGCAGCAGCTGTGAAATAAAAAAGACATTTAATGTTAAGTAGATAATGTGATGAATACATGAAAAACAAATTAAATAGAAATTATACAAAATGATTGGCAAACATGGACACATACCGCCTCAAACTGTCAGCTCCAGGGGTCACATTTGTCACAAAATGACTTTGAAATGCCCCTTCACCAGCATGTTGCGGTGGCGAGCTGGGTAGATAAAAGAGCATGCTTGTCAAACTCTGTCAGTTTATCCCAGAGAGTCAAAATCTCATCCACCTTCTGCTGAGTTATGAACCCCTCATGTCTGAGGTCCACCTGACTGTTGGCTAGCCGGACGACGTGGTCATAGCCTAGGGTGACCATATTCACCGTTCATACAGGACACGTCCCAGCCAGAATTTTAATAATGCCTTAAACATCCAGAGCAGCTTGACCAATAACATGCAGGTATTGTACATAGTCGACCAATCGTGGGGCTGCGTGTGAGAAGGTGCAATCTAGAGGGAACAATCAAAGCTATGCAAATATGCGCACGTGTTTGTTCGTTCGATTGACTTGAAGCGTCGCTGCGCACAAATCCCAAAAAAAAAACAAAGTGCGCCACAATCCTTCAAGTCAAACGAACGAACATACACGTAAAAGCAATTCAAAAGCATAAGGAGCCGTCTGCTCTGCTCTTTATAGCTCTCATGAATGTATCACAACGATCAACCTGCACAGTACAAATAGCCAAAACCTGGATATTTTAGGCAATATTAAAATCCTGGCTGGGACGTGTCCCGTATGAACGGCGCATATGGTCACCCTATCATAGCCAGGTCTGTCATCTGGTCCCAGGCTCTCCAGCTGTGGATTAAAGTAAATTATTACACTCTCTTGAGTGTTATCATGCTTATTCTGTCATATCACTTTGAAACATCTAAATGTAAGGTAACGAAGTAACTTCTACTCAAAAGAGCATTATCACAGTGTTAATGGCTATAGGTTAATTTAGTCACCTGGCTTGTCTTCTATGGGCTCAGGCAAGGAAGACTCTGCCACATGACTCTGCACCCCCTGAAATTAAGAATATAAGGTCATTCCCACTTGGGATACCACTTGGGATATCGAGGCTGAGCTCCATGATTTCAAGGGGCTTGCCATCCAGGTCTACATCCTCAAACCCCTCATCACTCTCCAGATCAATCTTCAGGTCTACATCCTGAATCCCATCTGGAGTATCAGGATCTGCTCCGAAGCCTTCCTCCAAAGCTTTATTAGTTTGGGAATATAAGTATTCCACGCCAATGATTTCTCCTGTAGACAATCACAGTCTGATGTGCACATGCTCAAACAGGTGTAACTGCTACTACACAAAAGTGTCAAGTGTGCACAAACTTCATGTCAACTTAAAGAACTAGTGAACATAAAAGTTCTATTAGAAGAAAAGATGTTAACTATCCAGTCTCTGCCCATTTCTTGTCATTTAATCACAATGTTTCCTCCTTACGCTTCTGTATGATTGAGAAAGTGAGTGTGCCACCTAGAGGGGGGCGATATTGAATTGCTCTTATAGAGACGCGAATTGTTCTGGATTTTTACCCTTCAGACTTTATCACCTATGGGTATTAATGATGAAGCATTATGAAATATGACTTACATGTATGATATCATTAATAACATTATTTATATATATATATATATATATATATATATATATATATATATATATATATATATATATATACAGCAACTTATAGTTATATGTTTATGTTAGGCTACTCAGCAGGCGCTCACTCACTCAGTACGCGCTGAAGGCTCCTTGCAAAATAGCCAATGCATTTAACAGACCAGAAATAGAAGATCCTCCAATAACCAACAGGTCTGGTGTTTGGGTGCACTTTGGATTCCCATTAAGCTATAATGGTGATGGCAAGAGAGTGGTGGATAAAAAAACAACGGTATGTCGCATATGCTACATGACAGGGTACACCAGCGGGAATAAAAAAATAAAAAAATAAAAAAACACCAGCGGGAATACTTAAAACATGTCAACTCATTTATGCCGACATCACCTTATTGGGTCAGTATCTGGGAAAAGACAAAAAAAAGGAGAAACATACACGCAACAAACTATCCCCGCAGCATTTAGACACCGGTACAGCATTATAGCTTACAGGGAATCCAAAGGGCACCCAAACACCAGACCAGTTGGTTATTGGAGGATCTTCTATTTCTGGTCTGTTAAATGCATTAGACATTTTGCAACGAGCCTTCATCGCGTGCTGAGTGAGCGAGCGCCTTAGGGGCCGTTAGCACATATCGTGCCTAAAAATGCGTGGAAAACGTTAGGCGCGTCTTTCTCCTCCTTTCCAAAGCACTCGGGCAGAAGCGCTCATGAGGTGTCTGTCTTTGCTAAGCAACAATGTCGTGCTCTCTCCATGAGACGCGGAAATTTCAGCAAAGGATAAATGCATTTGCTGCTCTAAAAATCGCTTGCAGTAGCTCTGCTACTAAATTTATTTCAAAATTGCAATCCATATACAACTATGATCAGCTGTTCCTTCATCTTGACTGAGCTTTCAACGTTGTTACGGGAAAGTTTGAAGCTGATTGGTTAGTTCTTGTCACATGACCCACGGTGCGCTTGCAGAATTCTGAAAAGTTGAGATGTTTTTACAGTTTGCTGTATCTAAAACGTACCGAACTGAGCCGAACCGTGACATCAGTGTATCGTATCGAACCGAACCGTGAATTTTGTGAACCGTCACACCCCTAATATATATATATATATATTGCATTTATGATGTATGGAATTGTGGAGTTAACAATGTGGTGTGGTATTGATTATTCAACCAAACTGCGGGGTGTTCTCGCTTAGCACTAGTTAAAAATTTCCGGTGTCCCCTCCAGCAGCAGCCACACAAGCCATGCATGGCCTCCTCCTTGACCCTGGAAGCAGGCCATGACCGTCCAGGGGTGGGGGTTTTCCTGTAAGCAAAGGGCTGTTGCCTCGACTGATGGCTTGAGCACAAGCTCACCAGAGGCATCTCTACAAAAGTTGGCTTTGAAATCCATGCTCTATAAGGCGCAGCACTGTTAAAACCCACAAACACAATAGTGTGATCTAGCTATTCAATACATCAAGCACTGCACTGATAAGACGAAGAAATAAAAGTGTGTAATCTAGAGTACATTCAACTCTTTCCAAAGGGTCGAACAGACACCTGAGCGGGTGTGAACCCCATGATCTTTCATGTTTGTCCCCCACACCCACACAGGGGGTCACTTTAACACCCTGCTGTTACCCTCACTCTTGCAACAAGTAACAAAGAAAACTGACATACATTAAACATTACCTTCAACTTAAATTAAACTTCAACATTAATGTCAGACAATACACATGAAAATGACAGTTCAAGGAAAAAGAGAAAAAATTACGTATTTGTGGTTTTACTTAGTAAAACCACAGTTACGTGCCATTGTTTTGGTACAGTACAATAGAGTCTGGGAACATGATGTCAGCAACACAATGCATTCTGGGACTTTGGGACACGGACGCTGCTGTATGTATAGTATTGGATTGATAATAGATTGTTTTGTTTAATCTCTACAGCTAAAAAATAAGTTACAATGGTAAAACCTTGTTGTGTAATTAACTGCCATACTCGTACTCATGACCGGCATGGAAAAATAATTTGAATGGAGTGCGATTTTTTTCAGCTTTCCCGCTGGAAAACCGCACCTTGATCTCAGGTCTCCGAGTTAAAAAAGCGGCGTCACATGGCTTGGTTAGCAGCAGTAAGAAGGAAAAGAAGGATTGTCCCTTTGGTCTGATATATACACACGTATGTATGTGCATATATATATATATAAAAAAAAAAAAAATATATATATATATATATATATATATATGTACAGAAATGTACGTTATATAAACAACTTTTTTTTGGATGTGATTAATCTATTTGACAGACTTACATTAAATGTTACCTATGCATGAATCACATCTCCTGCATTATCAGTGTTATGCATATTGCATACCACCTGTTACAGTAATAAACGGCAAAATTGATCAATTCTGTATCTCTTTATTTGTGCATCATAACACACTGAGGTTAATTTGTACAGTTTACAATAACGCATATTAAAAAGTAAAGGGGCAGTGTAACTCGCTCATTGACGTGGAAAATTTGTAGGTTCTGCACCCATCCATTTGTAAATTGCAGGTGAGACTCGAGAGATTTATCATTTTTAAACTGATCAGAGGTGTACGCTTTGACACTACATACAAGGTAAGAAAACACATTGGGGAAGGTTACGAGCGGCAGCTCTTTAAGATCATCCGACCACTCTTTGTGTTCGTGCAGAGTTCGTTGATTGTCTTGATTTTTTTCTAAATACCGCATCTTTGCTTCCTTGTTGAGTTTTTCTTTATATATAATCTTACACTTGATCTGTATGTCATGTCACTTTCACTGATAAGCGTGTTCCCAAAAATGGCCGCGACTACCCAGAATGCAATGCGCAGTGACGTAGTTTCCCAAGCTCTATACTTTAACCATTAAAAGGAAAGTAAAATGTTCAAATTATGTTCATGTTCAAATTAAACATACAAAACTACCAAATATTGCTACAAGTGTGATTTTATCATATAATATTTGTTAATATTGTTCATTGTCTGGTTGACTATACGTCTTGTATTCATTTTTTTTTTTACATTTCTGTCATATGCATATAAACTTACGCTACTCCTAAATATTGTAGAAACGTAATTTTCTGTAAAGTAGCTTTGGAATGATTTGTATAGTAAAAAGCGCAATACAAATAAAATTTAATTGAATTGAATTGAACAACAACAACCCGTCTGGCAAAAACATAGCTAAACGTTTACCACGTTAACATCATGTTTACTCATCAATAAGGATGCATCTAACTACTTTATTTAGCAAAAATAATTCATAACACCTTTACGAAAAAAAAAGTGACACTTCAACTTTTACAGAAAACGGATTTCTTCCGCAATCGACAGCAATTTACATCTTAAATTACTCATAAGTTTACATAGCTGATTTACACGACATACTTTGCTTACAGTACTTACAGTTACCAAAGTATGTTACCAAAATGGGGAGCTTCGCATTAGGACCAATTGTGGTGCACGTAGATTGGAACATCTGGACCGGCCAATCAGCGTGAACATAAATTTGAACATTTGAAACAGAATTGGACCCAAAGATTGCGCTCGCTGGATCCTGCACTCTCCAGATAAATCTTCAGGTCTACATCCTGAATCCCATCTGGAGTATCAGGATCCGCTCCGAAGTCTTCCTCAAAACCTTTATTAATTTGGGAATATAAGTATTCCACGCTAATGAGTTCTCCTGTAGACAATCACAATGTAATGATCACATGCTCATACAGGTGTAACTGCTACTACACAAAAGTATAATGTGTGCACAAACATATTACCTGTGTATTTTCGCCAGGGCTGGTGTAGTCCTCTATCAAATAAAGGCCCATAAAAAGCTGGCTCAGGATTATGGCGTACTGCTGCAGTTGGCCACCATAGCAGATATCCTTTCTGCCTCCACCTTCAATGGCAGCAACTGCACAAGCCTCATTCCACTGTACAAGCCCTTCCATCAAGTACATCTGAAAATGAAGGTCACTTGCACTTGTTCCTGAAAAAGCAATCAGAAAGAAGTTAGCACCATGGAAAACACATGAACATACAAAACACGTTGTTTAGGAAAAATGCAAACCTGGCACAAAGCGGTTTAGGTGCAGGTGGAAGGACTACGTTGAGTAGGGCTGCATGACATTCGGAAAAAATTACATTGCGATATTTTATTTTTCTGCGATATATATAGTGAAATATGAAATCTAATCAAAATTTTTCTTACGAACAAAATTGGGGTGAGCACACTTCCATTCTCATTTTAAATGATTTATACATTGACGCCATCGTGTCAATTGATTAATATGCGCTAGGGAGAGAGAGCAAGACATCGCTCGTGTTGTTTGTAGAAGGTGAGCGTGCGGCCGTGGCTCTTTCTCTCTCGCGTGCGTGCTCTCCGCAAATCACATTCGTCAAAGGGCCGGGAGCAGCTGGCCCGTACAGTTAATGAATTACGGATCAAATACAACAGCCTACATCGCACATCCGGTAATGTGACTATCGTGGATTCGTACATCGCGATATCGATGCTTAAACGACACATCGTGCAGCCCTAATGTTGAGCCACGTGCACAACAATACTGGGGCAGAATAACCTCCCCTTGTAGTCGCCCTATTTTCCTGTATAGCTGCACACCTGGTGGGTCCTGGAAGCAGTCGTTGTGGCGCTGCTGTGTCCGCCAGATCTCTTTCATCCTGTCCTTGTCAAAGAGCATGATTCCCATTGTGTCCATTGCCTCCATGAAGTCGTTTAGAAGCTGTTCTATCAGCTCCTTCGTCTCCTTGGCCCCTCCACTGTCACCAACGCAGCGGTTCAAGCAGCATGACCAGCTAGTTTCTTGGTGACCTAGAGTACATGATAAGTATTATCATTATTAAAAGGAACGGGACGTTATTATTTTACAATAAATAAAAAAATTACACTATATGTAACACTAAATCGGGTGTTACTACTGTTAAATTTTGTTAGCACAATATTTACTTATGTCACAATATATGCATACATTGCAAACTAAGAACACTAGTTTCCAATATATGGAAATGTATTATGTAATATATCACATTATATTATGCAGTATATTCACATAGGCCTGGATATTTATGTTCCATAAAGGGGTATTGTGTTAAAAGACTTAAAAAAAATTATACCTTTAGGTTAGGATTGCAGGAAATTGTTCACGGTGGTTGCGCTTCAACTGGTCCAGGATGTCTCGCGACCAGGCTGCTAGCTTCTTTTGGCAGGACTGGCATTCAAGATACTCAGTCACCATGAAGTACCAACCATTTAGGTCCTGTCTTGTACATGTCACAAGCTGTTAGCTGGATCCAAAGGCGATGGCAGTTGGGCTGGGAGCGCAGCAGGTTGTATGCCCACATGAGGGAGGGAACCCAGAGGAGCAGACTGCTGTGGAAGGCATCAGGTTTAGAAGGAGGCTGAGAGTATAGAGGATGGGGCCAGGGGGAGACCACCATAGATGCAGATTTTTGTTCTGCGGCAACTTCCCAGACTTGTCTCTGTTAAAGAGAAACTTGCACACCCACAAGTGCTGCTCTTTTGGGAGTGTCTGCTTCCAACCTTAAGGCAGCAGCAGCTGTGGGTGTAAGAGAGAAAAAATTGTTTACTTTAATGAAGGCTTCTTTTAAGATACCATCTGAAGATTTGTCTTACTTCTTAAGTGGGTGCTTGCTGCTTTTTTGGCGCAGCTCTCTCTGAGGAGGACAGGGCTTCAGGCTGATTGACCAACTGGCTTCCATCAGCTGCAAAGCATAACAGAAAAAGTAAAGGAGACCCATAAATAGGCAACGTTACATTTATTGTTGCATGTAATATTACAAGTCACTACTACATGAGATTAATACAGCTGCTATTTACTACTGGTAGATGTTAGAACTAGAGGTCTTCACGGGTCCAAAAATTCTTGCCCGAACCCGACAGAGACCCGTAATGTACTACACCGAACCGACCCGGACCCATCTATTATTTCAAAAGCTGGACCCGGACCCGTTTAGATCAGAGAAATGCCTACCCGGACCCGTATATTACTTGAAATCTGGACCCGAACCCGCCGGGAAGACACAGACCCGACTGGACCCGACGTTGACATATTCCACCTTAAATTGCTATTACAAGTCAATAAACCTGTTGCGAAGAATACAGCTTTTTGTCTTACATAATTTAAAGAGCCGTGGTCTCTCTTCCTTGTACCTGACTGCCTGTGATGCATTACAATCCTCCGTCAAGAAAGTTATTCATGTTATTCCTCTCGTTATTCCAAGTCCAAGCTGAATCCACTCATTATTTCAGCTTCAAAAGTCCACTTGATGTCACGGTGAAGGATAACAAATGCTATTGTGCACATGTACATTCTGACTCGAGTTAATTCGCTTAATAACTTACACTGTTTGCCTTTTGAACTATAATAACGATCGCTCGTGCAATGCCATGGCCGCTGACATTATTTATTTACTATCATCTGATCTCTGTCTGTGCTCTCTGCTCTGCATCGAGTCTGAATCTGAACCACTAAAACTTTAAGATTAAACGGTTCATTTATAATATTATAAAAATGGGAGAAAATGTAAAACGCGGTTTGGCGGTCGAAGTGTCCCTCACTGCTTGCCATAGAAACATGACTGCACATGCGTGCTAGCTTTATCAACCTAAAATGCCTTAACGCAATTTGAGCGTAATAGAAAACATTCATGTGACAGTTCACCTCAGATTGTGTTGCTGATTTGAAATATATTAAACATGAGTGTGTCAAGTCTGCAAGCATTACCGTGTGTGCACTTGTATTAACTCTTGAGTCTGCGAGCAAGAGAGAGAGAGATCACTTTTTTTGGCTCACTCTTTTCTTTTCCTAATTTTACAAGTTGCAAGTTACAAAAAACACAAGCAGTCTTTGATAACGTCCGGATGTTCTCCGAGTCCGATGACTCCGATCGGCGATCGCACGGGTATTACACACTAGAGCTGTAGTCAAGTCCGGCTTTGTCGAGTCCAAGTCAAGTCCAAGTCCAGGACTAGTCGAGACCGAGTCCAAAGAGGTTCGAGTCCAAGTCAAGTCCAAGTCCAAAAGTTTCGAGTCCAAGTCCAAGACCGAGTCCAAATGAAAGAAAAAAGGGTCCTCTTCAAGACCACATACTTAACTACTGATAATGTTTGTGATGCGAGAGAAAGCATATCTCCTATTCTAAGAAAATCATTTTACATTATTATTTGTAATGATCAAAAAGCATGTGCAAAGTAACAACTCTGTAGGACAGGGGTCTCCAAACTACATCCTGGATGGCCAATGTCCTGAAAAGTTTAGCTCCAACTGGCCTTAAAACACCTGGAAGATTAGTGTGTCTAGTAAGAGCTTGATTAGGTTCAAGTGTGTATAATTTGGGTTAAAGCTAACGGGGGCGTTAAACAAGATCCTGGGCCCTATGCATAGGCAGTCCTGATGGGCCCCCATGGCCCCCACCCATGAAAATATCCAGGAAAAAAAATATATTTTAGATTCATACTTTTCAAGGGCCCTCTCTTCCTTTGGGGCCTTGCTAATGAGTACTGGTTTTACCCCCAGTCTGACCCTGGGAGCTAAACTTGGATAAACAAACAAAGTTTGGAACTGTAAGGTCAAATAATTTTTATGTACTTTATTTTTTGTTGACATTATATCTGTGGTCAAAAATGTATATGACTATGCCTAATTGGCACAGTGCACAGACACACGCAAAGCTCGGGATATGACAAATGCGTGCAGCAAGGCTAGAATGGATACGTTTGGCTCTACTGGGCATGCGCACATAAATACAGCGAAATTTTTGTCATACTGTGCTAGTGCTTGCATAGACTAGTCGAGCTCTGTCGGAAACAATCGACTACTCCAGCATGCATTAACCATAATTCACACAAAGTGTTTGCAAGTACGACGTGAATTTTAGAATTACAATATTGCGTGGAGCTGTTACTATATGACCTTATCTATGTTGCATGTAAAAAATAAAATATGTAATGTAATAATTAGGGTTGTGCCTGAAGCCGAATACCTCGGAATGGCACAGATAATGGCTTAAAAAACGAATAACGCTCAAGGAATAATTCTGCCTGAATACTCGGCTGAAGCTGAAGCTGAAGCTGACACAGTCTGGTGTTTGCTAGATAACAGGTGAGCCAGGGAATCAGCGCCAGAAGTGAATGAATGTAAACTTTATGAGTGAAAAGAGTGCAAATCAAACACGGCATTGTTGTCGCCTCTCTGTGCATCTCTCAGAAATCAGTGCAAGAGTAATTTTACCTATAATAATACATCATAGCTACACGTTATATTATTTGTATATATTTAAAAGGCAAATATTGAAAGCTTAGGCTACCATGATACGAATGAATGGAATAAGCACAGCCCGCTCACCAATCAAACAGCCGCGCTGCGCGTCTCAGTCTCTCAAAAACCAAACCAGTTCTCTCTCAAGAGTAGGCTAATAATCGTCTACTTGTCCTACATGTTTGCATATATTTTTGCATATTTACCTTTTGCTGGTTTGCGCGGAACACACACATCTGTTTAGTGAAGTTCATTAACATTAAGACTCGCTTAAAGTGTTCTGCGTAATGAGAATGTGTGCATTGAATGGATTCAGTCGTGTTCAAATGATCACTAAACGTTTGTCATGACATCTCTCTGCTTGCATGATAAATATTATTTTAGAAATTAATAATTATTTCAGTTTAACACGAAATACTTGTTCAGTGATAACTACGAAAAAATATATAAAAAGTAATAACAGTCTTATCAAGTAACTGTACGATGTTGTATCCGAATGCAGATAGGAAAAATTTTGTGATTGTTACAGATACAAATACTGGCTGTTACATGAAAATGTAAATATGTAATGTCATATATAAAATTTACATAAGTAATTGTTGCATAAGGCTATACATTAATACGCGTTTATTGATTAAAAAAAGGCTATCTAGGTGTAGACGTAAATAAAACACAATCTAACAGGTAGAAAATTAAATTAGAAACATCTAAACTTTTCAGGTCGCAGTAAGTGCACTGCTGGTCATGCACATCCTTTCCCGGAACAATACTGAAAGCTAAGGCAAGATGGAGAAACAGATGATCATAGTTGTACAAGGATAGCCATTTTTTAAATGAATCTATTAGCAGAGCTACTGCAAGTGATTTTAAGTGCTGGAATTCCATTTATTCTTTGCTGAAACTTCTGCGTCATCATGAAGAGCGGGTCATGGTTGCCCAGCAACAGCAGACGCCGCTGTAGCGCAAGCGCAGGCTACTACAGTGCTTCGGAAATAAGGAGAGCGGCGCGCCTAGCATTTTCCAAACGTTTTCAGTCGCGACATCATACAAATGTGGTTTTGGTTTGAAGGAGAAATGTTTTATTTAATTTTTTTGCTGGACTCGGTCGAGACCAACTAGAAGACTTGGCGAGTCCAATGGCCAAGTCCGAGACAAGTCCGAGTGCAAATTCAACGAGTCCGAGACAAGTCCGAGACGACAGAAAAATGTCTCGAGTCCGGACTCGAGTCCAAGACCGGACTCGAGTACTACAGCCCTATTACACACAATGTTAAACAGACCCGGGACCCGAGGTAATAGATTCGGACCCGACCCGGACCCGGCTGATGATTTAAAATATTGACCCGAACCCGTAGGGGTCCCGGGTCAGGTCCGGGGTCGACGGGTCTCGGGTGCACTGTGAAGACCTCTAGTTAGAACTAATGTTAAACATTGTTAGAGTTAATGATTGGAAATGCACCAAATATACAGATGAAGATGTGCAAAAAAGATAAGCTGACTGTGACAAACAATTGTGTGTATCAGCATTGGGTGAAAAAGTTAGATTCTCGAAGATGCAAAATAAAATTGTGGCGGTGGAAAAAAAAGTGTAAATGGAATTGCCATTGAATTTAAAAAGCAAAAAAAAAAAAATATATATATATATATATAATATATAATATATATATATATTATTATATATATATATTTTTTTTTTTGCTTTTTAAATTCAATGGCATTAATTAATCGAAATTAATCGCATTTTAAGCGCATATAAATATTTGACCTGAGAAAAGTGAGAAGTAATTTTTTTTCACATGGATTTATAGTATACCATTGAATAATGACTGAATACATAAGCTTAAGCAACAAAATATTGTTTATTTTTGTTCAACCAAGTCTAGCAGACCAGTGCAATTTTTGCCATTAAGTGTAGCAATAGCATATTTAGAAACAATTTAGAAAAAGTACATTTCAGAAATTCAGGAAGCTTATAGGTGCTGGAACCTTCTGTAAAGCGTTTTTTTAAGTAAAACACAATACTGTCAATTACATTCAGAACATTGGAAACACTGACTATTAGAAAACATCTCTCTGTTGCTTCAGAGGCCATAACATACTAAGTCCAACTCTCAATAACCTTGGCCAAAACAATAAAGAATTCAACATAAACTGTTGCACCAACAAAATAATACATAGTTCAACATAAAGTGTAAAGTCCACGCTAGCTGCTATATGTTTTACGTTGAGGTGATACTTGAGGCTCGATGTGCTTCTGTGATATGCGAACGCTAGTTGGTGCTCCAGTATAATCGGTCCGCCGAAACTCATCCAGTGAGAAACGTTCCGCGGTGCAAAAATAAGTTATTAAAAATGCGGGAATTGTTTTTCTGTAATTAATTAATCTTAGTTAACGCGTTATTTTTTGTGTAATTAATTAATCTCAATTAACGCGTTAAAGTCCCGGCCCTAATATATATATATATATATATATATATATATATATATATATATATAAATAATAATAATAATAATAATAATTAAAAGGCAAGAGAGGTACAAAAAAAAGCCAGGGTATGGGCTGGTGTGATCAGAAGGTATAATACACCTCCTACCTTACTGTTTCCAAAACCATCCCTCTGAAAGCTTATAATACAGAATCACAAAACGTTATACAATGCAGAACAGTATTCTGAAAATAAAACCACAAAAGTAAACCCATTCATAACGATGTCTGACGCACCCGCATCTTCTATGTGTGCAGCAGATCAGCATCTGATGGCTCCTCTGTGGATAGAAGCGACCGCTATTAATATTAGAACACGTATTCATAAAAATGTTGAATTACAATATGTAAAAGCAACAAAATATACAATAACAAGCAAACAAGATGACATCCTGAAAGAGGCCTGCATACTGCAGCAACGCATCTTTGTTGCCCATTACTGCAGCCGTGGACAAGCCTCCACGCTCCTGCTCCTGCCGATGAGAGGCCAGCACCATGGCTGCATATCCAACATCATTAGATAGCAACCATTTAAAGGTTTTCCCACGTTACTTGCCAAGCACTAGCTGCAAATTTCTGGTGGCTCCTTCAACATCAGCCACACAAGCCATGCATGGCCTGCTCCTTGACCCTGGATGCAGGCCATGACCGTCCAGGGGGGTGGGGGTTTTCCTGTAAGCAAAGGGCTGTTGCCTCGACTGATGGCTTGAGCACAAGCTCACCAGAGGCCTCTGTACAAAAGTTTGCTTTGAAATCCATGCTCTATAAGGCACAGCACTGTTAAAACCCACAAACAAAATAGTGAGATCTAGCTATTCAATACATCAAGCACTGCATTGATAAGACAAAGAAATAAAAGTGTGTAATCTACAGTGCAATCAACTCTTTCCAAAGGGTCGAACAGACACCTGAGCGGGTGTGAACCCCATGATCTTTCATGTTTGTCCCCCACACCCACACAGGGGGTCACTTTAACACCCTGCTGCTACCTGCACTCTTGCAACAAATAACAAAGAGAACTGACATACAGTCAACATTACCTTGAACTTAAAGTTAACTTCAACATTAATGTCATATAATACACGTGAAAATTACAGTTCAAGGCAAAAAAGAGAAAAAATTAAGTATTTGTGGTTTTACTTAGTAAAACCACAGTTACGTGCCATTGTTTTGGTACAGTACAATACTTTAACCATTAAAAGGGAAGTAAAACCATGTTCAAATTAAACAACATACAAAACTACCAAATATTACTACAAGTGTGATTGCATCATATAATTTTTGTTAATATTGTTCATCGTCTATACGTCATTTTTTTTATACATTTTTTTTTTTAAATTTCTGTCATATGCATATAAACTTACAGTCACCACTCATAAGCTACTACTAAATATTGTAGAAACTGAATTTTCTGTAAAGTTTCTTTGCAATGATTTGTATAGTAAAAAGAGCAATACAAATACATTTTAAAGGGTAACTAAACCTCTTGTCAGAGCCTGACTCCACCCACTGGCAATATTTGAAAAAATGCTGAAAAGTGGGGAGAGCACAGCGGAGATAGAGGGGATGAACCGAGGGCGGGGCTGAGTGCGTGGGGCGTGAACCTGAGACCCTCTGTGATGGATTAATTGACAGCTGCTGTCAGAGTCGGTAAAATAGAGAGTGACTGTAGTAGCTTTGCAACAGAGCATTCATTTGAAGTAGAGGACTTTTCTCCCCTATATGAGCTATATCGATTCGAGCCGCTGGCTCAAACTGATGCAGTTTGCACACTGAAGCTCTAGGGGGGAACTCCCGGTCTTCCAGGCCAAGTGCATGCAACCACTGGGCCTAATTTTCAAGTCTGCTGGAAAACTATGCACTCCAGCAGTGCTGTTGCAACCAGCAACACTACACCTACGTACCATCCTGACCACTGTACTAAATACAGATAAATCTACGCCAATTTGAAGCTATCCTAACTGATGCAATACTATGCTACTAACTAACTATGCTTCTAACAATACTAACGTTACACTAACAACTAATTAACTTCTAATTAACTACATGGGCTACACAAAATAATCTAAATAACTATATAAATGCTATGCTAAATAGATGCTATTATAGTCTATCCTTGTCTTTTTCAATACTCGCAATTCCATCTCCTGTAGTGATGTGTCGTTCTTGAACGATTCGTTCATTTTGAACGAATCTTTAATGTGACTCGGGAAGAACGAGTCGTCTCGGGGAGTGATTCGTTCAGTCGCGCATGCGCATTATTCTATGGGTTCTGTTCTAGTAGTAGTAATTCACCTGTCAGTCAATGCAGTCTTGAGCCGGAAAGAGAATTGATTAGTTCATAGTTCGGGTCTATCGGGTTTTTGACTCGTTCCTTGATCACGTGACAGCCCCATACGCTTACCCAATGCAGTCTGAGCCGGAAAGAGAATTGATTAGTTCATAGTTCGGGTCTATCAGGGTTTTTGACTCGTTCCTCAATCACGTGACAGCCCAATACGCTAAACCCAATGCAGCATGAGCCGGAAAGAGAATTGATTAGTTCATAGTTCGGGTCTATCAGGGTTTTTGACTCGTTCCTCAATCACGTGACAGCCCAATACGCTAAACCCAATGCAGCATGAGCCGGAAAGAGAATTGATTAGTTCATAGTTCGAGTCTATCTGGTTTTTGACTCGTTCCTCAATTACGTGACAGCCCAATACGTTAAACCCAATGCAATAAAAGCCGGAAAGAGAATTGATTAGTTCATCTCATGAGTCTTCGGGTCGAGTCGTTCCTTAATCACGTGACAGACCCATACGCTAAAACCATAGACACTGACAGTAAATAGATGACAGATAATTGAATAGTTCATCTTTCGGTTCTTCGGGTTTTTCGTTCTTTTGTACTGTGATGTGACAACATTGGCTAGAGTAATTAGTTCATTTACAACTTTCCTTACAAAATGGGTGCGTAGTACTTATTTATTATTAGTATTATTTACTCTTACAGTAACGTGATGCATTTCTGGTTTCAAATTGTTGTTTTTAATTTCTGTCATGGTGGTACTTTTCCATAACACTGAATGTGGAAATAAAGAGTTGGTTATGCTTAAAATGTTGATCTTTTTTTCTGTCTGTTTGTTTGTTTTGGTTTAGTTGTGCAGTTATTAAATCAGATTGTCTGTGTAAACCATACTTTTGTAACATATGACACTTTATAAACATTAAAAACACTGTACATACTTTTGAATAGTTGTTTATTGTTTATTACAGAAAAGCTTTGTAACAAAGAGGACAACTATTCCAAAATAAATTAAAATAATAAAAATGTAAATAATTAAAAATGAAATTAAAATTAAAAGATAATAAAGCCACAGGGTCTAATAACCTTAACAAATGAACTTTAAAAGTACAATATAAAAAAAAGAAAAACTAAATATTGCACAACAAGCTATTCCCAAAATAATTTTAAACCATTTGAATAAAAAATAAATGAAAATTAAGAGATACTAAAGCTACGGAGCCTTATAACAATAACAAATTACCTTTTAAAATCACAACAACAAAAATATTGCACAACAAGCTAGTCTTTTTCTAAATAAATAAAAATAAATAAGCTTTAAAATAAATAACACACTGTGGCTATATTTTTAGGACTTGCTTTAAGGCATGTTTACATTATAAAAAAAAAAACAAGCTTCCTGACCTTGGATGGGCTGAGTCTGTGAGTTATTCTATCTGAGATAATCTGCCCAGTTTTAGAAAAACAAAATCAGATGGCACGGATGTGGCCACAATGCAAAGTCTTGTCTTTGTGACTTAAGAAAGGCTTGTGTATACTGGTGAACATCTCCTCCACCAGGCCAGAGGGTCTGATGTGCGGGGTAAGAGTGGCTCTGCAAGGTTGGCCATCATAGCATCTGAGGTCTTAGAAGAGGTAGCAGAAGGCCTCAAGCTTGCTACCCTCTCGTCAAAGTCTTCCCAAAACATGGCCCCTGCACTGGCAGTGCACCAGGATCTGAAACTCCTCACTCTGAGCTGGGTTAAAACTGTTAAAGCTGAAGTTATCATAACCTTAATGTCTTTAACATTAATAATTCAAATTCAAAATGTTATTTGCTTTTAATGTATGTCATTATGTCCTTTTTTGAGCAATTTTCTTATACATATATTACACCAATATGTCAAGTCTGCCTAGGAGAAGCAATTATTATACCAGCAAACTCAAAATTGGAGTAAAAATGAACAAACTAGTCTATAAATACTTTTTATTGTAAGATTGGATTATTATATTATTATATAGCCTAGTGTTTATTTACCGATAGACAGTCAAGAAGACAAATTAATCAATTTTATTTATAACAGGGTTTTATTTATTTATAAAATAATAACAAACCACAGATCCTCAACAAACAGTAACAAAAACACAGTGACAGAAATGTCAGAAATAGCGCATGGGGCTGTCACGTTATTAAGGAACGAGTCAAACTCGACCCGAAAGACTCATGAGATGAACTAATCGATTCTCTTTCCGGCTCGAGACCGCGTTGGTTTCGCGTATGGGGCTGTCACGTGATTAAGGAACGAGTCAAACTCGACCCGAGACCCGAAAGACTCATGAGATGAACTAATCAATTCTCTTTCCGGCTCAAGACCGCGTTAGTTTTGCGTATGGGGCTGTCACGTGATTAAGGAACGAGTCAAACTCGACCCGAAAGACTCGTGAGATGAACTAATCAATTCTCTTTCCGGCTCAAGACCGCGTTAGTTTTGCGTATGGGGCTGTCACGTGATTAAGGAATGACTTAAACCCGAAGACTTCTTGTCAGATAAGAGGTGAGATGAGCTAATCACAGACTGAAGACCCAGGTAAAGAATGAGTATTTTTTTCTTTATCTCATAGCATTTTAGTTTTGTATTGTTTGTAGTGTGATCAACGTTTGCGTAAGTACTAGATGTGTTGGGGAGGTAGCACTTAATATTTTAATAACATTTTGCTAAAATGAACGAAATGACTTGAAAAAAGATTCGTTCATTTTGCTGAACGAGACTCAAAAGTCTGAGTATGTAAAATGATCCGAACTTCCCATCACTAATCTCCTGACACTACAGTCATTTTGATGGAACAGGATGGTTTTATACTGCCAAGGGCATGGTAGCTCGTTCCAAGGGGCGTGGTGAGCTGGAAACTGCTTACGTCACCTGCCACCGCAACATCCAATAGGAAAAATCAACTGCAGTAGCCACCGTTCAACCTGAAGAGGGGCAGCACTCAGACGTTTTTACACCATATATTGTAGAATTAAAACACTTTATACGCAAATGTCAAAAAAGTTACTTGAATCAATGAACAGCACTAATAAAGCCCCATTCATACAGATCATTAACTAAAAAAGTTGGTTTAGGGTTTAGTTACTCTTTAATTGAATTGAATTGAACAACAACCCGTCTAGCAAAAACATAACTAAACGTTTTCCACATTAACATCACATTTACTCGTCAATAAGGATGCATCTAACTACTGTATTTACCAAAAATAATTCATAACACCTTTAGGAAAAATATAGTGACACTTCAACTTTTACAGAAAATGGATTTCTTACATCCGCAATCAACAGCAATTTGAATCTTATATTACTCGTAAGTTTACATAGCTGATTGACACGACATAGATTGCGCTTGGCGGATCCTGATCAATCTTCTCTGTAATAGTCATGCATAGTCCGACTCCGATTCATTTCCGTGAACCGAAAAAAGTTGTTCACTCTATATCCTCGAGCCCCAGGCAGCCAAACGAACATTACTTGACAATTCAGCATGCTACTGTTGCCACACCCTCCTCTAAGTTTAACTGCTAACTAGGTTGTTGTCAACTTTTTCGTTGTTGTCATGACAGCGCACGCACATGCATACCAGACACACTGGGAAGGAACTTTTAGATGCACGCTTTCAAATTCAAAAAATGGAGAAAGAGACTCTGAGGCACTGCCATCATCAATTAAAAAAGAGAAGGTGTGTCCTGTATCAAACTTTTTTTTTTATGCGCCTGCCTTTATGCGCCTGCCTTTTATGCCTTTAACATGCAAGCTCACCATCCTTCCTCCCCCTTCTCGTTCGTTCACTTTCTCGTTCTCATTCTGGAGTTGAGAGTTTAGACTTTTTTTTTTTTTAACTGCTTCCTGTGGTGTTGAGCAACTACATTTCATTTTAATCCTATAGTTTTATATTATAATTTATTTAAAATGAATAAATTGTAATGAAAAATAAATCAAATTAAATAGCTAAAGTAAATCGTAAGTGGAAGTGCATCTGTCAATTCTGTCATGAGCATACAGTTGTGTTCAGAATTATTCAACCCCCTTGACTTGCAAGATAATTTACTGTGGAGGATAACATTTTATGAAATCAATTTAACAAAGGCATCAGTAAAGTATTAGAGAAAGTTTATTAATACACTTTTGAGTGATTCTGAGAATGGAACATTGATTAATCATGATAAAATTTGAATTGGCTCTAAACATTCATGTTTAAAATTATTCAACGCCCTTTGTGCAGAATCTTTTATTCTTTAAAATCACCAATAAACGCTGTCTTTGTGTTTAGAAGCTTCTGTCACCTCTACTACAATTTTGGCCCATTCCACACCTGAAAACGCTTTCAGATCACCAAAAATCTTTGGTTTTCACATTGCCACTGCTTTTTTTAAATTCAACCAGATATTTGAAATGAGATTTAAGCCTGGAGACTGAACAGGTCACTCAAGTACATTCTATGACTGATCCCTGAACCAAGCAGTAGTAGATTTGGATGTGTACTTTGGTATGACTGGCCTGCAGGAAAGTCCATTGATCATCAGCTTCAGTTTTTGCACCAAAGGCATCACAATTCTTGTCAAAATGGCCTGACACTATAAAGAATCCATGATGTCCTTCATACAGTCATGATTTCCACTTCCTTCTACAGTAAAGAAACCCCATAACAGGACTTATCCACCTCCAAGTTTGAGGATGGAGATGGTGTTCTTCTGCTTATGAGCTTTGCCTTTTTTGCAGCAGACATACTGCTGATCCATGGGTCCAAAAAGTTCCAGTTTGGTCACATCACTCCATATAACATTCCTCCAGAGCTCCACAAGTCTACACAAATGTATTTTATCAAGTTCAAGTTGTTCTTTGTTCTTCTTGATCAAGAGTGGTATTCTACAAGATGTCTTAACATAAAGGCAATACATGTCTAGTGATCTTCTTACACACTGCTTTGAAATGGTTTCCCTCCTTTCATCATGTCATCTTGCAAGTCTTTGGCTTAACATTGCAGATTTTTCTCAGTTGCTCTGATTAAACATTTTATAATATTGTGCTTTTTCTTCCACAACCTCAAAGATTTTCTGGTAAAACACACTTTAAGCTAAGGAATAAGGCTGAGAGCTGTGTCTCTTGGAACTTTCAATGTCTTGGAAATCTTCATATAGCCTTAGCCTTTCTAAAGTACTACGATATTTATTCTCTTTAGCTTTTGTGAGGTCTCTGTTGACATTTTTGCTACTCAACTTCAACACATGCATGGGCTAACTGTATGTGCAACGGCTCAAGCTAATTCTGTTTTTAATAAAGTTTCTAAAAGCTTAATTGTGTTTTGAGACTGTTTTATTCCCCACTATGCAAATAAGTGATTTAAAAACAGCAATGTTGAATAGGGGTTGAATAATTATGACATAGCAGTATTATTAAAAAAATCTTATAACTCAAAAGTATTACATTATATATTGACAATATCACTTTTAATATGCCAGTGAACTGTTATAGATACAATTTTTATTTTATCCTGGATCTTCAGAAAAGCTTATTTGTAAAGTACTGCAGTCTCTAGGGGGTTGAATAATTTTGAACACAACTGTACATCAGCAATTACACATGTTTAGGGGAATAGGGCAATATTACAGTTTTTCTCCATTGGTTTGGCTCATTTCTTGAAACAGAAATTACATTCTGAAAATTCTAAGATCATTTGGCAAAACAGTCTTACAGTTCAGCACAACACTATAGCTCACTTGCAAAATCTAATATATCTTCCAAAACTGTTCACTCATGCTTCAAAACTAAATTCCTTTCCCATGTAAAGAGTCAGTGCCACGAAAATGGCAAAGATCCTTCTCAATTGCTATGGCTCATTTCTTGAAGCAGACCGGACGTTCTCAACACTCTTGGTGCTTTTGCCAAAATAATGTGGATGGTTCGGCACAACACCATGGTTCACCTGCAAAAGCTCATATCTCTCCCAAAACAATTCACTCATGTGTCAAAACTAAATTTCCTTCTCATTTAAACAGTCAGTGCCCCCAAAATACTTCGTCCCTTTGGCATTGTGTAAGCACTGCAAGTCAAAATGATTAGATGTTTTGTCACTATAGCAGATGACCATTGAAATATCCCTCATGTCCACCTTTCAGTCTTAGCTCAGTCCTTTATTGACAATGGTTACTGTACTGTTTTTGTATAACTAACAGAATACAATTTTGTATAAAACTGAAAAAAAGAAAAAGGATTTTAGGGTAAGAGTAGCCTCTTAGGTTTAACAGCACACATTGCACTCATACTGCCAAGGAAATTGTAACCATTATCATTCACACACATAAAGTAACTTTCATACATCAGAGTAAAAAGAAAATGTATACAGCATAATACACTTTATAATATAAACACAAACAAAAAAACAATGAAAATGATATGCAGCCTACAGTGCTGTAAATAATGCTTAAGTTTCACAACTATCAGTTCTTCACTGGTCGCTGTCCTCACCCTCCCTCTCCTGGCCACCGTCCTCACCCTGCTGGCCATCCAGATGCTGATGTCTGTCTGGCCACAGATTCTCGTCCACATCACAGCGTATATTCTCCCTTGTGATGCAACGAGGGAAGAAACGGCGTGCATGAAAGGAGAGTAAGGTGGTAGGAACACTATGACCATCCTTGGATGAGTAGTGAACCAGGCCCTGATGAGTGGGCCACGGTGGAAATTCACATTGTCCCATACAATAACATATAGTGGTAGGTGAGGCCCCTACGAGTCCTCTCTCATTTTCAGGGATCAAATCAAAATGAAGGCAGTCCAAGAAGATGAGGAGCTTCTGTGTATTGTATGGGCCAAGACTGGGGATGTGAGTGGCCACACCATTCTCAGATATGGCAGCAAACATAGTTATATTGCCCCCTCGCTGGCCTGGGACATCCACCATGGCCCGGTGGCCAATAATATTATGGCCACGTCTTCGGCCCTTGGCCATGTTGAACCCAGCTTCATCCACAAACAAGAGGATGTGAGGGGTCTCATTTCCTTCCAATGCCATTATTCTCTACAATAGCGTAAAAAAAGAAAACATCAAATCATTCATACAGAAGAGTCATATACTACAGTTACAGACAATTACATAGGAATGTTCTATGTTCTCCACAAGTTCAATATACTACTGGCCACTACTCCAGTGGTTCCAAACCTGGGGTACATGCACTCCTATGCAGAGGTACTACAGGGGGTATTTGACAGAAAGGAGAGGGGGAAAATCATCAATGAAACACTTTTCATTGATATAATGAATGAAAAGGGTTTACAGTAAAACCCACAGTATTAGATAGATTTACATGAGAGCCACTAATTGCAGCTAGTTCACCTTTTTTCATATTGTATGTTATATTCTTCAAAATAAGGATTATAATGATAATTGCATCATACAGTAAGCTGCAGTTTTTAGGCGAAATGTTGAAGTCAGATAAATCAAATACTTTCATACCTGGATTAACTGGATACACAAATCAGGTAAAGTGGGTACTGAAGCCAAAAAAGTTTGGGAACCACTGCTTAATTGTAAAAAGGTTGTAATGTTCCATAGTTTATTTTCTCCATGTTTTTCTTGTCATTTTTAGTATCATAACATCCCAGGCCTATCACACTCACACTAAATGAATAGGTAAATGTGTAAATAAATATATTTCTTGCTCTATGCACAGTGTCCTGTCCTATACAACATATAATTCCACCATTGACTGACTACATACCTGTTTTCTCTGCGAAAGGTTTGGATGATGGAGGAGACTGTAGAGCGAGGCACATTAGGCTGCACTCGGCAACCTGCTTCCGCCATTGTGAGGCCATGGTTGATGACATGGTCTATAATTGTGGCCCGAATTTCATCCGGGACAGCATGGTGTCTTCGTGCTCCTCGGCCTCTTCCCCCTATTCCACCACCATTCACCCTTACTCCTTCTCCTCCTCCTCTTCCCCCTATTCCACCACCACGCACACTTACTCCTCCTCCTCCTACTCCTCCTCCTCTTCTTCTTCTTCCTCCTCCTCCTCTTCCTCCTCTTCCTCGAGCAGGCAGTTTCCCTTGTTCATTTACTTGGCCAGGTGCCTCCATGTTCAGACATTGTACTGGTCCTGCATGGTCAAGCTCTTTACATACATTTTTGGCAGCATTCACAGTCAGGGACAGCACCTGTCAGGTAACTAAACATACTATTTGATTGGTCATCTGAGATGTGTGAAACTCCTCCTTCGTTAGTCAAGTTCTAGTTTCACCTGACTGTCAATTGCTGTAATAAATTTATCAAATGTTCCAAGGGATTCATATATCATATTCATGGTATTATGTTATTGATTAATTTTGACAATTGAACAGACTATTGTGCATGTGATGACTTACACAATGAAATGATGCTGACTCATTTTGGACCAACCATTAAACTGAGAATCAACAATCAGTTTAGATCAATAAGATCTATTCACTTGGAAATTGTGCTAAATGTAGGCTACCTGTACTTAATTTGCAAAGATGTACTGAGACATTGAGACATGTACTAAGACATTTGCAATTTGATGAAATTAATGAGAAATTCCATTCTCTTGTGAACAATTGCCAAGTGGTTTGGAGGTTTGTCCATGTTGTTTTGAGAATGTCATTTCTGTTTCAAGAAATGAGCCAAACCAATGGAGAAAAACTGTATTACTGTCACATGGAATTGATGTTGATAGTGTTGAAATTATGCAGCCAAGTGATGATATCTCAGATCATTATTTAGTTTTGTGCAAACTTCATATAGCCAAAATTGTAAATTCTACTTATTGTTACAAGTATGGTAGAAACATCACTTCTACCACAAAATACTGCTTTTTAAGTTATCTTCCTGATGTATTTAAGTTAACTTGATGATGAAACAGAAACTATGGACT
The DNA here is from genome assembly GCF_023724105.1 of Carassius gibelio. Classification (NCBI taxonomy): domain Eukaryota; kingdom Metazoa; phylum Chordata; class Actinopteri; order Cypriniformes; family Cyprinidae; genus Carassius; species Carassius gibelio. Next base: position 23,018,699 of record NC_068403.1, on the reverse strand, counting down.
CTCTTTTCTAGCATTTTAAATAAAGTTGCTCCTTTACGCTTAAGGAAGGTTAAGGAAACCAGTCTGACACCATGAGAGCACAAGAGAGCAGCCCAAAAAATGGAGCGCAGCTGGAGGAAAACAAAATCTGATCCGATTACTTCTCTTTTAGAAGAAAACAAACATAACCCCAGCTATTCAGTACAGTGGCTAAATTAATGAAAAATAAAGCCTCAACAAGTGTTGACATTTCCCAACATCACAGCAGTAATGACTTGAACTACTTTACTTCTAAAATCGATACTATTCGAGATAAGTTTGTAACCATTCAGCCGTCAGCTACCGTATCACATAAGATATAGACCCCCTGAGGAACAGTTCCACTCATTCTCTACTATAGGAGAGGAAGAATTGTATAAACTTGTTAAATCATCTAAACCAACAACATGTATGTTAGACCCTATACCATCTAAGCTCCTGAAAGAAGTGCTTCCAGAAGTCATAGATCCTTTAGACTATTATTAATTCCTCATTGTCATTAGGATATGTCCCTAAAACCTTCAAACTGGCTGTTATTAAGCCTCTCTTCAAAAAACCACAACTTGACCCCAAAGAACTAGTTAATTATAGACTGATCTCGAATCTCCCTTTTCTGTCCAAGATACTAGAAAAGGTGGTATCCTCACAATTATATTCCTTCTTAGAGAAAAATGGATCTGTGAGGATTTCCAATCAGGCTTTAGACTGTATCATAGTACTGAGACTGCTCTCCTTAGAGTTACAAATGACCTGCTCTTATCATCTGATTGAAACACACTAATTTGAAAAACTAATGGAAAGCATAGTCGATATAAAAAACTGGATGACGAGTAATTTCTTACTGCTAAATTCAGAAAAAAACAAGAGGTGTTAATTATAGGACCTAAAAACTCTGCATGTAATAACCTAGAACACTGTCTAAGACTTGATGGCTGCTCTGTCAATTCTTCGTCATCAGTTAGGAACCTAGGTGTGCTATTTCATAGCAATCTTTCCTTAGAAAGCTACGTTTCTAGCATTTGTAAAACTGCATTTTTCCATCTCAAAAATCTAAATCTAAATTATGGCCTATGCTCTCAATGTCAAATGCAGGAATGTTAATCCATGCATTTATGACCTCAAGGTTAGATTATTGTAATGCTTTATTGGGTGGTTGTTCTGCACGCTTAGTAAACAAACTACAGTACAGCTAGTCCAAAATGCGTCAGCAAGAGTTCTTACTAGAACCAGGAAGTATGACCATATTAGCCCGGTCCTGTCCACACTGCACTGGCTCCCTATCAAACATCTTATAAATTTTAAAATATTGCTTATTACTTATAAAGCCCTGAATGGTTTAGCACCTCAGTATTTGAATGAGCTCCTGTTACATTATAATCCTCCACATCCGCTACGTTCTCAAAACTCAGGCAATTTGATAATACCTAGAATATCAAAATCAACTGCAGGTGGCAGATCCTTTTCCTATTTGGTGCCTAAACTCTGGAATAACCTACCTAACATTGTTCGGGAGGCAGACACACTCTTGCAGTTTAAATCTAGATTAAAGACCCATCTATTTAACCTGGCTTACACATAACATACTAATATGCGTTTAATATCCATATCCGTTAAAGGATTTTTAAGCTGCTGATTACGTGATTTATAATTAGGTAAACCGGAACCGGGAACACTTCCCATAACACCTGATGTACTTGCTACATCTTTAGAAGAATGGCATCTACGCTAATATTAGTCTGTTTCTTTCTTATTCCGAGGTCACCGTAGCCACCAGATCCAGTCTGTATCCAGATCAGAGGGTCACTGCAATCACCCGGATCCAGTACGTATCCAGACCAGATGGTGGATCAGCACCTAGAAAGGACCTCTACAGCCCTGAAAGACAGCGGAGACCAGGACAACTAGAGCCCCAGATACAGATCCCCTGTAAAGACCTTGTCTCAGAGGAGCACCAGGACAAGACCACAGGAAGCAGATTATTCTTCTGCACAATCTGACTTTGCTGCAGCCTGGAATTGAACTACTGGTTTCGTCTGGTTGGAGGAGAACTGGCCCCCAATTGAGCCTGGTTTCTCCCAAGGATTTTTCCCCCATTCTGTCACCGATGGAGTTTCGGTTCCTTGCCGCTGTCACCTCTGGTTTGCTTAGTTGGGGTCACTTCATCTACAGCGATATCGTTGACTTGATTGGAAATAAATGCACAGACACGATTTAACTGAACAGAGATGACATCACTGAATTCAATGATGAACTGCCTTTAACTGTCATTTTGCATTATTGACACACTACCAGGTCTCCAAGTGCACGAAGGGCCCTCTGAAGTGCATGAGATGCTCCGACTTCGCAGGATTTCCTAATTCCGTCACCAGGTGTTCCCGATAAGCGATTTCTCGCATAACAACAGTGCGAGAGGAGCGCTGATGAGAGGAAAATCCTGCCAGGATAGGTGGAGCCAAAACTGCTCTGTTTTTCAGTTTTATGTCAGAATGGAGAAGGTGATGTACCTCAGGCTTAGCCAAGACCGAGGCCAGGTTAATTACACTGGTTTGCTGCGTCCTTTGTTGGATTACAACTTTAAATGTAGGAATTGGCTTGGAGCTTACTTGAATAATGTAATGATACATATGAAAAACTACAAAATACACACACACACACACAGCAGTTCAAATGCTTACTGAAAAGGTGCGATTTTATGTAGTTTATTGTCTTGACCATGGTGATCATATGTAGACAGGTTTGCAACCTGGATTTTTTAGGCAGTTAAACATAAAAATAAAACGTAATTATTTGTTTATTTTTCAGAACAATACTGTAAACCTTTACTATCAATACCTTAAGTATATTAGAGTATGCAAGATAGTACTTTTACTTAAAGGACAGTTCATCCAAAAATGAAAATTCTGTAATCATTTAATCTACCTTAAGTTGTTCCAGTCTAAATTGCTATTTGTATTTTTGGGTGAACTGTCCCTTTAGCAAAGGTTTTAAATATGATGGTTAGCAGTTCTTCCTCAATATGGTATTGGGTAGTTATTAAATGTAGTTTACTAAAGTATCTCAATGTTTATTTTACCAATTACTTGCTCTAAACAGTTTCTCTTTTCCTTCTTTCCCTAAATCAGAGCAGACCCGTGTACTGTAGGATGATGCTGAATGTGCCAGCGCTGGACAGGTGTTTAATAGTTTTGTGCTGAGCAGTGATGCCAGTGTTGCTTGATCTTCTGAGAAGTGCCACAATCCAGACCCAGGTGTTTCTCTTCTGTCTGCCAGTGGTACATCATAGAGGGGTCTCCAGAGTCTTTGACGTGCCTCGTTCCAGTGTCACTGCATTGTCCTCCGAGTCACATTCACCAAGAGATTGACCTCCTGAAGACCCCAGGACACATGGAGGCAGGGCCGGGCTCAAACTTTCAGAACAATTTTAATGTGTAAAAAAAATTACAGGACAAAAAAAAAAAAAAACATATAAAAGAATATTTTGTGAAAAAATTATAAGCTGCATTAAAAAAAATTAACAATGTGCATAAGAACTTCTCTTTTATTAACACGTGAATATGCAAAACAAAAATACAGAATGTACAGAAATGTACAGAAAGCACTCATGCTCATTTACAAATATATTACACACACAAAGAATAATGAATACAACTTATGCATTTTATTTTTAACTTGCATCACAAAAATAAACTACAGAAATTAGGTTGTTTCATTGACAATCTTGCTGCCACATTCTGGATTAATTGTAAGGGTTTGATGGAACTGGCTGGAAGACCTGCCACAAAACAAGAGCTTGAACAAGGAGTTGTGCAGCATTTTTTTAAAGAAAGGGGCTGATCTTCCTAATGTTGTATAAAGCAAATCTGCAGGACCGGACAGTTTTAGCAATGTGGTCTGAGAAATTCAGCTGATCATCAATCATAACTCCAAGGTTAGGAGTTTTGATTGATGTTCCTAACTTGGTGAAACTGTGATGAAACGATGGGTTTGCTGGAACCACAAGCAGTTTTGCCTTGGCAAGGTTGAGTTGAAGGTGATGGTCCTTCATCCAGCAAGAAATGTCTGTTAGACACGCTGAGACAGCTACCATTGGATCATCAGGATGGAATGAGAGGTAGAGTTTAGTGTCGTCAGCATAGCAGTGGTCAGTGTCAGTGTATCAGTGTTTTACCAACCTGTTGTTAGGTGCTAGGGTTTCCCCTTCATAGCTTTGCAAAAACTTGATTTAAAAAACCGTATCATAGCTATTTAACTATCTTGTTGTGGTTTTAAATATGTATTTAATCTCAGAACAAAAGTAAATCGGATTTTGTGGTGGTTGTGCTTTAAAATGATATTGTCTGTGTAAAGCTGCGTGAGTGCATGAGTGTTTGAAAAGAAAAATGTTTTAGCTTAAAAGATGTGATTCTACTACAAACGACAAGCATTCTAACGAAGAAACAACACCGTTTTTATTTTTTTAGTTTACAACTAACCGGTTGTTCGCATTTAAAAAGTTCTAATAATGTTTATTGTGTTTTCGAAAGAAAGTAAGATATGGTATATCAATTAAGTCTTTTTTATTGATTAACATGGTAGAACCACAATGAATTTATAAGGTCATGTATTTATTCAGCTTCATGTATACATCGGTTACTGTATACATATTCAAGAAAAATGCATGAACTCAATTGTTTTAAACAATCTAAAGCTTTTAGTCTGTCATAAAAATATCTTAAAAGAGTAAAGTCTTTCATGCATCTATTTTCATTTGTCTCAGGACTCTGACTAAAAACACTTGAGTGTGGACATGAATTCTACATTCAATTCAAGTTTATTTGTATAGAGCTTTTAAAAATACAAATTATTACAAAGCAACTTTACAGAAAATTATCTTTCTACAATATTTAATAGCTTATAAGTGGTGACTCAGTTTATGTGCATATGACAGGAATTTTCTGAAAAATTAATACAAGACGTAGTCAGCCAGACGATGAATATTATCAACAGCAATTATTATATGATGCAATCACACTTATAGCAATATCTGTTAGTTCTGTTTATTGTTTCAGGGTTAGCATCATCAGGGGTACTTTGAGGGGTCAGCATCATCTCTTCTCAGGTGTTCTGGATCCAGACTGGAGCTTGTGGCAAAACAGAGAAACAAATAGACACATAATTATCGTAGCTGCTGTTCCAACAAAGTAAAATTAATTAGTTTAACCAAAGATAAAGAGTAAGAATGTGCATTTGATCAGACGCAACTTTAGTCACAATTTATTAGATGCATTATTTGAATGCTTGGCTAAAGAAATGTGTCTTTACTCTAGATTTGAACAGGACTGTGTGTCTGAACCATTATCAGGAAGGCTATTGCAGAGTTTGGGAGCCAAATGTGAAAAAGCTCCAGCTCCTTTATTGGACTTTGCTATCCTAGGAACTACCAAAATTCCAGCATTTTGTGACCTTAGGGAGCAAAATGGATTGTAACGTGGTGAAAGACTAGTTAGGTACGCAGGAGCTAAACCATTTAGGGCCTTATAGGCAAGTAAGGATAATTTGTAACTGATACGGAACTTATTAGGTAACCAGTGCAGAGACTGTAGATTTGGGGTAATATAATAATTTTGGACTACCTGTAGCTTGTTTATTGAAGATGCAGGACAGCTGCCTAGAAATGCATTACAATAGTCCAGACTAGAGGTCATGAATAACATGTTTCGTAGCTTGGCAATGTTTCTAAGATGGAAGAATGCAGTTTTTGTAACATGGGAAATATGGTTTTCAGAAGACAAGTTGCTGTCTAATATAACACCCAGATTTTTCACTGTAGAGGAAGTAACAGTACATCCGTCTAGTCGCAAACTGTAGTCTACTAGATTCTGTGTACTGTTTTTTCTGGTCCAATAATTAATATCTCTGTCTTATCTGTAGGGATGGGCGATATTTCCTATGCGATTGTCACGCAATATCACGTTCATTATCGCAAATGAATAGTCTTCGAAAATGAACGCGATATTGCGTAGCTTGTCAGTGAACTACGGTTCTGTCTATTAAACGGTGCTCCATTTGAAAACAGGTGATTGCGATTTAGTGGTAATCAGGGAACCCCCTTACTGACGAAATGCACGTGACAATCGCATGCGATATACAGTATTGTTCAAAATAATAGCAGTACAATGTAACTAACCAGAATAATCAAGGTTTTTAGTATATTTTTTATTGCTACGTGGCAAACAAGTTACCAGTAGGTTCAGTAGATTGTCAGAAAACAAACAAGACCCAGCATTCATGATATGCACGCTCTTAAGGCTGTGCAATTGGGCAATTAGTTGAAAGGGGTGTGTTCAAAAAAATAGCAGTGTCTACCTTTGACTGTACAAACTCAAAACTATTTTGTACAAACATTTTTTTTTTCTGGGATTTAGCAATCCTGTGAATCACTAAACTAATATTTAGTTGTATGACCACAGTTTTTTAAAACTGCTTGACATCTGTGTGGCATGGAGTCAACCAACTTGTGGCACCTCTAAGCTGTTATTCCACTCCATGATTCTTTAACAACATTCCACAATTCATTCACATTTCTTGGTTTTGCTTCAGAAACAGCATTTTTGATATCACCCCACAAGTTCTCAATTGGATTAAGGTCTGGAGATTGGGCTGGCCACTCCATAACATTAATTTTGTTGGTTTGGAACCAAGACTTTGCCCGTTTACTAGTGTGTTTTGGGTCATTGTCTTGTTGAAACAACCATTTCAAGGGCATGTCCTCTTCAGCATAGGGCAACATGACCTCTTCAAGTATTTTAACATATGCAAACTGATCCATGATCCCTGGTATGCGATAAATAGGCCCAACACCATAGTAGGAGAAACATGCCCATATCATGATGCTTGCACCTCCATGCTTCACTGTCTTCACTGTGTACTGTGGCTTGAATTCAGAGTTTGGGGGTCGTCTCACAAACTGCCTGTGGCCCTTGGACCCAAAAAGAACAATTTTACTCTCATCAGTCCACAAAATGTTCCTCCATTTCTCTTTAGGCCAGTTGATGTGTTCTTTGGCAAATTGTAACCTCTTCTGCACATGCCTTTTTTTTAACAGAGGGACTTTGCGGGGGATTCTTGAAAATAGATTAGCTTCACACAGACGTCTTCTAACTGTCACAGTAATTACAGGTAACTCCAGACTGTCTTTGATCATCCTGGAGGTGATCATTGGCTGAGCCTTTGCCATTCTGGTTATTCTTCTATCCATTTTGATGGTTGTCTTCCGTTTTCTTCCACGTCTCTCTGGTTTTGCTCTCCATTTTAAGGCATTGGAGATCATTTTAGCTGAACAGCCTATCATTTTTTGCACCTCTTTATAGGTTTTCCCCTCTCTAATCAACTTTTTAATCAAAGTACGCTGTTCTTCTGAACAATGTCTTGAACGACCCATTTTCCTCAGCTTTCAAATGCATGTTCAACAAGTGTTGGCTACATCCTTAAATAGGGGCCACCTGATTCACACCTGTTTCTTCACAAAATTGATGACCTCAGTGATTGAATGCCACACTGCTATTTTTTTGAACACACCCCTTTCAACTAATTCAACTAATTGCCCAATTGCACAGCCTTAAGAGCGTGCATATCATGAATGCTGGGTCTCATTTGTTTTCTGAGAATCTACTGAACCTACTGGTAACTTGTTTGCCACGTAGCAATAAAAAAATATACGAAAAACCTTGATTATTCTGGTTAGTCACATTGTACTGCTATTATTTTGAACAATACTGTATCACCCATCCCTACTTATGAATTTAATAGGAGAAAATTATTGGTCATCCAATATTTTACATTTTTAACACACTCTGTTAGCTTATATAATTTAGAAGTTTCCTCTGGTCTCGTTGAGATATATATCTGAGTATCATCAGCATTACAGTGGAAACTAATGACGTATTTTCTAATAATATTACCAAGGGGCAACATGTATACTGAAAAAATAGAAGGGGACCTAGGACGGATCCTTGTGGCATATTTTACTGGTGATAAATGAGATGACTCCAAACAAAATGGTAGCGATCTGACAGGTAGGATATAAACCATCTTAGAGCCTGGCCTTTAATATCTGTATAGTTTTGTAATCGATCTATGAGTATGTCATGATCTATGGTGTCGAACGCAGCACTAAGATCAAGTAAATAGCAATGAGATGCAGCCTTGATCTGATGCAAGAAGCAAGTCATTTGTAATTTTAACAAGTGCAGTTTCTGTGCTATGGTGGGGTCTGAAACCTGACTGAAATTCGTCATACAGTTTTTTGCAGGAAGGAGCTCTATTGAGCTGACAACTTTTTTTTTTTTTTTTTTTTTTTTTTTTTACAGTTTTTGACATAAATGAAAGATTTGAAATAGGCCTATAATTTGCTAGTTTACTAGGAGGTTTCTTAATAAGAGGCTTAATAACAGCCAGCTTAAATGGTTTTGGGACGTGACCTGAAGATAACGACGAGTTAATAATATTGAGAAGCGTTTCTTTGGCTACAGGTAACAACTCTTAGTAATTTAGTGGTTACAGGATCTAAGAAACATGTTGTTGGTTTAGATGCAGTGATAAGTGTATTTAGCTATTCCTGTCCTATAGTTGTAAAGCACTGCAGTTTATCTTTGGGTTGCTGGAACAATAGTTCTGCCCAGACGGTAACGGTGACATTTTGCATAACTCCAAAAGAGTTTATTAGGTCAGGCCTTAATTTATCATTTGTATTATCAACGTGAATATTAAAATCTCTCATGATTAGTGCTTTATCAACTTTAACCAGGTCTAAGAAGAAATCTGCGAATTCTTGTAGGAATTCTGTATACTGCCCTGGTGGTCTATACACAGTAGCCAGAGCAAGAGACACAATAGATTTCTTTTGCATGTCTGACAGTGTAACATTAAGCAGAAGTATTTCAAATGAGTTAAATCTGTATCCTGTTTTTTTTGGGTAAAATTGAGAATATTGCCATATATTGTTGCAACACCTCCGCCACGACCAGTCTGACGGGTCTCATGCTTATAACAGTAGTTTGGTGGAGTTGACTCGTTTAGACCAATGTAATCGTATGGTTTTAGCCAGGTTTAGGTCAAGTAGAGTACATCAAAACTATTATCTGTGATCATTTCATTTACAATAACAACTTTGGGTGTGAGTGATCTAATATTTATTGACAATAACCATTCATTCATTCAAGTCTACTGAACCTTTCGTGTCCTCGTCAATACGTGGGCAGTGGTCCTGACATGATGATCGTTGTCGCGGGTGTCGTGCTGTGAACCATCTGGGTCAGGCTCCTGAAGTCCCTCTTCAGTGTCTCCGTCTTCCACAGCGTGGTGTCATTCAGTGTCTCCGTCTTCCACAGCGTGGTGTCATTGACCCCGGCGTGAAGCACGAAAGCTCTGGGGCTCTTGTCAGCCTTCAGGATCGCAGGTATCTGTGAAGAAACATCGAAAACACAAGCACCAGGGAAACAGTGAGAGTGCACTTGACCTTCTGCTAATGTAGCACAGACGTGTAGGACGATGGGGTCTCGCCGATGATCACAGAATTGAGTACCGTCTTGCGGAGGGGAGCGAAGTGGTTCCGGGTGGAGATCTCTTAGACTGGAGGGGGTGAAGTTGTTGCCCGGGGCCTGGCTCGCGTCCTCCGATGTGGATGCACCCAGGGTCCATGGTGTCCCAGCGCCGGAGTGAAGGACATCTGGGAAGATCGCATCCTGGGTGCACCGGGCCTGTGCAGAGTAACACACGGAGCAGAGGTGGTGGGATTGTTAGTAGCGCACTGTATACTTACCCCGGACTTGTGAGCGTCAGCCCGGGAGGTTTTCAGCGCGGCTCTCCACTCTCTCAGCTGGGCCTGCCTCACCTCCAGGTCCCGAATCTGCTTCTCCACGGCCTGCAGCTCGAACGAGTCCTCACCTGCAATCAAAGGAAGACATACATCTGCCATTAAAACAAGTAACAGCGAGTATAGCAATGGTAATGTGTGTGAATAGAGTATTAGTAATGCAAATGCGGTTAGCCGCAACCACGCTGCCGATGCTAATGGACTATAAGCTAATAGTGGACCTGGGAAATCAAAATAAAACTCTTTTTTTGTTATAGAATATTATAGAATATTATAGAGGATATATTATAGAAGCGAAAATGATGGTACATACGCAGTACATAAAAGCTAAAATCGGTCTTTTAAAACTATTTTTACAGATAATTGACACACATTTCTTAACACATATGTATCAGTGAGATATTTATGTAATCACCAACCATCAGAAACGTCAGGTGGGGCGGGGGGGTTGATAAACTGGACTTCTTGATTATTTGAATTATTCTTCGATCAATTATTTGAAAAAAATCTTAAATCTATGAAGACCCAACTGTTATCTTTATTAAATAAAATAAATATGTTGCATTTAAATAGCATGGTTAACAACACCATTTGCAAAGTGAGAAAGAAAGTCTAACCTATTGTAAAAGTTCTGTGAGACATTTGTAGCACCTTGTATAAGAAACACTTTTTGTTGCAAAGAACCTTATGACAACTAATTTTCAATCTAAGATAGGTATTTTTGTGTTTGTTGTTTACATTTGTATGTTTGTTTGTAACAGTATGTTTGTGTTTCTGTGTATGTTTGTGTAAGTGTTTGTTTTTGCATGCATGTTTGTGACCTTTTTTTTTTTTTTTGTATGTCTGTGTACTTGTTTGAGTTTGGGGTGTATATTTGTGTTTGTTTGCGTGTATGTTTGTGTTTGTGTACTTGTTTGCGTTTGCAGTTTATGTTAAGGAGTTGAAAGATCTAGGTGTTCATAAAAATTTTAAATATAACTAAAAAAATTTTTAATTAACTAACTAAAATTAAATAAAATTTTCCTACACCACTGACTGCCTTGTTAAAAAATGATCACCCTTGATCCTCCTACCCTCTTTCACTTTGTTGTTATTGTCTTTTCTCTAAGATCATCCTTAACCACTGTAAAAGACAACCAGCACATCTACATGATTAATATTTTCTTTTTTACCTAACAATATACCAGATGTTGTCGTTAAAGAGGTTCAATGGGTCTCATGTCCTTTTGACCAGTCACTGACCTTTTGACCAAAATTTGGCAAAGTTCCCCTTCACAGCTGTAAGTCATAAAATAGTTTAAATTGATACCCTTTGATCACTGAACACGATCTGTTTTTGATCTCTGAACTATAGCTGACACACAACACCAAGGTTCACAGTGCCAGATCCCATGAAACTCATTAGTTTGCAAATGAGTTACAAACCCAGAAAAACTTTAGATGTTTTACAACCTTTTGAAATACAGTACACTGAAATGGTAGCTTCACACAACCCCAGACACCCTGCGCCGTTCTCATTTTGATGCATTATGTGAGACTAAATATTTAGCCATTCATGTAATGTTGTAAAAGTTTATTCTACATCTATTTCAACTGATAAGTCTTATGACAAGAAAATACAGATTTTATTATGCAGTATACATTTGCTTTTATTCCTGTTAGATATTTGTATGCCCATACGTATGTTTTAACTAATATCGCATGTTAGAAGTTAAGATTTACAAAATAAAAAGACAGATTAAAGGAATAAGGCTACTAAATTAAGTGTAACTAAATAAAATAATAAAACAAACAACATTTTTTTCTGTGGCTTAGAGGTGATTGTTTAGAAGACCATTTGTATAGGCTATCCTAATTTTACTTTAAAACATTACTTAATAAACATTACTTTAATTCTTTTAACATATTTAAATCTATGTTTGCAGCTTCCAGTGTTAGTGCGGTAGTGGGTGTGGTTTGAGGGGGACCTGACATTAGCATTCTGAGCTTTGACAGCAGCGTGTGAGGATGTATCAGCTTAAGTTGGTCAGATCTTTTTCTTTTGTTTAACTTGTGACAAAACTCTAGCTTTTTAAAATAGTAGCTAATGGTACTAATAGTAGCTAATAGTAGTTCAACATAGATTTTGACAAGTAGCCTCTTATAATGTTGTTTTAACGACCGCGTCTTATGCATTTTCTTTTAGATCACCATAAATACACGCATCTTTTTCTTTTGTTTAACTTTTTACTGTTGTGACCAACTGCTAGCTTTCTTAAATTGTAACAAGTATCTTATTGCTTAGCATTCACTTGTAATACTTTTTTGTTTAAATCATGGTAAGATAAGTCAAATTTATTTATACGGTAAGATACCAATACTGCAAACCTCTGTATTTTTCTTTTCTTTTCAAACTGGTAACAAACTCTAAATAGTTTATAAATAATAGTTTTTGACTGTCACATACTATTTACCAAACGTAACTGATAATTTTTTGTTTGTTTGTTTTAGATAGATAATCCGTAGCCTACTTTTCTTTTTATTTAACTTGTAACAAACTAGTTTTTAAAATTAACAATGCTTAAATACATACCTTAACCCGTTATTATATTGTTTCTTTCTATTTTGCGTGTTTTCATATTTTTCTTGAAATGCATAGTTTATGTAAAAACTTTAATAAAAACTTCCTTTATCCCGAATAATAATCATACCATGTTTCATATTTTAAAGATTAAAGCACATAGTTTTTGAACAGTTTTCACACAAAAAACACTTTCCCAAACAATCATAAATTCCTACATTGGGCTGGATAAACAGATATTTAAACAGACATTTAGACGGGTGGGAGCTGTACAGGAGCAGGTGTCCAGTAGGGTGGGATGGAGGGTGGTTGGGAGGAATTTTTATGACCCTCATCCAAGTTTTTTTTCATATAGCACACTGTACTCTCTCTCTTACGAAGAATGGACCCCAGCTGTTGGGTGCTGTGAATAAACTTGAGTGTGCATACGGTCATAATTTATAAATTATTACCTGCCAAATGAGCTAATGATTTGATGTGCGTTAATCACTTTATTTCACCGTAGCTATAATAATCTACCATCTCTGAAAATATTGGCCTGACTCTTTACTATTCGGGGTTCTGGCAGCTAGCTATGTTGTTGGCTAATCAAATAAACAATGGGCTTAGCTTACATTATGTATTTAGATAGGAAAGTGTGAGAAGAGAATAGGAGAAAATAATTAAGTTCACTTGTCACTGAGTTTAAGATGTTAAGTAAGTTAATTATCTAACCCAGTAAATGACCTGTTGCATGCCTTGATACAACCTTTCTTGATGAGGCTGAACCTAGCCTCACGAAACCCGGGATGGACGCCGAACTTATCCGCGTTCTCTCCAGGGCAGTGGATGAGCTGGGTCTGGAATGGTCTCCTCCAGAGGAACCATCCCGTAGCCGCCTGGATGAATGGTTTCTGCCGGGGCGCCAGCAAGCCCCTCGTCAGCGAACCGCCCCCGTTCTACTCTAATTTCACAGGATAGAGCTCAGTCTACACGATGCCTCTATGCCTCCAAATGGTCTGTTTTCTCCACGGGTGCTCAGACCATGGCGAAAACCTGATCTCCTGTGATGTATCAGTGATACTGTCATTTTTGCAAGAGCTCTTGGAGAAAGGATGATCTCCCTCCACGCTCAAGGTCTTCGTAGCGACTATTGCTGCATCACATGCCCTTATAGCAGGCCTGTCGGTGGGCAGAAACGACTTAGTCATCCGATTTATGAGATTTATGACAGTTTGACTCTTGCCACATCCAAAAGCAGTGCAGCCCAGTCCACAATGGACCTCAGCAGTGGCAGACGCTTCCTGAAACACACGGCTCCTCAATGATGTAGACATGCTGACAAGGACCCCATCTTCCCAGTCCATGTTCTAAGGGCCCCATCTTCCCAGTCCATGTTCTAAGGGCCCCATCTTCCCAGTCCATGTTCTAAGGGCCCCATCTTCCCAGTCCATGTTCTAAGGACCCCCCCGTGGCACAACAGAAGTTCAGCATCCTCCAGGTCACCGCATCGACGGCTACTGGAACAAAACTCTGTGCCCTCCTCAACACACGCCATCTGCATCACCAATTGGTTTCTACTGCCAGACTGATCAACCGCCTGTGAAACAATTTATTTATTGATATCATTAATAGTTGGTGTAGTTACTCTTGCATATATATTGCTAATATAATTCTTTAATCTTATTATAATTTTGTCTTCTTTGTGTTAATGATCCCAGGCTCTACTGGCTAGCTAAACCACCAATCTTTCTGATAAATCAGTTGACCAGCTCTCTCCAGTGTGTGATATTGAAATTGTTGAACAGCTTGTGGGAAACATTCCCACATTGCCAAATTAACAGTCTTTGAGTGGTGCACTAATCTAAATCAGGTGGGAATTGGTCATCTGATATACTCATAACCGCACCTTGAGTGAAGTGCGATACAAAATCAAATCATCCTTGGAAACGTGTCTCTTACCCACTACATCTACTACTTAATTGGCATCAACGGATGGGCTAGTTAAGTTTGAAATGAGCCTGTTGGTTATTGAAAGGAGTGAAATTATTTCCTTACGAAATTAATTATTTGTGAAGCTAAACACTCAGGAACTCTCAGCAAATGCAAATGCCATGACACTTATTAAAACACTTAACACTTATTAAAAAAAAAAAAAAAAAAAGTTAGAGGGTTGGACTCCCAATCTAAGGGTTGTGAGTTCTAGTCTCGGGCTGGACGGACGACGATACAGGATGGCTGCCTCCGTGACGTGCTCCGCATATGTTTTTGTTAGTTTGTCCTGTCTTTAGTTATATTCCTGCCATCAGTTTCACCAGGGATGAACTGCTGAACATTCGACAGAACGCACCACAAGATGTTTTTCTGGATTTCAATTATTCAGACATTTTAGCAATAGAGGTTATTGCTCATGTCTCATTCGGCACAAATCGAAATGTTTCCATATTCGCAATGTATTTGAATGTTAAACTATTATTTATAATGTAAACTAGGCTTGTACTTAACACGCATTCGCATATAGACGGAAAAGATGATCCTCTTCATATGAGCAAAAACGTCCTTGGCATAACAGCAGAGTGGACCGGTATACTACGGTCTATTTAAACTGACCAGTGTAACCTTTTAATGTTTAGTTGACATTTTATTTTGATAATGAACAGACTGCGATGTAAGTTTGAATCGCTAGAATATACGTGTGCAGCAGGCTCCAGCGCGATCGAAACAGCTGAGACATTAAAAAATATATATATGTAGCACTCTCTTCACTTTACGGAGGAAGAGGGCTCTGGGTTCGTAGAATATCTCTATAAACTGATCTAATTTCAACCAGCTCTATGGATAGATTACTTCACCTGTCTCTGTGATCTGTAATTAAACAAACAAAAAGACTGAAAATTAACAAAATGGATCCTTTAATTTTCTTTAAGCCTAATGAAATGTGATCAATTTAAATAAATGTGAGGAAAACTTGCATCAGTATGAATTAAATGAAAATAAAATTACATTCTTCAAAATGTGAATTTACTTGTCTTATTTCAACTAACAATGTAACCCTGGAGATGTATTAGCTTTTAAACATAAAAGTAAAACAATTAAGCCTTCCAGAAATGTACACAAGACAGATTTCGTGGGAAAAATCTCACAACTCTAATGATTTTTCCTACAGCATTCAAATATGAAAAAAAAATAAAAAAAATAAAAATAAAATTATAATCACTTAAACTTGTTCACACAAATATTCGATCGTGGTATTCACTCAATATTCATAGTTCTAAACACTCATTGGTACAATGTTTACCCTATAGTTCAAACACAAACATTAAGCGAGTGTTTTCTCTTAATTAAATACCATTCTCGTTCAATGTTCAGCAACGGTATTCACTGGGCCCAGACTCAATGTCAACCGAAACTGGCAAAAAAACAAAAAAAAAACACTGGTTGCAGGCCTGGACGGTGCTTGGGAGCGTTGTGGCATTAAACAAAATGCCCCTTCACTCGGATGAGCAAGTATAAACAATGTACTTACGAACCTGTAGCGATCCTTCAGTGTAACTCAGTCCGATTGATCCGCGAGGAGCAGAAGAGAACGGAGCAGATGAGTAGATAGATGAGAATGCTTCTCCAACGTTGTCAGCAAAACAACGAGCGTCTTAGGAACTTGACTAGATGAGGAAATCTAGCATTGTCCAAGAGCCTCAGTCTCTGGTTAATGATCCATCCTCCCGCGATGAACAAACGCAGCACACAAACTGAAAGTAACTTGACTCATTAAATGCACATAATGGTGTGCGATCTCGACAGTCCCTCGATACTTCAGTTCGTAACGGTGACGAGAGAAAAACTACACTTTAAACAAAAGCATAACTTAAAGAAACAGCGAGCAACACTCAGCGTGCACATCTCAGCAGATCTTTTTTTCTCTCTCGAACGTTCCAAAAAAAAAAAAAAAAAAAACTCCTACGCCCCACGTTCAACCCTTCCACCAATCACATTTTTCTCTTAGATGATAGGCATGTTACAACACA
Organism: Carassius gibelio; assembly: GCF_023724105.1. Lineage (NCBI taxonomy): Eukaryota > Metazoa > Chordata > Actinopteri > Cypriniformes > Cyprinidae > Carassius > Carassius gibelio. The sequence continues at coordinate 23,002,264 of NC_068403.1, read as the reverse complement.
AATCAGGCTTCGAGCTGAACACAGGTGAACACATCAAGTTAGATAAACTTGCATTGAAGCCACGTTTTTGCTGTGTCCAATTCACACAAACTATATCGATTTCAGAACTTTATTTAAAGAAAAAAAAACTAACAAACAAAAGTTATTAATATTGTGAGCAACAATTAATATTGTTCATTTTACCAGGGCTACATCCTCCCCCTCCTAAAAGGTCTGGATGTCCCCATCAGACTCCAACTCTGCATGTGTTACATAAACATTACTATGATTTAAAAAAACTTGCATCAAGTCATCTGAATGCAATGCACAGTAAGAACCTCTTATTACTCAATTCTAAGAGATCTGAATGATCATACCTCTATGTATTATTGTTACTGGTTGATCTGTCGGCTTTCCAGGTTCATCATAGCTAAGGCGGATGACAGGTTTTACTTTCCTCTTTGCTCTACGTTCACAAGCAGATTCCTCATCCCCATCCATGATACTAGAAGAAGGGACGTCTCCCCCCTCTAGTCCTGAGTCCACCCCAGGCTCATGGACAGGTGAAAAAGGAATTTCTGCTTCTCTCTGAACTAACTCATCTTGTCTGTCTTCTTCCCCAGGTACATCAGGAACCGAGGCATCAGCCGGAGCGGTTTCATTTTGCACAGATAAGTTATTACTAGGTTTAGACAATCTGTCTCTCAACCCTGAATGCTCAAAAGTAAACTGAGGCGAAGTACAACGACCCTCGTCGTCCGATTCAGAGGCCCAGCCCTCACAAATGTTTTGTACCTTCGAAGACTGATCATTTGTCTCTTCAATCTTTTCACCCTGAGATGCTCGTGTCACTGGTCTTTGTCTCTTAGTTGGTCCCTGGCTTATCATCGGCAATCTCACCATGTAACCAATGGGCAAAAGGTGGTCACGGTGCAGTGTCTTTACAACACCTGGACCCTGTTCTGGCTTTACACGATACACAGGCAAGTTGGGAAGTTTCCCAATCACCTGGTAAGGTAAAGGATTCCACCTGTCTTTTAATTTGTGTTTGCCCGGGATCCCTAAGTTACGTATTAACACTCTATCATTCACTTCAAGAGTTTGATTTCTGACCCTAGCATCATAAAGTCTCTTATTCCTCTGATGGTTCTTAATAGCTGCCGAGGTTGCCAGTTGATATGCACTCTTCAACTCGTGCTTCATCTGGTCTACATACTGGTGGTATTTTACCTCATCTTCGCCATGTGGGGATATACCAAAGCACAGATCAATGGGTAACCTCGCCTCTCTTCCAAACATTAAAAAATAGGGGGAAAACCCAGTGGCATCATTTTGGGTGCAATTATATGCATGTACAAGCTGGCTTATGTGTTGACTCCATTTAGACTTTTTGTCTGAATCAAGGGTTCCCAACATAGACAGCAATGTGCGGTTGAACCTTTCGGGTTGTGCATCCCCTTGCGGATGGTATGGAGACGTTCTTGACTTACGGACACCAAGCATTCCCAGCAGATCTTTGATCACTCTGCTTTCAAAATCACGCCCTTGGTCAGAATGAATTCGAGCTGGCAGTCCGTAATGTACAAAAAATTTCTCGAACAACACTTTTGCAACTGTTAAAGCCTTTTGATCTTTTGTAGTAAAGGCTTGTGCATATCGCGTGAAGTGGTCAGTGACAACCAACACATTTGAGGTACCTTTCGCATCAGGATCTATCGACAAAAAGTCTATACACACCAGGTCCAAAGGGCCTTTACTTGTGATATGTTGCAAAGGTGCAGATCTTTGGGGCAAGGTTTTTCTAGCCACACACCTGCCACAAGTTTTAATGTACTGTGTGATTTCAAAACCCATTCGGGGCCAGTAAAACCGGTCTTTAATGAGCTCCAGGGTACGTTCAGTTCCAAAGTGACCTATATCATCATGCATGGCTCTTAGAACCATAGATCGATATTTGCCAGGCATTACCAACTGACACACCCTTTTGTCTAATCTCTGCACAACTCTATATAAAAGTCCATCCTTTACTTGAATCTTAGGGCTCTCCCTCTGTAGTAGAGAAACCTCAGGGTTTTTAGTTTTTAAATCTGAAATGGGTGTGCCGGTCTCCATCCCTTTCAACACCGGACCAATAGCTGGATCAGCCCTCTGAGCTTCAATCAAGTCTTTCCGACTTAACTGCTCCAACGGACCCATTTCAAGTTGGGAGGCAAAAGAAAAAACATCAGGGATTGCATCAGGAGGAGCACCCAACTGATCAATAAACCTGGTGGAAACATCAGTCTCAGTAACACCAATCTGACGACAAAGAGCCTTTACACCGGATGGTGGTATGTCCTCCCAATCCTCCTGAAATTCTAGAGCATGCCTGGATAACAGGTCAGCATCAACATTACTTTTGCCAGGCTTGTACTGAATGTTGAAGTCATAAGCGGTTAATGCGGCTAACCACCGATGGCCGGTAGCATTGAGCTTTGCCGTTGTCAGCACATACATGAGGGGATTATTATCCGTTCTCACCGTAAACTTGGCACCATAGAGATAATCATGAAACTTATCTACTATGGCCCATTTCAAGGCAAGAAACTCAAGCTGATGTATGGGATAATTGCGCTCAGAACGACTCAATTTCCGACTGGCAAACGCTACGGGACGGAGTCCTTCTGGATATTCTTGATTAAGCACAGCACCCAACCCATCTAGACTCGCGTCCACATGCAAAATATAGGGTTTGCTTGGGTCAGAAAAAGCTAGCACTGGAGCGCTTGTGAGGCATTGTATGATATTGGTAAAAGACTCATCACAAGCTTGATCCCAACGGCTACCAAAAGAATCGGACTCCCTGAAATAGTGATGCTTTTCGAGAGGACCAGCTTTGCCTTTCTTATTTGCTGGAGGGTAACCTTTGGTCAACTCAGTTAACGGTCTGACGATGGAGGAATAATTAGCGATAAAACGCCGATAATAACCGCAGAAACCAAGGAAGGATCGTAATAACTTGAGGTTGGTAGGTTTCTTCCAATTCAATACCGCCCTGACCTTCTCAGGGTCAGTTGAGACCCCTTCAGCTGACACAATGTGGCCTACATATTTTACCTGTGCTTGACAAAACTGGCACTTCTCAAGTGATAATTTAAGACCACTTTCCTCCAGTCTATCCAACACCTTTAAAAGGCGCTCCTCATGCTCCTCCAGTGTCTTTCCAAACACAATGAGGTCATCCAAGTACACCAGACATTGCAACAAATTCATATCTCCAACTGTGGCCTCCATAAGCCGCTGGAATGTCGCGGGGGCTCCAGTAACCCCCTGCGGCATTCGTTCAAACTGATAAAAACCAAGTGGACAAATGAATGCTGTCTTTTCTTTATCTTTTTCTGACATCGCAATTTGGTAATATCCGCTCCTCAAGTCAAGAACAGAAAACCATTTGCTTCCTGTCAGACAATCAAGGGCATCATCAATACGTGGCATAGTGTATTGATCTGGAATGGTTCTGGAGTTTAATGTGCGATAATCAATGCACATACGCACACGTCCATTTTTCTTTCTAACGATGACGATAGGGGAAGCATAAGGGCTACGGGATTCTTTGATTATTCCAGCCGCTAAAAGCTCTTGTAGATGACGGCGAACATCATCAATGTCAGCAGGCACAATACGCCTCGACCGCTCTCGGAATGGCTTAGAATCACTCAGTCTTATGTGGTGTTCGACATTCCTGGCTAGCCCCACATCCCATTCATCCAGAGAGAAAACCCTGGCTCTTTCTGACAGCTTTTTAACCAGACGTGCTTTCCAGGCTTCAGGGATAGGTGAACTTCCAAAGTTGAACAGTTGAGGGTCTACAAATGTTTGTGAGGATTTTGATGTCTGTGGTACAGTGGCTATGTCCACAGTATACATCTGGGCAAGAAGAGTACCCACTGGAATGGCAGTTTCCTTTTGAGTCTCGTTGCGCAATGGTAACACAAAGTTATTTACATCCAGACTGGAGGGAGTCATAACCAGGGAAGGCACTAGCACACCCCCAGGAAGCTTGCTATCTTCAGAAATCTCCACTATCAAAATGTTATTACCTAACGGCTGGACTTGTTTCACCTGACAAACAGCATAGCCAGTGCTATGAGGAGGAATGGCCAATGGTCCTGGACCCTGCCACTTCACAAATCCTACAGTATCCCCCTGCGCTAGGGGGCAGGATGGCAGGGGCTGTTCTCTAGTTACCAAGTCATAAGGTGAGATTCTTAAAGATCGAATAATACCCCCATTGTCTAACTCTTTACACTGAGCCAGCAACTCTCGAAGTTTGGGAGTATTGGTACCAAGAATAACTGGCACAGAATCAGGGCTCTTGGGATCCGGACACACTAATGCCAACAGCGAAATTCTCTCTTTCTCCACCCCCTCAGAAGTACAGAATCCCACATCAACTGATACAAATCCCCTATAAGGGTAAGTAGAATCACTAAGACCCCATATAGCAAGGTCAGTAAGTGGTAGAATTGGAATGTGAGGAATGTGCTGCTTATACCAACTCTCAAACACGATTGTGACACGAGAGCCACTATCAAGAAGTGCTTTGCATGGCTGACTTTCAATAGTCACATTAGCAAAAGGACACGGGCCAACTAAACCTTCTGGTACAGAGTTGGGCTTACAAAAGTCTACTGCTCCTCGTCTAACAGAGCAATTATCCACAGAGGAAGAGGGTTTTCCTTCTGGTTCTCTGTCCCCTTTACTTTTACGAAGTGCACGGATCAGTTTCTGAATGACCCTGGATGAATTTTCAGGAGAGGTACACTTGGTGGCAAAGTGACCATCCTCACCACATCGGTAACAAAAGAACTCAGAGGAACTATTTGAAGGCTGAGACTTACGATTTTGACTCAAATGTCTCTTATCATCCTTCTTTCGTCCTTCTTTCAACACTGAAGTACCATGTGAAATGGTTAATACGCTGACTTGTTCTTGAAGCTGAAGCACCTGTTTCTGCAAAGCTTCAACATTACTTTCCATAACCGAACTAAAACTGTTTTTGAGAGTTCCAGTCTTTTGCTCATTTTCTGCTTCTCGCTTTTTGGTTAGTTCCCCAAACCGGTTATGCAAAACTTTTATGTCAGCTTTTAACTCTTGTATCTCAGAGGGTTTTGACTTTATTTCCCTAGCCTGAACCTGTCTAACAGCAGGATTCAACTTACGTCGAGAGGCCTCATATTCTTCTTCCTCCCTAATCTCATTTAACAACTGCAAAAAGGTAGGAGGTTTTTCTCTTCTCTCCCTTAGACGGAGGTGTACCAAAGTCAAGTCAGACTCAGAAGAACCTCGCACAAGCTGTTCAAGTCTAGCTTGGTCAGTACGTTGAGAAGATATACCTCCTCTTTGCAAAACCTTTCTGAGAGCTCTTTCTAACCTCTGTAAAAAGTCTGAAAGTTTTTCACTGGGCTGTTGATGCATAGACCTGAAGGCAAAATACAGATCCTCCCCAGACTCAGGGGTGCCAAACGCATTCTCCAGTGCTGTTAAATACTCTAGGGCATCTGCATCCCTGTTATTTAGCCTAACCGCCTGAATGATATCCAAAGCAGGACCTTTCAGGCTCTCAACAATTCTGGTGCGCTTCTCCCTGTTGGAACAGTTACACTCCTCAACCATCAAGTAGGCCTGTGCTAGCCAGTGCTCTAGACTCTCTTCCCCAGGGGGAGTAGGGACAATCCCAGAAAAGGTCCGCAAGCGCCGAAACGCATTATTGTCGCTACTAGGCCTCATTGTTTTCTCTAGTAGGTCTCCAACTGCTCTGATGATACTATCAGGGGAGCTGCCTTGCATAGGCTCACTAGAGAAAAGAGTCTTTACATCAGCCATAGTTTTGCCTTCTTCCCTCATCAACTTTTGAAGTTTGGAAGAAAATGTCTGAGGGGTACTCACTGAGTGGGTAAGTAAAATTGTTCTCCAGGGGGCTCCCCCTCCTAGCGGCATAATCTCAGAGGGAGTGTGATCCGGATCTAAAGTCTCACGGCACTCACATAGCACTAAATTACAATCCAGCTTTGAATTATATTTTTCAGCCCTGGCCCGCACCCTCCCAAAGGCTTTCACTGTCTGAACAGCATTTTCAATGTCTGCTACCTCAGTGCCACTCAGTACACCACTAAGGACTAAAGCGTGAGAGGGGTCTACACGTGACTCATCACACCATTCAATCAACTCAGCGATCAACAATTCTGATTGAGAATCCATACTACAAAAATTGTTCCTTTCAAGGGAAAAAAATATATAAAATAAAAAAGGGGGAAAAATAGACAAATCTGGCTAAAGAAAAGAAAAGGATCCCAGCGGTGCCTCCAATTTATATGTAGCACTCTCTTCACTTTACGGAGGAAGAGGGCTCTGGGTTCGTAGAATATCTCTATAAACTGATCTAATTTCAACCAGCTCTATGGATAGATTACTTCACCTGTCTCTGTGATCTGTAATTAAACAAACAAAAAGACTGAAAATTAACAAAATGGATCCTTTAATTTTCTTTAAGCCTAATGAAATGTGATCAATTTAAATAAATGTGAGGAAAACTTGCATCAGTATGAATTAAATGAAAATAAAATTACATTCTTCAAAATGTGAATTTACTTGTCTTATTTCAACTAACAATGTAACCCTGGAGATGTATTAGCTTTTAAACATAAAAGTAAAACAATTAAGCCTTCCAGAAATGTACACAAGACAGATTTCGTGGGAAAAATCTCACAACTCTAATGATTTTTCCTACAGCATTCAAATATGAAAAAAAAATAAAAAAAATAAAAATAAAATTATAATCACTTAAACTTGTTCACACAAATATTCGATCGTGGTATTCACTCAATATTCATAGTTCTAAACACTCATTGGTACAATGTTTACCCTATAGTTCAAACACAAACATTAAGCGAGTGTTTTCTCTTAATTAAATACCATTCTCGTTCAATGTTCAGCAACGGTATTCACTGGGCCCAGACTCAATGTCAACCGAAACTGGCAAAAAAACAAAAAAAAAACACTGGTTGCAGGCCTGGACGGTGCTTGGGAGCGTTGTGGCATTAAACAAAATGCCCCTTCACTCGGATGAGCAAGTATAAACAATGTACTTACGAACCTGTAGCGATCCTTCAGTGTAACTCAGTCCGATTGATCCGCGAGGAGCAGAAGAGAACGGAGCAGATGAGTAGATAGATGAGAATGCTTCTCCAACGTTGTCAGCAAAACAACGAGCGTCTTAGGAACTTGACTAGATGAGGAAATCTAGCATTGTCCAAGAGCCTCAGTCTCTGGTTAATGATCCATCCTCCCGCGATGAACAAACGCAGCACACAAACTGAAAGTAACTTGACTCATTAAATGCACATAATGGTGTGCGATCTCGACAGTCCCTCGATACTTCAGTTCGTAACGGTGACGAGAGAAAAACTACACTTTAAACAAAAGCATAACTTAAAGAAACAGCGAGCAACACTCAGCGTGCACATCTCAGCAGATCTTTTTTTCTCTCTCGAACGTTCCAAAAAAAAAAAAAAAAAAAACTCCTACGCCCCACGTTCAACCCTTCCACCAATCACATTTTTCTCTTAGATGATAGGCATGTTACAACACAAATCAGGCTTCGAGCTGAACACAGGTGAACACATCAAGTTAGATAAACTTGCATTGAAGCCACGTTTTTGCTGTGTCCAATTCACACAAACTATATCGATTTCAGAACTTTATTTAAAGAAAAAAAAACTAACAAACAAAAGTTATTAATATTGTGAGCAACAATTAATATTGTTCATTTTACCAGGGCTACATATATTTTCCGCAAAAGTGTTTACTTTCATTTGTGCACACTCACAATAAAAACAGAAGATTTGTGCTCTTGTAAAATAAAGCAAACAAACAGAATGCGTTGTCATCCTTTTTTTTTTTTGTGAACTTATGGAGCGCCCACACTTCTGTTTTAAATCCGTTAATCTTAATTAGCCTATTTAAGTCGGATATATTTCGCATAGCCTATTTAAAAAAAAAAAAAAAAACATGAAAACAAATTGTTATTTTTATTTTGGGCCTATTACTTAGTAGGCTATAAATTTTCCTTAAAGCATCCCATTTTGTCCCAGGGCTTAGAACCTGTGCCCTAGTCAGGTCCATGCAGAAACTTGTGAACGATGCTCGGCGTCACCGTTTAGTGACAGCAGTGAATGCTCCAGGAATGTGTCGGTCACAGCGCCTATTAATCGCTGTTTTGAATCCAGCAATTATTTATTTAGAAATGATAAGATCTGATTATGACAAGTATGGTATAAAAGCTTTGTTTATTAGAGGAATAATAGGTTAACTGGAAAATGTTAGATCGTGACCATGCTTTTGGACCCCATAGTCTTCATTTACGCGGCTTTGTTCTGGTTTGCCGGTTGGTCACGAATTTCCACAAATTCAGTATATTTAGGCATTGTTTCTTTTCCTAAATCTTCATAGTCTAACCCTCTAATTTCCCAGGTTTATTTTATTATCTTTCGCTTTTAATAACCGTTTTCGCATCTCTTACTGTGGTAAACATGGGAAGGGAAATTAAAGATTTCATGAATTAAGAATTCGTTCGATTTATTAATTTGTTCCCTTATTTCACTTAAATCATGGGTTATTTAGGGAACAAAATTAATGAAACATGGACAATTGCCACATTAATAATTCGTAGGAATGAATTAACAAGTTGTAGGAATGAATAGACTACCTGTCCTGTCACTGTGTCCCGCAGCCCTGCAAAGCGCACGATATAAAACAGTTATCTGATGAAATGATTAGTAACTACATTTCTATTGCATTTAATGTTGAAGAACTTTTATGTTGTTTCTATTTTAATGTACTTTAAAGTTTAAATCGCATTAAAAGCTTAATTTGTACATTGTGAATGAATGATGATGCTTTTATATATCGTCACCGTCACTCACAGCCGCTCGCACGTGTTGAGTGCGCATGAGCTGCATGCAGCCCAACATTGAATCGGTTAACCGACCATTGATAGCCTTAATCGATTACATCTCTTATCGACAATTAATCGATCATCGATTAATCGTTGACATCCCTACTACAGAGCAAACAGGTCTGTGGACGACGCAGTAAACATCGGACTGCATTATGTTCTGCAACACCTAGACAGACCGGGGACTTATGTGAGGATCCTGTTTGTGGACTTCAGCTCGGCCTTCAACACGATCATCCCAAACCTCCTCCTGCCCAAACTAAATCAGCTCTCCGTGCCCACCTCCATCTGTCAGTGGATCAACAGCTTCCTGACAGACAGGCAGCAGCTAGTGAGGTTGGGAAAATACACATCCAGCACCCGTTCAATCAGCACCGGAGCTCCCCAGGGCTGTGTTCTCTCCCCACTGCTCTTCTCCCTGTACACTAATGATTGCACATCTAAGGACCCCTCTGTCAAGCTTCTGAAGTTTGCAGACGACACCACACTCATCGGCCTCATTCAGGACGGTGACGAGTCTGCTTACAGACAGGAGGTAAAAGAGCTGGCTGTCTGGTGCACTCTTAACAACCTGGAGCTTAACACATTCAAAACAGTGGAGATGATCGTGGACTTCAGGAGAAACTCACCTGCACTCCCCCCACTCACCATCATGAACAGCACTGTGACTGCAGTGGAGTCATTCAGGTTCCTGGGCACCACTATCTCTCAGGACCTGAAGTGGGACATTCACATTGACTCCATTGTGAAAAAGGCCCAGCAGAGGTTGTACTTCCTTCGCCAGCTGAGGAAGTTTAACCTGCCACAAGAGCTGCAGAAACAGTTCTACTCCACCATCATCGAATCCATCCTCTGCACTTCAGGTTCAGCTCAGCTTCTAAATCTGACCTCAGAAGACTACAGAGGGTAGTCCGGACTGCTGAGCGAATCATCGGTACAACCCTCCCTTCTATTCAAGAACTGTACTTATCCAGAGTGAGAAAAAGGGCTGTCAAAATCAATCTGGACCCCTCACATCCAGCACACTCCCTCTTTGAACTGTTGCCATCTGGTCGACGCTACAGAGGACTGAGCACTAGAACGAACAGACACAGGACCAGTTTCTTCCCTCAGGCAATCCATCTTATGAACAGCTGATAATAACTGCGAACACACTACACTTTATATTTATATACACATACACTTTATTTATCTAACACACATACTTAGTATACACTTAAATTTTGCGCATAATACACATGTACATACATAACTGCATTTTGTAATATACCAGCCTACAATTGTCAATTTGTATATTGTCATTCACTATCTACTTATTTGTATTTTTTATTCCTTTATTATGTGTTTTATGTTCTGTCGCTGTCATTCTGTTGTACTGTGGAGCTTCTGTCACGAAAACAAATTCCTCGTATGTGTAAACATACCTGGCAATAAAGCTCATTCTGATTCTGATTCTGACAAAACAAAGGGCTTTGATCTCTTTGTGAAACCAATCACCGGGGAACTCTTGCAATGATTTGATCAGATAGAAGAAAGACCATTTGATCTTTGGTCCCTTCACCCACCATCCTTCCCCACTGGGTACATGGTCCAGGTCACTAAAGGTTGACAGAGAAATGCCAAGAACTCTATATCTTCAGAATTCATGATCGTAAACAATTCATGTTTGGTATCATTTTAAAGGTCTGTGCGATTGGTAAAATGGTCTCACGGTAGTCATTTATATTATGGAAACTTTTGTAGAATGGTGTTCTGCTAAGGAAGGGGTGTGCCCCCCTTTAGGGGTATGTGAGAATGTTTATCTCCAGCTAGGTGTGACCCTGATGTGATCACAGGAACCTAAAGAATCAAATGGTGTTTTGATTTTACAACTCATTTGAAGATTTCTTTGTTGTCTGGTCCAAGTACATATGGGAAGTGACAAAACATTACTAGGTGATTCTCTAGTCCCTGTGAAGATTAGAGTAAGATAAGGATAATTATCTCTGACAACTCATAGACAAGTGCTATAGTTTCATCACCTTTTATCAGTGTGTCAGGTACATTGTCCCAGTGATTCTAACTATTATCACCTTTGTGACAAATGTTAGGACAGATTAGTTGCTAAATCTAGTAAATTATCTGTCAAAGATGGCTGAATTAACCCTGCCTGAACAGCTGGTTGTAGATCTTACCAGTGCTGTAAATCCAGGATACTAGGGGTGTAACGGTTCACAAAATTCACGGTTCGGTTCGATACGATACACTGATGTCACGGTTCGGTTCGGTTCGATACGTTTTAGATACAGCAAAATGTAAAAACATCTCAACTTTTCAGAATGCCGCAAGTGCACCGCGGGTCATGTGACAAGAACCAACCAATCAGCTTCATCCTTTCCCGTAACAACGTTGAGAGCTCAGCCAAGATGAAGGATCAGCTGATCATAGTTGTATATGGATTGCAATTTTGAAATAAATTTAGTAGCAGAGCTACTGCAAGCGATTTTTAGAGCTGCAAATCCATTTATCCTTCGCTGAAATTTCCGCGTCTCATGGAGAGAGCACGTCATTGTTGCTTAGCAAAGACAGACACCTCATGAGCGCTTCTGCCCGAGCGCTTTGGAAAGGAGGAGAAAGACGCGCTTAGCGTTTTCCATGCGTTTTTAGGCACGATATGTGAACGGCCCCTAAGGCGCTCGCTCACTCAGCACGCGCTGAAGGCTCGTTGCAAAATGTCGAATGCATTTAACAGACCAGAAATATAAGATCCTAAAATAACCAACAGGTCTGGTGTTTGGGTTGGATTCCCTGTAAGCTATAGTGTCTAAATGCTGCAGGGATAGTTTGCTGCGTGCATGTTTCTCCTTTTTTTCGTCTTTTCCCAGATAGTACTGACGCATATATCCCAGATATTCCCGCTGGTGTTTTTTTTTTTTTTTTTTTTTTTTTTTATTCCCGCTGGTGTACCCTGTCATGTTGCAGATGCGACATACCGTTGTTTTTTTATCCACCACTCTCTTGCCATCACCATTATAGCTTAAAGGGAATCCAAAGTGCACCCAAACACCAGACCTGTTGGTTATTGGAGGATCTTCTCATTTCTAGTCTGTTAAACGCATTGGCTATTTTGCAACGAGCCTTCAGCGCGTACTGAGTGAGCGAGCGCCTGCTGAGTAGCCTAACATAAACATATAAGTTGGTGTTTTTTTCTTCTTCGGGAGTGTCAGGGGCAGTGGCGTAGCAAGCTTTTCAAAAGTGTGGGGGATGGATGTGGTTTGTTTATAAACAATAAAAAAAGATGAATACAATGATAGAGGGGTACAAAATGCAGGGCTTAAAGTTCTCCGGCACCTTGCCGGATATCCGGCTTGCAGCGTTTGGCTGGAAAAAAAAATTATCCTACATTTAAAAAAAAAAATCAGAAAAGGGGAGAGAAAAAAAACACGCCCACACAAAGCTTTTTCTCTGGTGGTATAAAAAATTTAACAATTTACTGTTTTTAAACATTAAAATAATATACACTTTTCTTTCATAATTCTACAACAGGTACGCAAACAATGTCATCATTTCTCACTTTTTTCTCCTCAACATGTAACATTACAATCAAACATAATAGGTAAGTAAGTATCCACAAAAGTATTCAGCTAATCAACAAACAATGCTCAAAATTAGTTGCACTGGCAATGAACCCATAAATACACTGCTTTTAACAATGACAGTTTGTCCCCCTCCTCGTCAATTCCCTGCTTCATCATCACAGTTATGTTATACATTGCATGGCCACATAACGTTACATAACCGAATTAAGCTAGCTGCTGAACAATATCCCAATAAAAGCAATTAGCATTAGTCTAAAAAACGAAATATAATACCGAAACACTCGACATGTCAACAAAACGATAACAGAACATCTTTCCAAACTCTTCCCGCCTAAGTTCCCGCCTCCTCAGCACGAGCTGACCAATAACACCCCAAGAGAGGCGGGACATAAGGCAGAACAGCCAATCATCAGCCAGTCACATTCAAAGCAGGTGTCATGAGAGGGAGGGGGAGGAGAGAGGAGGCAGCCGCGGCGAGCGCAGACACAGAGCGGCCAGAGGAAACGGAGGAGCGACTGTAGTAAGGCGTTTGTGCAAAACTGCGGAAAAACTGCAGAAAACGTGTGGGTGTTGAACCCTCTCACCGGCAAAAGTGTGGGTGTTAAAACACCCACATCCCCCACGGGTGCGACGCCCCTGGTCAGGGGCGTTGCCTGTTACAGTTGTTTGGGTTATTGGGCTACCTTGTTGAACGCATATCATTATATTTCTCTCTCTCTTTTTTTTTTTTTTTCAAATATAATTACTCCAACGAACCGTTCGGTATACATAATGCGTACCGCGTACCGAACCGAAAGCGTCGTACCGAACGGTTCAATACGAATACGCGTATCGTTACACCCCTACAGGATACATAAGCCCCTTTCACACTGCACGCTAGACCCGGAAAATTGCCGGAACATTGCCGGTCACCTTCTGTGTAAACGCAAACAGACTGATCCCGGATTGGGGACACAGTAACGTTGCCGGGTTCAGTGCGAGCGCTGTGTGAACAAAAGACCGAAATAATGCCGTAAAGGTTGTGTTTTAGTGATGATGAATGTTATCACGTGACTCTTGTAGCTGTTTAGAAGGCAGATCAACATTTGCGATGAAACATATGTGCAAACTGTAACGAAGCAGAGATCAGTTAGTTCCGTGCTAACTTTCCGTGCTGAAGCTGAGATTGTTCACCAGCTTAAAAGAAAGTTAACGTGCCTAACACCCTAATATCACGTGTATTTAAGGGACCTTTACGGGTTGTGTGTGAACGCACACAAATATTCCAGGTAATCACTGGCAGTGTGAAAGGGGCAAAATCTAGCGACCTGGGAACAATTGACGGGACAAATGACCAGTGTAAGGATGTGTTAGGGGCTATAGAGATGCTTAAGGGCTTTTCCAAGAAAATTGCTTATATAAGGAGTTCCACTATCATCTACGTAATTAAATACACAATCGAAAAAAAACACTAATCAACTCAAAACACCTGCAAAGGTTTCCTTATCCTTCAAAATGGTCTCTCAGTTTGCTTCACTAAGCTACACAATCATAGGGAAGACAATAATTCACACCCTTCACAAGGAATAGACTGAGGCTGGGGTCAAGGCATACAGACCTGTCAAGGAATTAGGTTACAGTTGAATTCCTCTTGTTAAGCCACTCCTGAACCACCGACAATGTCAGAGGCATCATACCTGGGCTAAGGAGAAGAACTGGACTGTTGCACAGTGGTCCAAAGTCCTCTTTTCAGATGGGAGCAAGTTTTGTATTTAATTTGTAAACCAAGGTCCTAGAGTCTGGAGGAAAGGTGGAGAAGTTCGTAGCCCAAGTTGTTGGAAGTCCAGTGTTAAGTTTCCCCAGTCTGTGATGATTTGGGGTGCAATGTTATCTGCTTTTTTTGGTCCATTGTGTTTTTTGAAAACACAAGTCACTGCGCTGATTTACCAAAAAATGGAGAATTTCATGCTTCCTTCTGCTGACCAGCTTTATGAAGATTCTGATTTCATTTTCCAGTCAAATTTGGCACCTGCCCACACTGCCAAAAGCACCAAAAGTTGGTTAAATGACCATGGTGTTGGTGTGCTTGACTGGCCAGAAAACTCACCAGACCTGAACCCCATTGAGAATATATGGGTGTATTGTCAAAAGGAAAATGAGAAACAAAAAAACAAAAAATGCAAATAAGCTGAAGGCCACTGTCAAAGTAGGGAACAGATTGTGAGGCCTAACCACTCAAAATATCAGAAGAACCAATCTCAGTCTCTGTCCATTCCTTGGTGACTTGACACAAAAAGGTTAGGGATAAATAGATTTACATTTCTGTTTCTGTTGAAGGTGTTTTAGTATGTGATGCTTTGCTAGACACTGGCAAAGAAATTTTGTTGGTATCACTTTGTTTAAAGAGCTTATCCAAGCAGCCAACTTGCTAGGAAAGTGGCTTAAGGTAGAGAGCTGTCAAATCAAGATAACCTTCTACAGACATGACCAGGCCCCTATCAACCAGAGGGTGTGGGTGGAGTTAACCTTTGTAGAAATTAAAATAATTCACCCTCTCTATGTTGTTGCTTTTAACACAGAGCAGTTTCCTGTTGGCCAGGATTTGTTAAATAGACTCGCACTGTTGATGGATTATCACAACTGTCAATTGTGGGCACCGGTCCGAATCCCACAGCCCATCAGAGAGACTAGCTCTAGTCAGAAGATTTGTAAGGCAGTTGAGGTAGAGAAAACATCTGATACAAGACAGCAGACAATTCAGTATCCATGTCTCAATGGAGATGCATCTGATGTGAGAGATTCAACTCTTAGAAGATTCCGCTCATGAGAACAGGCTCCCCATGCAGGTGTTAGAGAAGATGCATTTTTGTGTGCCCTGGTACCTCGTAACACTGAGGCAGGGGGCATACATGTCAATGAGGCACCTGTCAAGGATGCTGTGGTTGCACTGTGGTAATAGAAGTCAGCAATAAGTCTGGAACTTTATAAGCATCTACAAGGGAAATGTGGCACAACTCCCATGGTGAAGAAACCGGAGTTTCAGCTAGCAAGTTTGTTCCCTTACAACAGTTAAAGAGTGTTGGGGTTTGCTTAGTCTCCCTTAAGCTTGGTCATAAACAGTTCAAGCACTACATGCTTGTGGTACCTGATCTAACACTCAGTATATCTAGGTTCTGAGGATTAGTAAGAATTAAAAGTGCTGTTAGATAACGTCAATAAAGTGTTGTGGTCTACAGCAGATACTGGTCCTAATGTGCTATCCGGTGATGCTAACAACATGCTTTCCGGTCAGACAATTTCCCCAGGCATGTCAGGTAATGAACAATAATAACGAAAGAGTTTGAAATGGTGGTCCCTGCCCAAATGACAGAGGTCCCGGTCTGGCTAATCATTAAAAAGGGTCAAGAACTGAATCAGACAGCACTAGCGCCTCTGCTTAATTTTACGAATTGGGATTCATGATCTGTGGTAATCCACAGCTTGAATTGAACAACCGCTCAACCTAAACATGCTAAAACAGAATTTGGTAACAAAAAATACGGTGAAAAAAATAAAACATTTAATAGAGCCCTAAACATGTAATTTTTAAAAAACTTTTATTAAATTGATGTGAAAATGTATAGTGTACAGCCAGTGTGGTCCAACCTAGTTATCGGTATCGGCAAAATCCATTATCAGTCTACCTCTAATTTTGATTCCATTCAGGAAATTGATTCCCTGTTAGAGAAAAAGATCTCACGTGAGTGCAACTCCACCTAAAATTCTCCAGTTTGGCCTGTCCTAAAGCCAAGTGGAAAGTGCCGTTTAACTGTAGATTACCACCATCTGGACCAAAAGCTAGCAAAGGTTACTACGGCCAAATATTTCTCCACAGTGGACGTGGCTCAAATGATTTTTGGACAATGAGGGTAGACCCTGCAGATCAGTACAAGTTAGCATTTTCCTTTGGAGGTAGGCAGTTTACTTGGAACAGGTGTCAATTTGGCTGTTCAAACTCCCCGGTAGAGTTTAATATATTTCTATACAAGGCAATGGGTGATGCAGCTACACGCAACAGTGTGATTTATGTTGATGATGTCTTTACATTCAACAATGTGTTGTGGTCTAGAGCAGATACAGATGGAAACCAAAGAGGAGATGGAAATTTTATGTAACTCATGGGATAATCTTTTTGGAAAAGCTTCCCTCATTGCAGAAGCTCTGGATGTGCCCAAGGGGTTTCCAGTCAGCCACAAAAGAAGAAAAGCGTTTTGCAGATGAGAGTCAGAGTTTCAGAGGATTCCAACCAACTAGACACAAAAAATTTGGTTTCGAAACAATGTGTTTTTTGTGGCACTGGATAATATAATATCTGAATTGGATATCCGCTTCCAAACCACTGCAAAGATATATAAAGAGTTTTTGCAATCTTGAAGTTAAAAGACTTAGAAGATCAGATTCACCCAGCTTACCACTCATTAGTGAGCAAATATACACAAGACCTGCTGAATTCAATCTACAGGATGCAGCTCCAGAGCATTTTTGGAGAGGTGTGTGCTGCAGTGTGCATCTTCTGAACTCTTCCTGTCTCTGTTTCTGGTGCAGAAAGAGCTTTCAGCTAGCTGAAGCTGGTCAAAAACTCTCAGGTCTTGTAATTTCATAGTTGTTTCAAAGTTCATTACTGATTTATAAATTGTTTTAATGTTTGCTTTCCATTTGTTTTTATATATAATGTTATATTTAAGTCTAGTCAGTATACAGAGATCGCAGCTGCACTCTTAACATTACAACAAGCAGTGAAGTATAGGATCAGAGATTTAGTAATCGGTTCTGATTCAAACTATGCCAGACATAGTTTTGTCTCTCACTTTCATCACTGGAACAATAGTATGAAAAATGCCAGAGGAAAGGAAGTTAAGCATAGGTAGTTGTTTCTTGCTTGTGATACACTTATCAATCAGGTTGACATGACTGTGTACTGGAAGAATAAAAAGGTCATTCACAAACCCCTGGGCCAGACAAAATAGGTTGTGACAAAGCTAATAGGCTAGCCAAATCAGATGCCAAAGCAGGTACCGCCTGGCAGTTCCAGAAGGAGTGGCTTCTGACAAAAGACCCTCCTCTTGTAAGTGTTAATGCTATCACACGCAAGCAAGCAAGGAACACAGTAACAGCCCCGCTGACAATCCTCAGACTGAAATGATAGGAAGAGAGCTAGCAGATACTGATCTTATTGCTATGCAACAGCAAGAACCAGTGAGCAGTACTATTTACGTATTCATTTATGACCAAGTCAAGCATCCCATAACTGATCAAAATTTGGCAAAGTCATGTGACCTGAAAAACTCTGTTCCTTATCAGACACCATCTGAGGTTAGAGAAGTGTTTGCTAGTAATGAGAGTGAGGAGTCACGTGCCAATTTGGGTTAATTTGGGCGGGGTCTGAACTGGTTGGCCATGATGGTAGGATACGCTATCAGTTGCCCAGGGCAACACCTTCAGAACTTCTCAGCGGCGCGACTAAACATTCCAGAGCTCTTTCATTTTGTGCTTTTAATATTTCGATGGGACAGAGATGGCTCTATGAATATGAGAAAGAAAAGGAATAAAGTAAAGCAATGCAGAAAAATAAGGTGAAAGAAAAGGGACCTTACAGGAATAAGCTCACACCAAGCGCAAAACAGCGGTATTTGGAGAAACTCTCAGGCATCCAAAAAATCGACCCATATGAGCTCCCTGCAGTGGAATGACACAGAGACCTGGACCATTTACATCCTTACACACACATGGACATTGTGAATTATCTTGTTTGTTGGTGTAAGTCACTTTGCATTCACACTGTTAATGACTTTAATCTAACCAGGACATTTACATCTTGTAATCACACATTTAACTACCCTAGCTAACCCAGAACTGGTTTGTTCACTTTGCAGCCCCCAACACCCAACACAAAAACCTGGTACAGTATGTGTCATTGGGCTAAAATCAAATTACAACTAAATCACTAAACATACACAGCTTTAGCCAACATTAAAACATGTTGGAAATGTTTGTTTACATTGAACCTCTCGATGCAATCTATTGTTTACGAAACAGTCGCAGTTAGTTAAGTTAATTTGCCATTTTGGTCAAGAAGTGTCTGCTAAATGCAATGTAATTACAACACACTAAAACGCATTTGAAGAAACTTACCTTGGCCAGTACAACGCTGTTTTCACCACCTGGAGGCTTGAGATTGCCAAGTCCTGCACCCAGCCACAGCAGAAAGCCTCGGAACTTTCCAAAGACTTGTGGCTTTTAAACTCCTGCATTGTGTAGTAACTTAAACCAAAAACAAGATAAGTGAAAATGTCCATATTTGTGCAATGAGGTAAATTGTCCTGCTCTAGGGAGCTCATATGGGTCAATATTTTGGATGCCTGAGAGCTTCTCCAAATACCGCCGTTTTGTGTTTGGTGTAACCTAAAAAAAACTGTATTCCATTGTTCCTATGTTTCCCATATGTATCGTGTGAGGTATCGGAGTAGTTTTTTTTAACACAGCAGTGACTTCCAGGCATGGTAAAACAGTGCAGAATTGCGAAAACCTCCCCTACTACCAAGTTAACAAATGTAAACAATCATGTTTTGCTGCCGGGATCCTTCCAAGATGGCGGAGACTGTGATATCGAGGGGTGGGGCTCTGTACCATGACGACAACTTCTCACTCTCAATATGCTCCTGAAAAGAACACACTACCTCGGGTGGGTGGTCCCGACAGCACAAAGGGGGGCTATGCTCCTGCATGCCCAAGACGAACCCTGTGGAGGCCACAGAGGGATGAAGGCGACATATGAGACCCTCCGTCAGGTAGCCTACTGGCCACAGATGAAACAAGACATCAAAGCTTCTGTCCAGGGTTGCATAGTTTGTTGTCAGTTTCAACTATCAAATCCCCCTCATAAAATTCCCCATTCAGCAGGCAGGTATAACATTCCCCTGGTCTAACCTTCGGATGGATTGGATAAATCCTGTAGTTATCTAGAGGTAACAAGTACTTACTTAATGTGACATGCATTCACAAAGTGGGTGTAATGTCTTCAGCCCTAAATGACATTGTAGAGACCACTTCTCTCTTGCTGATTAATCATGTGTTTAGCAGGTGGCGGCTACCCCTCTCTGTAGATTCAGATCGAGGAACTCACTTCAGAGCCACATTAATGACTGAACTGTGGAAAATGTTGGGTGTCCAGCACAAACTCCACATTTCCTACCAACCTTCATCATCAGGGCAGGTAGAGAGATCCAACCAAACTACTGTATGCATGTTGAGGGAAGTACATTTCAACTAATGTAAAGGACTGGGATGTAAAACTGCCCCTGGTCTTAATGGCAATTAGGTCCACACCTCATAACTCCACAGGTGTGACACATTTTGAAATGATGACAGGACGACAGATGACACTCCATTTGCACCTTCTCTATAAAGCTGATGATGTCAGTGTAGCCAGCGCATACACTGCCCACCAGTATGTAGCAGACCTGGGGCTCACCTCAGGCAGACATTCCCATGGGCGCAAGAAAACAGGGAACCATACTATGATCAGAAGGCTAGCTCTACATAATTTCAAGTAGGAGATAAGGTGATGTACTTCAACTTAAAAAAAACTTTCTCCCAAACTGTTCTGGCCCTCATGAAACTGTAGGAAAACTATCCCCTGTAGCCTACCGCATTAAGATCTCCAAAGATTGAAGGTCCCCTGAGTACGAGTCCATTTTAAACAGATCAATCTCACAAACACCATGTGGGAATATTAGGAGTAGATACCACTCGGGAGTAACTCCTGCTTAAGCACATAGTTTTAGGCAATGTGGATAAGTCTATACTGTGTCAGGCACTAGACATGTGTAATTTCAGAATGAACTTGCTCTGCATAACCATTGTGATCTGCATACACAATGCAGCCCAGCCTGGGATCAAGCCCTCCAACTGGCATTACACTCAATTTTAGTGAATGACTGTAATGTGCATACTCAGTAAGTAATCATGCGACTGGACCCTGTTGACATGTATAAGAAACATGGCCCCTCAGGGGGAATGGTACCCTGGCGTCCTGTCCAGTGGAGTGAAAATACCATAGGACATGCACAATCCACATGCTTAAAAAGCTACAAAAAGTCACCATAACACAGGAAGAATGAATGGGTGTAAGACGCTCAAAGCATTTCCTTGGTAAAATGCTGACAACCCCATCAGGCCTGGCTTCACTTCTCTCAGTTGGTACTTCTACAGTTAACAGCATAAGCATATCCACTCTAAAGAAGCATGTAGAAGATTTAAAAAAGGAAATACCTGAGATACAAGTTGTATGTGCAGCAAAAGCAGCTGCAGCAGATGGATAGGACATTAGAGGGCATGATTCTTGCCATAAACCAACATACAACTGTTGAATTACACCATTTGCAGAATAGACAGTAGAGTGGATGTCATACAGTATGACTATGCCCACATCCAAAGGTTCCAAATACTTATACAAGATTTGCTAAGAGATGTTAATTCTGCTATTGACAATTTGGCAGCAAACAGAATCCATTCATACTAGGGATGTCAGTTTTCGATCATTTCCATGATAGATCGTTGTTTAAATTAACGATCAATTAATCAATTAACAGTTAAACCTTAATGCTGCAAAATGCATCTATTGCAGCCAACACGGTCACCGGCATGACAGGATGTGCAAAAGCCACACACAACACTTTCTCACTTGAGCTAAAGGGGTTTTTAGTCTGAATAAAATGCAATTAGCAGGATTCTAAAATGAATAGATGTTATTATGATCATTTGATAAATGATTATTTGATAAAGAGAGTACGCCATATATTTATGACATTAATTTTATACGTTTAGTTGACTTATTTTGAGAATGAACAGAATGCACTGTAAGTTTGAATTGATGGAATACGTGTACGCTAGGCTCCGGCGCGATTGAAACAGCTGAGACCAAAAAAAAAAAAAAAAAAACTCACAAGTGTTTCATTTGTGCACACTCACAAAACAGAGATTTGTGCTCTTGTAAAATAAAGCAAACAAACAGAATGCGCGTTGTCATCCTCTTCTTTCCATGAAGTTATGGAGCACAGCCATATATATACACTAATTGTTATACTCATTTTAGGCCTATTACTTATAGGCTATATATTTTCCTTAAAGCATCCCATTTTGTCCCAGGGCTTGAGAACCTGTGCCCTAGTTAGGTCCATGCAGAAACTTGTGAACGATGGCGTCACCGTTTAGTGACATCAGTGAATGCTCCGGGAAAACGTATTGTCAGTGTTGGTCTCAGTGCTTATTAATTGTTGTTTTGAATCCAGCAATTATTTATTTACAAATTATAAGTTCTGATTATGATGAGTGTGGTACAAAAGCTTTGTTTATTAGAGGAATGTTAACTGGAAAATGTTAGATCGCGACCATGCCTCTGGATGCCGTTCGAGCCTATAGACTTCATTTATGTGGCTTTGTTCTGGTTTCCCGGTTGGTCACGAATTTCCACAAATTCAGTAACATTAAGGCATAGTTTCTTTTCCGAAAATCTTCACATTCTAACCCTCTAATTTTGCAGAATCTCTTACTGCGGTATACATGGGAATGGAAATTAAAAATTACATAAAATTAAAATTTTGTTCGATTTATTAATTTGTTCCTTTATTTCAGTTAAATCATGGGTTATTTAGGGAACAGAATATATGAAACATGGACCGTTGCCACAAATTATTAAAACGTAGGAACGAATTAACAAGTTGTAGGAATGAATAGCCTTTCTGTCCTGTGTCCCGCAGCCCTGCAAATCACACAATATGAAATACATACTAATACTGATTTAATTACTTTGCATAGCTACTACATTCATATTGTTTTCCATGTTGAAGAACTTTTGTGTTGTTTCAATTTAATGTACTTTTAAAATTAAAATCACATTAAAAGCTTAATTTGTACATTGTGAATGAATGATGATGCATTATTAGGCCTAAATACGGTCACCGTCAGTCACAGCCACTCGCACGTGTTGCTGGCGCATGAACCACACAGCCCAATAATAAATCGGTTAATCGACCATCTATAGCTTTGATCGATTGCATCTCTTATCGACAATTAATTGATCATCGATTAATCATTGACAACCCTAATTCATACCTGGTACTAGTTGAACTAGTCAGCAATATCTTGAATATAGCCTTGCATGGAAACAAGCAAACACTGCAGGTACATTTAGCTTAGCTTGTGAAGTGCTATACCAATCCACATTAACCCAGAGGCTAAATAAATTGGTTTCCTGATAAACATCCCCATAATCTACACTAAGAACATATATAGTCAGTGCTAAACACAGTATTCTGGTCTCAAGACATACACATAAAATTGAGCCTCCTGCACTTATAGCTTACCAAGATGAGAATCCTGACATGTATTTGGTACCTAACCTACATGTGTGTACAGCCATCATAGACATTCAATGGCTGTGCCCAAGTAACCCTTATGTATGAGGTTACAAGGCCTATGAGGCATTAGAATGTTAACAAAGGATGACAAATACAATGCTGTTGTGACACACTGGAAGGATGTAACTACCATCCAAATTGAAAGAGCAGGAAATAAATGGCTGGTTAACATGCCTGTGTGTGAATCTATAATTTCATATGACCGTCATGATACCGCTACTCCAAAACACCTACCTAATGAAACATGCTAATGCAAATCCCAATCTGATCTATATTCCACAATGAACAAATGGCTATATACCATCTTAATAGAGACATGCATGATGTGGAGATTAAAATAGTTGATCCCTTTAACGCGTACGATCACACCGGTGTGATCAGACTTGGCTGGTCCCTGAAGTGTACGATCACACCGGTGTGATTAGAACATTCAGTGCATCACATCAGTAACTGCTGAATTTAAATCTGCTTTTTACTGGCGCAGAGCCAGATAGGACACGCTGAGTGCTTTTCATATCACAAATATTCAGTGTTTTCAACCATAAAATGCTTATTTTAGGTTTCACATATTTAAATACACATGAGTACTATCAAAAACATACCTTTACATTTACACACATTATAAAATATACACTGTTGTCTGTGGGAACGGCAATAATAATCCTTACAAATATAATCTGACGACATGTTTTTATTGATATCATATACAAATTGTGTAGATAACTATAAAGTTTACTCTGCCCTTCTCCCAATTTACTGGAGACTTACTTTAACGTGTTTCGGGAGGAGAGGATGAATTTGCGTGTTATAAATTCCACAGCTCGGATTCAGTGCAAACTAATATGGTGGCGCCCACCACACGGTATAGATCATCTAACACGATTGAAATACACAGGTTTTTAAACTACCAAATATATTAACTTGCAAATATTTCAAAATCGGATAATCAGATATTTCATAATATAGTGAGCATGTTTGTGAAAGTTTGAGGGACCTAAATTAGCAAAGATAAGCCTCCAGTTAGGTAGCCTACAAGCTACATTTCTAGAGTAAACACATAAGAAGGTACCATTCACTTGGGGATGGGATATCAATGACAGCCTTTTGCTTATTCTAACACTATGTTGGTGGGTTACAATGGGCCCCCTGGGGTGGATACTGTGCAAGCGAATCAACAAAATTGCAGGCTAGCCTGTCAGAACAGAGGAGGATGAGACGAGTCGAAAACGCTAGGCACGTTATACTTTCACTGAAGCAAGCAAACGATCTCTGCGTCAGTGCGGAAAGTGAGGAACTAACTGATCTCTGCTTCATTACAGTTTGCACATATGTTTTCGTCGCGAACGTTGATCTTCCTTCAAAACAGCCGGTAAAAGTTGCGTGATAATGCGCGTCATCACTTCGACACGGAATTAGATCTGGCTTTTGTTCACACAGCGCTCGTCCCAGGTTGAACCCTCCAATGTTACTAGGTCCCCGACCCGGGTTCAATGCGGTAATCAATCCCGGGACGTGGTTGCTTTCACACAGAAGGCGACCCGGCAATGTTCCGGAAATATTGCGGGTCCGACGTGCAGTGAAGCGCTTGAGCTCAAATCCATGTGCAGACCACTTCCTGAGCTTTCCCCTAATATGACAGGTACCGTTGAGTAGATAGTAGTAGAAGAACACTATTCAGTCTTTCTACTCACTGAATTGCCTTCTACATTATTCCTTTATACTATCTACACCTTTCCTTCTTTATATGTAGAGTTATTCGTAACTTGTTAGGATATCATCATTATAACTCACTAAATTTAGTTGTGTATACAAACTACTGAATTACAGTTTACTCAGTTTAAAGTAGTACAGTTTACTTTAAGGATGAGGCGAGTTGTGTGTTTTATTGTTGCTGTTTTCCTTTCAGTACACTGACCCGATCAACAACTATGGGCCCTCGATCAGTCTGTGGTGTAGTGAACAACATACAAACTTTCATTCCAAGAACCAGTTTATGGCAGAACCCCTCTATATCTGTCGGTGTGGAGGCAGATGTGCCCCACTGGATCCTGGAAGAGGAACATAACCAAATGTTCAGAGCCACCAGATAAGAGGCTAAGACAACTACCAGACACCTATAAAAGGACAGGAAGGGAGACCTTCAGCCCCCACGACCACCTAAGAGAGAACTTCGCATTGGACTATGGGTTGACCCTCACCATCACACCCAATCCCAAATTTTATTTAATGACTGACATAAACATTCCTCCAGATCTCTGGATGCAACAGCAATCCAAACTAAGAAAACTAAGCCAACTAATCCAAAACTAATCCAAAATGGCCAAACAAAGAAAGGCCACAAAGATCTATCCAAATCCATTCATACCCAGTTTTGGAGAACTTAAATGGATGCAAACTGTAAGGGATTCACTTTATCCTCAGTTGAAGTACAGTTTATGTTGATGGCCATTGACCTTTTTACATATTATGGAATTAAAAAGTGATAGTTCAACAGTTTCCTATCATGTTTTGACTCTTTTTGTTCCCCCTGATGTTGTTAATAATTTGCAAGAGGTTTGGTAAAGAAATATTGCATGGGCGAAATGTTAAAGACACTGTTTAACTTTGTACTCCACTGAATGCAAATGAGTTCCACACTAATGTGTGTGTGTGTGTGTTCAGCAATTCTGTGTTCATTCCATTTATTTGTCTCTGCGATTAATTCAGTATCTTCCTTTCCTTTTTTTTTTTTTGTCTTATCTATTAGCAGTGCATATTCATTAACGGATACCATTATTAGTTGTTGTAGTTACTCTTTGCATTTCTATTACTAATAATATTAAACTTATTACAATTGTGTCTTCTTTGTGTTGATGATCCAAGTCTGTACTAGCTAGCTAAACCACCACTTTATCAGATAAATCAGTTGGCCAGCTCCAGTGTATGAAACATACTAAAACATGCGAGCAACACTTAGTTACAGTTTTTCTCAATTGCTAAAACACTAAACCCTATTGTCTGAACCAAATGCTCAGATGCCTGAACCCAATGTTTGAATCAATCACTCTTTTGGCAAAACCATAAGCACTTTTCACCTGTTTAGACACAACTTGCCAACACATTTTCAAAGTGATGCACCCGTGCTGCATAATTTTGAGCACAGGTGACAAAAGTCAAACACAATTAAAGCACAGATGTCACCACTTGAACACAACAACTCAAAATTGATCACACTTGTGGCTAATGATGTGAGGGAACATATACATTAGAGCACTGGTTTGTGAGGCCCTTCAATAGATAGAAATCTGAGAGGAAGTTTGTGTGAGAGGTGGTCGATGTGGTCAGCGAAGACAAAGAACAGTAATATCTGATGAAATCAGAGCTACTGTGATTGACCATGTTCTTGTCCATGGTATGAGCATGAGGGAGGCTGGACAAAGGGTACAACCAAACATCAGTAGATTCACTGTGTCCACAATAATCCGAAGATTTAGAGAAGAGAGCAGGTAATTACCTTTTTTTGACATTATAGTACAGTATGTAAATATTGACAGCAATTACTGTATGACATACTATATACTGTACCACGGTATACTGTAAGTAAATGTGTTTCAGTACATCACTGTACCAATATACAGTGGTATTGTAATGGAGAGTTGGTCTAACTGTTTGTAGGCCTAGTATTCCATGTACATTTTTTGTAACTCAATGTTCTCTTTTTGTAGAATTGAAAGACTGTCACATGGAGGTGGGAGGACAGGTATGTTCTCCCCACACCAAGAGAGCCTAATTGTTTATAAGGTCTGTGAGAACAATGCCATTAAACTGAGTGAAATTCAGCAGAAAATCATTGAGGACCATGTGAATTTTAAGGGTATCAGCAGTGTCAGCCTCTCTACTGTTGATCGTGTCCTCAAGCGCAACAGACTGCACATGAAACCACTATACAGAGTGCCCTTTGATCACAACTTGACAGAGTCAAAGAGCAAAGATTTCATTATGTACAGGTTGGCATATATCCAGACACACTCATTGTTTATTACTCGAAGTAGTGATTTACTGTAGGGGCCTAAATCACTTTTTCCGTATCACTTACAAAACTATATCCATTTCTACAGAGGGTTTTTCAACTGGACGCAATAGAAGGACCCCATGAATACATCTACATGGATGAAGCTGGGTTTAATCTCACCAAAAGGAGAAGGAGAGGCCGTAATGTGATTGGCCATCGGGCCATTGTTGGTGTTCCTGGGCAGCGTGGTGGCAATGTCACATTATGTGCTGCCATCAGCAATTATTTGTCCAAAATCATGCTCTTTGACTCACCAGCTCCTCATTTTCCTCAATCACATACAAGATGCTCTGTTAGGGCAGCAGGATGAGCATCACATCTATGTTGTTGTTTGGGACAATGTGAGTTTTCACAGAGCCCTCCAGGTAAGAGAGTGGTTCAATATGAACCAAGGTTTTATCAGTCTTTGTCTTCCACCGTACTCCCCTTTCCTAAACCCCATTGAGGAATTCTTCTCCTCATGGCAGTGGAAGGTATATGGACGCCAACCTTACACTAGGGTAAATCTCCTGCAAGCCATGGGACTTGCCTGTGGTGACATAGGTGTAGAGGCATGCCAAGCCTGGATACGTTATGTCAGGGTTTTTTTTCCCCCGTTGCCTGGCCCGACAAAATGTGGCCTGTGATGTGGATGAAGTCCTGTGGCCTGACCCAGTACGGAGACATGATGCTGTGGCTGAGTAATGCACTTATTTGTACATTTTTGTACTTTATTTTTTTCATGGGATTACTGTTTGGGGAAGTCGTGGCCTAATGGTTAGAGGGTTGGACTCCCAATCGAAGGGTTGTGAGTTCTAGTCTCGGGCCGGACGGAATTGTGGGTGAGGGGAGTGCATGTACAGTTCTCTCTCCACCTTCAATACCACGACTTAGGTGCCCTTGAGCAAGGCATCGAACCCCCAACTGCTCCCCGGGCGCCGCAGCATAAATGGCTGCCCACTGCTCCGGGTGTGTGCTCACAGTGTGTGTGTGTGTGTGTGTGTGTGTTCACTGCTCTGTGTGTGTGCATTTCGGATGGGTTAAATGCAGAGCACAAATTCTGAGTATGGGTCACCATACTTGGCTGAATGTCACTTTCACTTCACTGTAAACAAGTGGCAAATGCATAAGATTTCTGTTTTGTATTTTTGTACAAGTGCTAAATGCACAGGTTTTTTTTTGTTTTGGAACATGCATTTAGCTTACAACGAACAATAAAGATTTATTTCTCCAGCTTCATGTCCTGAGCATTGTGTTTTCCATTTTTCTACGTAGTGTTTAGTGACTGTTCAGTAGTGTTTTAAATTTTTATTGACTCGGGGCACGATTTGACAACATAGTTCAGTTTTGAGCAAAGATTGAACTGTTTTGAGGTGAAAGTTTGGTTTTGCAAGAAGAGTCTGAGGTTTTGTGAATGTAGCTTAAAAATTGGGTTTTGTGTTCACAGTTTAGAGAAAAGGAGAGCAGCTTTCAAGAAATGTGTCTTAGCAATCGAGAACAACTGTGCATGTTAAAGCATCCTATTAATGCAGTGAAACAGGAAGTTACTGCAATTAAGGCATGCAGAGTCCAATCTGCCCCAAACTTCACACATTTGACAAGATTCCTGTCCTGAACACATCAACATGCCCATTTTAGAATAGTCATAGCACCACTAGCATACACTTTTATGCACTATTAGCAACACAGTAAAATATGCTATTGTATACTAATCAAGCTAGAAATATTCTCAAACATGCTAGCAACACTTACTATGTGCTAAAAGATGCTATTCATACTATGAACAGGAAGTTGTTGTAACTCATGCATACAATACCCAATCTGCCCGAGACTTCACACTTTATAAGAGTCCTGGCCTGAAAACATCTAAAGGCCAATATTCAATTATAATTATAGCTCCACCTGATGGCAACAGGAAATGACTTGTTAAACTAATGTCATGAAATGAACATAAACATGAAATGTCTGATCTGCCCTAAACTTCACGTTTGATAAGATTCCTTGTAGGGCTGGGCGATATATCAAATATTAGCGATAATATCGGAACAATTTTGATGATAATGTAAATTTGAATATATCGGGAATATTGAATTTCAAATTCAAGCATACTTTCCCAAAAGAACGCGCCGAATGTCCAAAAAAGAAACCTGTAACTGCTGACTGCGCTATGCCCCTCTACTACGAGAGCTTTAACGATAGCGGTTGCCAGATAACAAGAGTTTAAATCTCCGAATCAAAGCTCCACTGTTACATGATACATTTTCTGCCCGGTGTTTGTTTATTTTAACCCTTGTGGATTGTTCAAATTCACTACCCTTTCTTTTTGTTCGGGATGAAAACATCCACTCAATTAAACTGCTGTAAAAATTTATCTGATTTTTCAATTTTTTTTGCATAAATCTGTTAATCAGCCTCATTCCTGATCAAAACGACCAAATGGTTTTAAAAAAAAAAAAAATCGAAGATTTTAACTCTTTAATTGCCAAGTTCATAAACGATGTCACTGATTTGGGGGGGAAAAAACACAAAATGCCTTATTTTCAATATAAAAGTAATTGTGGCTGGATTATTTTTAAACTTTTTATAACAGTCTTGGGCATGATTAGTAGAAACATTGGCTTTGATGCATTTTTAGTTTTTGTGCAAAATTAGATTTAATTTTTGTCTCCCTAATATGTTGTTGGTGGCTGTTTTTGCCCCATTGACTTCCATTATAATGACATTTTTTGATTGCAAAGCCATGACACTATGATTTGGACAAAATAAGATTTGTCACCAAAAATCATTCTAATAGCTCAAACACAGAGAAAGTTGTGGCCAAAATAAGACTCAACTTTAGCCCCTAGTGGACGAAAACGTCCCCAACAACCCACAAGGGTTAAGCAATCTGGCAACCATGCGCACATGCTCACTCCTCATTGCGGAAGAGCCGCCGACGATAATCTGAAAACACTAGCTGAAAACAAGCTGGAATTGAGCGATCTAATGAAAGCGTCGTTCAGCCGGTCTGTGTTCTGTCGTGAGATCTCAACTGTATTCTTTGCATTTGCGATCGCTAAATAAATGCACTTACTCGACCGCTGATGTTTGAATAGAGAAATATAGGCTTTTTCCCCATCTAAGAGGGATTTTAGTGTCAGTAGGAACATAGTTTCATGCCACAGATCTTCTCTTAAAACCACAGACAGTTGACAGACTTGTTCTTAGCTCAAATACTTATCCCAGTTGCATAGTTTAAATTGTGAATTGCATGCACTAAAAAGTTGACAGAATGCACTTTCTGTACTTAATTTGCACTGCTTCAGTTACATTAGGCCTACATGTATTCATTTAATAAAAAGCAGATTTTGATAAAAAGCAGACGTCTGGTATATATAGCAGTGTCTCCGGTAAAGTTTTCTCGAAGATGGTGAGTGGTTAAACCATGATTTTGTCATTTACCAGGACAATACAAGCACATTTGATGTGTTGCAACATATATATGTCACTATCCACATTCATTTCTGACAATTTAAGCTACATATTTTGTGTCGTTTATGTTTTTCTGCCAAGAAACAGGCAAGCCTGCGAGATAAGGGGCCCCTCTCAACAACAGGATTGGCTCTCAGTGTTGACGCATTCAGGTCATGTGATCTGTTCTCCTGCCCCAGCACTGCAGTTCCCATCCCCCAACGTCAGTCTAGTGACTCGTGTAAGACCATTGTGAACCAAAGTGTAAACCGAAGCACCCACAGACCTTTGTTTTAGATTTAAATTCTTTTGTTAATTTAGAGGCTACAGTGCCTCCATCTGCCACAAGAGAAATCTCCTACTCAGCAAAAACAAATGTTTTATAGCCACAAGTTGCACAACAATTCACAAAAAAAACCAAGTGTCTAAATGTACATTAGCAAGATCTTTCACTGAATCCTTAAAGTGAAACTACTTTTAATGTTATGAAATCTACACATTACTACAGTGAAACACAGTTTTGTCAAAAGGAAAGTGAGCTAACATGTTAGCCTTTTGTCACTGCTCATTTTCCCCAGCTCCACACTTACATCTGCTTCCCTCACTCTCTTTAGACCATTAGAAACAGAGGCAGACAAAAGATCTTCCACAAATCTACAGAAACATGGTTTGAAGTTCCTAGAAGCAGTGCAAAACTTCAGTTTGCATTTGTTTTTGTTAAAATTTAAGCTGTAATGCCTCAGTTCAACACTAGAGGGTCAAAAGTATAAGCTATGTCAGGGGTTCTCAAACCTCTCCATGAAGTACCCCCAGCACTACATGTTTTGTATGTCTTCCTATATCTGACACACCCACTACAAGTCTTTCAGTCACCACTAATGAGTTGAATCAGGTGTGATAATTGAGGGAGACATACAAAATACGCAGGGCAGGGGGTACTCCAGGACAGTAGTCTTGTACTCCAGTACTCCTGCCACTAGAGCCCCCTTTACACTGCACATTGCTCCCAGAAAATTGCCAGAGTGCCTTCTGTGTAAAAGCATATCCATATCCCAGAATTGATTCCGGGTAGGGGGACCTAGTAACATTGCTGGGATCAGTCCCAGAACAAGCTCTCTGTGAACAAAAGCCAGAACC
The DNA here is from genome assembly GCF_023724105.1 of Carassius gibelio. Lineage (NCBI taxonomy): Eukaryota > Metazoa > Chordata > Actinopteri > Cypriniformes > Cyprinidae > Carassius > Carassius gibelio. The sequence goes on along the minus strand of NC_068403.1, from coordinate 22,970,659 downwards.
AATGGCTTAAAGGGTGTGTTGTAGTGATGAAACACGTTATCATGCAACTTTTTTTTTAACCGGGTGAAGGCAGATTAATGTTTGTGATAAAAACAATGTGCAATCACGTCACGTGCCTTTACAGGATGTGCGTGAAGGTGTGAATGCACACACAGATTCTGGAAAATCACTGCCTCAGGACACCTTAGCTGTGTTTTTTTGGGAATTTCTATGTGAAAGATGCTTGGGTGTCTCTCAAGTATAGGTTATGCCATTGTTGATTAGAAGCATCACTTTGGTCTTAATTTTCGGTATCAGAATAATATTGAAATTGTATCTAATTCCATAATTTAATCACACTTAACATGTTTGTGGTTTCATACATAAAACCATGTCTGCATTTGTGATCAGAGAAATGGCAAACAACTGTTACTTTTACAATTGCATTTGAAATGTCAGTGACAAATTCTTTAAATATATAAAACGTACTTACAGACTGCGAGTCAGAGACGCCAGACTGTCCTTGCAAAGTTGGAATTGCCCCACTTTATAGAAAGACGCTGGTGTTCTAGGCTACTCTTCCTGGAAACAGTCCTCGTCATCCATAAAATGCTCTCACACATCTGAAGATTTGTGATCTGTTGTGAAACAGTGTTGAAATTACAACTTAACCACTGATTTGTAGCGGTGTCCTCTTTTGACTTCTTTCTTTGTGTGAATATTTGGGTGGTGTTATGCAACTCTTCCCACATCATGATGTAGAGATGTGGAGACATGTTTAAACAAGGCATTTTAGGTTGGCATGGTAAACATACCTTTACAAAGAATATCTCTTTGGATCTGAGACTTTTTTAAATTGCATCATATGATCCCTTTAACTAGTCACATTTGTGGTGTTCCCAGTCAAAGATAACCGGCCTATAATCAATTACTTATAGATATCTCATTATGTTATATTGTCACCAGAAATTGGATTCAATCTTTATATCCAATTGTTTTCTTTCATTTAAGTTTGGTTTTGTGTTTCTATTTTTTTTTTTATAAGCACACATACAAATGTGAGCATAATCAACATGTTCCTGAACACTAGCCGTTTAGTTTACCGTATTTTTCGGACTATAAGTAGCACCTGAGTATAAGTCGCACCAGTACAAAAATATGTCATGATGAGGAAAAAAAACATAAGTCACACTGGACTATAAGTCGCATTTATTTATTTATTTACGTATTTATTTTATTTTTTACAACATAAAAGCATTTCCAAGAAAAATTCCTGATTAAACATTAAAGCACAAGAGTGTGATAATGCAAATTGACAATTTTTTAAATCTCATATTGTGAAAATTATTCATAAAAATTATTTCACTCAAAAAATTAGGTGCTCAGTCTCCGATAAATGAGGCCCATGATTAATCAGAAGCACATAGAAACACAAAACCAAAGTCCTAAATGAAAGAAAACAAGTTGACAAAAACAGTGAATCCCATATTTGGTGATACTATAATAAAGCATAATAAGAGATTTAAGCAATTATTTGGAGGCCGGTCACATGATCGTGAACACGACTGTGACAGGAATCCGAACACAAACAGAGGGTTAATTTAAACTTAAATTAAGCAATTGGCTGGACATTGTGAAACACTACAACAATTGCTATTGATTTAAATAAGTTACTCTGGATACTCACTTGCAAAGAGCCACCTTTAAATATAGCAGGCTTGGGGAGTTCAGTCTCAGTTCTGAGATTTTATCAGTCAGATGTTTATGACGGGCATGTTGTTATCAGCTAAGAAAACCATTCTAGTTTCTGGAAAAATTTTGTGCAGCAAATAATTGAAGGTGACATTTCATGAAAATCTGACTTTGCCAGGTTTTAATTGTTATGATCAGGTCCCGAATGCATCCACCAACCAAGGAAACGTGAAATTGGTTAACAGTAATTTTGTTTTGGTAGGCCCTTTTTTTTTTGCAAGCTCTGAAAAGTCAGATATTGCTCCTGTGGTAACATGGCAAAGGGATCTCATATTATTACCGCCCTTTAATCTTAAACTTCCATACAAGGTGCCATCAATTTGATTTTGCAAGTGACGACGGTGTACCAGCACTAATGCCATGTTGAAAGGTTGAGCAAAACATACCAAGTGTTGTGTCTTTGGCTGCATGGACAAGAACAGAACTGTACTTAGATTCCCAGCCTCAGACTACACAACAGAGCAGAGGACCTATTGATTTATTTACTGTATATTGCTGCTGCCATACAGATCTAAAACCTACACAGAAATAACCGACTCTTTTGTAACTCGTGTGTTTTTGACAAACTTGTGTGTGAAAGAGAACTTCGTTTAGTACTCACGTGCTGTGACAGCCGCTTTCGGTCCATGTGCTTCAGATGTGTGCTCTCAGAAAACCTTAAATCAGAAGCTTAAACTAATATAAGCTAATATAAACTAATAGTTTAAAACTATTTCAGCGCGATAAACATAACCAGAACCAAAACAGATGTTTTTAACCGGTCTGAGGTGTAATGGAGGCTCTAACCTGAAAAAGGGGGCGAGAGCAACATCTAATTTGAATTTAAAGAGACAGGCACGAAAACAGCATGTTTCTGCTTCCACTCAAAATAGTTATTTTCAAAATATAATAAATGATCCATGGGGAATTGAGCTGAGACTTTCTGGGGACACTAGACACCTATATTACGAAGTAAAAAGGGGCAAATAGGTTACCTTTAAACAATAGCGTGTCTTGAAACACTCAAACTTCAATAAGAAGCAATAGTTGTATAAAAAAAAACCCACTTTTTCCTCAACAAAAACTATTGTAGTTAAGAACTGTAATGTTTATATTTCAAGTAAAGTTTACTAACAGCAGATCAGCCAAAAATGGAAATGCACTAATTCAATAGACAACTTCTCACATATAATTCTCATGTTAATAAAAAGATTACCGGAAAAATGTTTAAATATCTGCACTAGTAACCTTATGAGTTATCAAGTTAATACCAGATCACAACACTCATTGGATACATTCTATGCATAAAACTAAAATTAAAGCATATTCACAAAACCATTCTTAAATATTATATTAGCACAAACATTAATTAAACCCCAAAAGGTTTTTATATTAATTCCAAGCAGTGTTTGTTAGATTATACATTTCAGGTTGTACCTTACCTCTGCAAAGGGGACCAATCTTTTACACACATTCATTAACGCAAAGCTTATTTTAATAAAAATCTATGTAATATTACTGCAAATGTGTCCCTGAAAATAACAGTCATACGAATAACACACTCAGAAACTTATTTTGCATTTCCATTAAGCCAGAATCATTTTTATTGCACATAAATTAAATATTTTTTAGCCTTTTGTCATTTTATTTTTTTCTATTTTTCTATTTTTTTTTTTTATAAACAAAATCAGAACAAAACTTAACACTCTGGAGATCAAAATGACATTTGCAGTGTGCGAACCATGCATTAAATAGCTCTGAAGTGCTGTTTTCTTTCCCCCGATCTCTGGAACAACTCTCACAGACCTTCAGTGTGCATGCCTGTAAAATTGAAAAACTAATTGGCTTAGCATGATTAAGACTAGTGATCGACCGATGTATCTGTTTACCGATATTTTTCCCGATATTTAAGCAATTTTCCATAATCGGGTATCGGTTTTGTAATATCGGATTCGCCGATTTACGGCGCCATCTTGTGGCCGTTTTGAGATTTCCGCCATTGCAGCCCTGGCGTCTGAGGAGATCAGTCAACAACAACTTAGAGCACAGGTAAAGTATATGTTCTACTTGGTTTGCTTTAATCAATCAACTTTATTTAACATAAAAGACATGCACAAATGAGATCGGAGACATAAATTCCTGATATAGTTAATTTATGCAGCTTGTTTCTAAAGAGATGCAGCTTGTTTCTGAGACGAACTCATTGAGTCACGTAGTGTAATTCGTCATGTCCTGCCCCAATAAAGACGTATCTTAACATGAATTAAATAAAACAGACATGAATGAGTGCATGTTGAAAATAAAAGGGCTGAATTTAATTCTCTATCTGTTGTATATGCTCACCATTAGCCAAGAGAAAGTTCGTTCATTTTGCTTAGCAACTGACGGATGATCTGGAGGCTTAAGCATGGCCACTGAATGAAACTTTTTACAAGATTATCTTGTTTAAACACCCTAGATTATATTATCATTTACTACATAACAATTATTTCGCTAATACACATAAATATACCGCTTTGTGGAAATTATTTATTTATTATCTCCATGCGCGATCGCGGTTGATTAAGTTATAGTCAAACAGCACTTGGTCAGTTGGCATCTCATGATTTAACGTTAGATTAAATTAAGATCATAAAATGCCAACTGAAAAAAGCTGTTTAACTTTATATAGTCTCGGGAAAAAAAGTTCGTTCATATTGCTCAGCACCTGACTGGGTTGATAATCAGGAAGCCTCAAGCATGGCCACTGCATGAAATTTTTGACAAGATTATCTCGTTTAACCCCCTAAATTATAGAATCATTTGATTTACTACATAACCATTATTTAGTTAATACAAATATAAATAAATGCAGCTCTGTGGAAATTATTTATAATCTCCACACGCGATCGAGTAGCCCAATTTATAGTTTTGTGTAAATGCATAGATAAGTTACAGCACTTTGTCAGAAAGCATTTCATGATCTAGGCCGACAAAACATAATTATTAAACACTAGTTGGAATCAGTGATTGATAGGAGGATGGGCAAGCCACTTGAATGGTGGAAACAAAATGAGAAAAGGTTCCCCATTCTTGCTCGTCTGTCAAGAAAGTTCCTTTGCCCCCCACTGTCTTCGGTGCCCAGTGAACGAGCCTTCAGTGAAGTGGGAGCCATTTATGAAAACAAAGGAAGCAGGCTTACAGGGCAGAATGCTGAAAGACTCTGTTTTCTACACTAAAACCTGTTACCTGCTTAACTGGGAGTTAATATGTTATAATCATTTTTGTGCTTTATTTTTTTACCTGTTTTTATTTTTTTTTACCTCATCAAAGCTTTTATTTTAAAACAAAGACACTTAGTAACAGTGCACTTTAATTTTTTGGACTCAGACCCCTCTATTTATTTGTGTATAAATATAAAGTTTTATTTTTTTTTGTATGCAAGGAGGGAGTGATAGTTATTAATAAAATGGTTTGTTCAGCTCATTTGTGTTGTAATAATTGTCAGAAACAGAAGTATAACAGTAAATAAATATCGGTTCTGCATATCGGTTATCGGGTACATAAACATGCAAATAATCGGTATCGTATCGGTTATAAAAAATCAATATCGGTCGATCACTAATTAAGACCAAATATCACGACAGACAAATGCACATAGATTACCTGCCTTGCAAAGCTCCCTCATTTTGCTGACAGTTCCTTGGCTTGATGAGCCTGAAGCACAGCTACTGCCTCTTCAACCTACACCGTACAGAAAAGTGCAATGATCAAACAAAATCTGATCTTTGAGACTAAATGTAGAGTAAATGTTTTGAGCAGGTGAACCTTGGAGTGCAGGGATTCTGGAGCCTCGAGCATGTGCAGTAGTTCAGAGTTGTCGATCTCCAGCAACATGCCTGTGATCTTTCCAGCAAGAGTAGGATGCAAGGCCTGGATAAGTGGATACAGCCGCTCGCCTGTATGGCATGCAAACAGTTTGGTCGTTTTCCTCATATTATGATATGACAGCTTATGAGCTATATTCCAAACCCATAGCTATCTGCAACTGTACTCTAAAAAGATACTTAAGTTTCGACGGAATATCATCACTCCTGAAAACACCTCACGTTGGTTGTATTGACGGAAGTTAGAGGGAGACGGGAGTTTCCAGGAATGATTATATTACTGTGCCGAGGTCGAATTGCTGCAAAGTGCTCTTCCGCCATATATTAGTCACCATTTTTATCCACTTAAGAAAATCGCCACAGATTATTGTGTGCAACCATACTTATGTAACTACTCATGTAACAGTCTTTAAATAGGGAAAACATGGAAGTCTTTGGTAGCTTCTAAATTCACCCCTGTTTGGATCCTAAAGAATGAATGGTGCTGAGCTAAACGCCAGCATAGTGGCGCCGCACGCTACAGTGATTGAGTGCATTTACTGAGACAGGAGAGGTATCTATCAACTCGTCTAAGTTGCGGGAAGAACACAGTGGAATAAGTAAAAACTGTGGCATTTTGCTTTAAACCTTTAAGTGATTGTGTGTGCACGTCTCATACCCAGGAGTTGTTTCTGCTCTTTCAAGGGTGCAGCCGCCAGCATTGAGGCAGTAAGGGGCTCCTGGCCTGTCACATGAACCGCCGGCTCTGCAGTTGGTACTACCTAAGAAAAACAAAACAAAAACAGTAAAAGACTGTTAGTTACATTTCTCCATTTAATGCTCCTTAATGTCTAATTACATTGCAGTGGCCTAACACTGGATTTTTACTCTATGTGGTTGTCCTACATTTGAAATTTGCTTTTCTGTTGTCAATTTTTACAGTATTTTTGTATTTACAGAGACAGCTGGCAAAGTTCACATTGTTTGTGGGGGGTTGTTTTGAGGTAATCTGGGGATCCTGTGTTATAACTGTGTTATAACTTATGCAGAGGATTCTCTGCCACCTCCTAACTTTTTTTTTTTTTTAAAGGCAAATAAAATGCCTCCGAACTGTCATTTCACAAAGTTTGATATATGTGCATGTTTTAGGCACTTTCTACGTACGCCAGAAATACTTTTTTATAATCCACCTTAATCTTAATTACGTTTAACGATTAAAAATCATTCAAAAATGAGGAACGCTTCACGAATTTGCGTGTCATCCTTGCGCAGGGGCCATGCTAATCTTCTCTGTATCGTTCCAATTTTAGTATATGTGCTGCCGAAGCAAGCACGAACAAGTAGCCTAGACGTCTGGTATGTATAGCAGTGTCTCCGGTAAAGTTTTCTCGAAGATGGTGAATGGTTAAACCATGATTTTGTCATTTACCAGGACAATACAAGCACATTTGATGTGTTGCAACATATATATGTCACTATCCACATTCATTTCTGACAATTTAAGCTACATATTTTGTGTCGTTTATGTTTTTCTGCCAAGAAACAGGCAAGCCTGCGAGATAAGGGGCCCCTCTCGACAACAGGATTGGCTCTCAGTGTTGACGCATTCAGGTCATGTGATCTGTTCTCCTGCCCCAGCACTGCAGTTCCCATCCCCCAACGTCAGTCTAGTGACTCGTGAAAGACCATTGTGAACCAAAGTGTAAACCGAAGCACCCACAGACCTTTGTTTTAGATTTAAATTCTTTTGTTAATTTAGAGGCTACAGTGCCTCCATCTGCCACAAGAGAAATCTCCTCCTCTGCAAAAACAAAATGTTTTATAGCCACAAGTTACAGAACAATGAAAAAAAAAAATTCCGGGGTCTACATGTACATTAGCAAGATCTTTAACTGAATCTTTAAAGTGAAACTACTTTTAAATGTTATGAAATCTACACATAACTACAGTGAAACAAAAGACGGTTGTCAAAAAGAAAAGTGAGCTAACATGTTAGCATTTGTCACAGTTTGTTTCACAGCTCCACACAATCCTCCTCCACACTACATCTGCTTCCCTCCAGGGGAAGTATTAAGTCTCAAAGTTAGTTGTATCAAATTTAATGCCTTAAAGTAAAATTGTACAAAAAAGTCTTATGATATCAAGAGGACTTACATTTGGAGACGGAAAGACAAGATTTGCTATATGGCATAATGTGAGGATTAAACTTCAAAAGGAAATTATTCCAATAAATAAATTTAAGCTGCAAGCAGCGATGAAAGGGCCCTTGCACTCAGGCTCACCACCTCCCGGTGGCCATAGAAGAACTGCGAACATTGTGCCATATGCTTATAAAATGGTAAATATTTGTGCCACATTTCCTTCTGCCAATAGGTGGCACTATGATTATAACAATATCAGCATGTAAATGTCTTCAGGGCAGGACTCTTACCAAACATGCAAAGTCTCGAGCAGATCAGACATTGCATGTTTAAGTTAGTGTAAAATGTAATTTCCTGTCGCCAGCAGGTGGCGCTATAATTGAATATTGGCCCTTTAGAGGTGTTCAGGCCAGGACTCATAAAATGGGTGAAGTTTGGGGAAGACTGGTCATTGTATGAATGAGTTAGAACAACTTCCGGTTTCATAGTGTTAATAACATCCTTAAGCACATAAATGTTACTAGCAGAATATTTTGAGAATATTTCTAGCATGATAAGCACACAATGGCATATTTTACGGTGTTGTTAATCGTGCATAAGTGTAAAACATGGCACTTCCTGTTGCCAGTAGGTGGCGCTATAACAAAATGAGCATGTAGATATTTTCAGGCCAGGACTCTAATCAAACTTGTGAAGTCTGAGGCAAATTGGACATTGTACGCTCAAGTTACAGTAATGTTCTGCTTCACTGCATTAATAGCATGCTTTAACACTTAGTTAAGTGTTGCTGCTAGCATGTTTAAACATTTTTTTTAGAACTTTGCCAGCCTATTTATCAGTTGTTGATGCTTTTTATTATTTTGCAAGGTGCCCAAAACAGGGTTTACCATGTCACTTCCCAGTACCAGCAGGTGGCGCTATGACTATACCTGAATTTGGTCATGGGTGTTTGTTCAGGACAGAACACCCATCACACGTGTGAAGTTTGGGGCAAATCAGACATTGCTTGCCTGAGTTATAGCAACTTCCTGTTTCACAGCGAAACAAACTTTGTCAGGCCGCCAGGGACACACCCCTTGACGAAAACTCAACTTTCACAATCTGTCACAAAAGGTCATATGATAACCCTCACCAAATTTAAAGGTAATCTGATTAAAACTGTAGGAGTAGTTCGTCAAAGTACGAGGCATGGAAATGGCAAATACTGCACAGAAAATCGTACCAGGAAGTTCAAAATAACTAACTTCCTGTTGGGTTTTGGATTTTGTACCAACAATCTTTTTTTGCAAGTAACTGTGCTACATGTGTACCGATTTTCATGCATGTACGTGAAACGTAGCTCGAGGCGCACTCAATTGAAATTTAACAGGTGGCGCTATTGAGCCATTTAACAAGTGCTGCACATTCAAAGTCCAGGGAAATAGTTTTGTTTCTACCAAACGCTCCACCTGCTGGCAGAAAATTAGCGTTTTCAAAAGTACTTTTGTATACAGAGTTCACAATGCAAAAAAAATAAAAATAAAAATAATAATAATAATATTCCCCCCCAACATTCTCTGTAAAAACAACAATTATAATTTTATTGTAGACCAATGTAAGATTTGATTATCTAGCATATAATGAAGAGCAAACAAAACATCATGCAGAGTGCATCAGGGTTGCCAAAAGTGTGGTTCCTGAACCCCTGGTGGTTCCTGAGGGAATTGCAGGGGGTTCAAGAGATGGTACATGGATCAGGGTGACCACCCATCCCGCTTTGACTTGCAAAGCATTTTTACCCTTTTTCCCCCACACGCAACCATTTATTAAAAAGTGTAATTTTTTTTTTACACAAATTACAGTAATGCTATTTTTTTTATAACTTATGTAAATATTACTGAAACATACACACACATACACACATATATATATATACATATATACATATATATATATATATATAAATAAATAACACAACATTAATATTAAGAAAATTGCGTTTAAGACACTATATTGGCTGTTTTTACTCTTTCTTCAACAAAAGTCATCTCAAACACTGACATGGAGTGACTGGATGCTGTTTTGTTCCTCAAAATCACCTTTTAAATGATTCAGTTAATGCAGTGACTCGCTTAACAGTGACTTATTGCCATCTGCTGGCAGTTTTAATTTAACATTTAAATTTAAAATATTAGTTTTCAATGTTTTATGTTTAAAATATCAAAACATTTATGCATTTGTAACAGCTGGTTTAAGTATTCCATTGTCCCTTGAAGCTGCATTAAACTGTGTATAAATACATTTTAAATGCCACTTCTAATGCAGCTTCTGTTTCCTCTGCATTGCAAAGATAAATTGTTGATACAGAATTAATTTGCTTGGTAACAGCCCAAATACAAGAATTTCACTCAAAAGATGGTGCACACTTCTAGGAAAATAAAATAAAAATCGCTTAAAGGCTGAAATGTAAAGTTTATCCTTTTATAAAACTTTGTTTTTTTGTAAAGATCTGTATCTGAACTGTAAATTGTGCTTTTTACAAGAGTAAAGTAAATAAATGGTACTATGAACATTGCCCTACACGACTCCTATCTCACACTCGTATTAATTTTACTTGTGCAGGTCTTAAAGTTGAGCTTAATCCTGCAGAAACCCTGTCCCTCACCCGCTTTAGGACATTACAAAGAGGCAGAAAAAAATCCACAAATCTACAGAAATACGGTTTGAGGTTCCTAGAAGCAGTGCAAAACTTCAGTATTTGACCGTTATCGTTTAAGCTGTAATGTCTCAGTTCACCTCTAGAGGGTCTCAAGTATAAGCCATGTGTTTCTCGACAACTAGAGGATGTTAAATCAGAGTTGTGTCGTTGTCTGCCACTAGGTGTCTCTCGAGCATAGGTTATGCCTTTGCTCATCAATAAATGCGTTGATTCGATCTTGTTTCAGTGTTTTACTGCATAAGTGGATAAATAGCGAGTTTTGATCTAATTTTTTAATGTACCTATCCTGTCAGCTTGTTGCAATTATTACCAGAAATTACATCTTATTTGTGGTTTCATGCATTTGAGCAATCAGAAGCCTGAGTTTGAGGGAGGTGCTTGCGGTTCGCTGGACTGTTTGCGTTCTTTGGGGCATTCTAACGTGACTTCATGCGTCACCGTCATAATACGTCACCCGGATTCTGTATGCACCTTATTGATGATACATCCTACAGGTGCATATGAATAAATTAGGATGTCATGGTTAAAGTTATTTTCAGTAATTCAACTCAAATTGCTTTCCAGAAGGCCAACAATTCACTAAAAATGGGTTCGTTTTAGAGGTCTTATGAAGTGTTCTAACTTGATGAGCTGGGTGTTATATTAGACAGCAATTTGTCTTTTGAAAATCATATTTCCAATGTTACAAAAACTGCATTCTTCCATCTTAGAAACATTGCCAAGGTACGAAACATGTTGTCTGTTTCTGATGCAGAAAAGCTAGTTCATGCATTCATGACCTCTAGACTGGACTATTGTAATGCACTTCTAGGTGGTTGTCCTGCTACGTCAATAAACAAGCTACAGGTAGTCCAAAATGCAGCAGCTAGAGTCCTTACCAGGTCAAGAAAATATGATCACATTACCCCAAATCTACAGTCTCTGCACTGGCTACCTATTAAGTTCCGTATCAGTTACAAATGATCATTACTTACCTATAAGGCCCTAAATGGTTTAGCTCCTGCGTACCTAACTAGCCTTCTACCACGCTACAACCCATCACGCTCCCTAAGGTCACAAAACGCTGGACTTTTGGTAGTTCCTAGGATAGCAAAGTCCACTAAAGGAGGTAGAGCTTTCTCTCATTTGGCTCCCAAACTCTGGAATAGCCTTCCTGATAATGTTCGGGGTTCAGACACACTCTCTCCGTTTAAATCTAGATTAAAAACACATCTCTTTCGCCAAGCATTCGAATAATGTATCTTTTAAATTGTGAGTGTAGTTACATCTGATCAAAGGTGCATTTTTATTCATTAGCTTGGGTTAAACTAATTTTACTTTGTTGGATCAGCAGCTATGCTAATGATGTCTCCATTTTGTTTCTAAGTTTTGCCATGGGATTTACATCCCGTGGTAACTAGGATTTACACAAGCTCCAGTCTGGATCCAGAACACCTGAAAAGAGATGATGCTGACCCTCAGAGGACGCTAACCTTGAAGCAACAAACCGAACTAACAATTATTGCTACATGTGTGACTGCATCATATAATAACTATTAATTAATAATATTTATAGTTGATAGTTCATATTATTATTTTAAATCCTGTCAAATGTGCACAAACTACTAGCTACTACTAAATATTGTAGAAACATAATTTTCTGTAAAGTTGCTTTGTAACGATTTGTATTGTAAAAAGCACTATACAAATAAACTTGAATTGAATGAGATGGATTTTTGTTAAATGTGAGCCAAAACCACCACAATTAAAAGAACCAAAAGACTTAAATTCAGTGCACACAGACTGAAGTAGTTTAATACACAAGTTTCACAATTTGAGTTTAATTACTGAAATAAAACTTTTCCACCACATTCTAATTTATTGAGATGCACCTGTACATGCAAAAAAGCAGATGTGCCCAGAATAAACAAAACAATAAATTGCAGTGTGGCTTATTACATTAAGAAATTGATATTGAAGCACCAGACTGAGATCTCCATAAAGTTCTTCATGGGCAGGGGCTTAAGTGTAAAACATCCATCACTGAGGAGTAATTCCAATACAGCAGTTGCTAGTAAGTAGTACTCACTTGGAAAGAGCTGCACTGAAAACAGAGCAGCTTACTCCGCGAGCTATCAAGTGCTCCGAGTCTGATGATGCTCAGTCTCCATTTGGCTTTTATTTAAGTCCAGTCAGGAGATGTTTATCACGAGCATGTGGTTATAAAGCAATGAAACCATGGGAGTTTCGGGAAAAACATTTTCCAGCACCAAATTAAACTATGACATCCTAAACATTTTGACATGCTACCAATGAAACTGGACACTCAGTACATGCCCCTAACTAGGAAATTCAGAGCTTAAAGACAACTCTGGGTTTCCAACTCTTAGTGACTACTTTGTGGTGATGGACATTCATGTGCTAATAACTTGTAAATACAATATTTCCTACATGTCTTGAATGCACTGATTGCAGTATAGGTCAGAAAACCTGTTCTCTCCAAGTAAACAATTGGGATGTAAGGCATTCATTTTATTTTATTAAACGCGCACACACACTCCCTATAGATTCTTCCCCACGAAAGCTTCCATCATTTAGGTGTTTTTTTTTAAATCAAGTTGATGCAGGTTCCAGTGTTTTTCTAATAGGTTTGCTTTTAGTTATTGGATGCTACAAAAACAGGATGTGGCAACATTGTGAGCTTGTGACTTTAATACAACGGTTCCAGCTCATCGATTACTACTGTGCAGATTCAGACACCAAATGACATCAGCACAATATACCAGGTATATTTTGGCTTCAACTTTCTACAGTTAAATAAAAGACACATTAAACATTTTTACGGTCTATGATATCAGTCCAATACACTCAATGTTGCATTTCTCTTCAAACAGCCCCTAAAGTAGCACTGGTGTTCTGACGATTTGCACAATTTGAGAAAATAAAAAAAATAGAAAAACCTACCCACCAGATTATGCCTTAACGTCTACACCTACCCCAACCATAAATATCCCCTTATAGTAATGCAAATAAAGTAATTATGTGTTGACCAGTATGAGAAAATGGTCAATATTGATGTATGCGCCGTAAGCCCTGATCTAATCTAATCGGTAGGATGCAGTTTCAGGACACCAGGTTCAAAAGGCAAAGCTGCAAGCACCACTCCACAACCAAGTTCAGCTTGAGTACAGAGTGAAAGATAAGTGTGCATGTTACCTGGTGGACGACAGGAGCTGGAGCACTGATGACCTGCTGCACATTTCGGACACCTGCTGAGTACTTGTATTGACTGACTCCTCTGACTACAGCCCCCGCTCCTGCAGTTCTCCCACCTGCAGTCTGCGTGCCAATGTTGGCTAATTCAAGAGAAAAATAATCAGGCACAAGAGATTCTCATTCCAGCCAAAAACAGAACATCTGTCAACTCTAGCTCATATAATTACATGCATTTTAACAAATGGACCAAAGTAATTAAGAGAAGAGATACAGCAATGCATTAAGGCCAATTTCACCTTCTAGAAAAATAGATCTTGTAATCAAACACACCTTCAGACAAAAGTTTTTGTATCTTTGTTAGGACTTTCAGCTGATGTTGTTTTTATACTTTAACCACGCACAAAGCCTTACCCATTCGCTGGGTGTTGTGAACAATGTGAGGAACCTGAGTGGAGGCCTGGCGGACTGTGCTGATGGTGGTGGAGGGCCTGCGGGGCACTGCTTGTCTTACAAACTGAGCTGTGAATGGAGCTAGTGCAGCCAATAACAGAAATTAACTCAAAATACAAAACCACAGAAGCACACTGATGGGCTCAAAAAAAAAAAAAATGATATTGGAGGTAATATTAGTTACTTTACCTTGAGTTCTAGGAGCCTGAGTGGTCCAGCGTGGCACAGGCCGCAGGTTTGGTACAGTGTTGTAAAAAGAGCGAACCTGATGCTAGAAATTCAGATATGCATACAAGTTCACACAGCACAAGTAATGCAATCATCATACAAAACCACACATGTAGATTAACCCTTCCACCCACTTGCGGAACAGAGGTCATGTAGTAGCCAGAGCTCTGCTGGTAGGTGGTGGGTATGGCAGGGCTGGGAATGGCACGAATGCTGGCTAATCTCTGCATGTACTGATTGGTGAGGATAGCCTTTCGCTCCTCTTTTCTCTGGGCAAGAGCCACATATAGTGGTTTAGTGCTAACGATACGGCCATTCATCTCAGTCACTGCCTTCGTGGCCTCTTCGGGAGAGGAAAAACACACAAAGCCAAAGCCTCTACTGTGGCCTCCATCTGTCATCACCTATAACCAAATACAAGAAAATCAGAAGCAAGACTTTATGGAATTTCATCATAAAACTGCACAAACAAATGCAAGAATTTCCATTTTTGTCAACTATGATTATGTAATATAATTTTAGGCAAAACCTGCATTATTTTAGCATCAGATTAATCAGTATTTTTAAATTTATATTGATTTTCTTTTTAGAAATTTTCTGTTTTAATTGCTGTTTTTATTTACTTAAATTTCAGTTTAAGTTTGATTGAATTTTATCATTAATTTTATTTTTATTTCAAGTAACTAAAGTTTATGGTTTTAGTTTAAGGTAATGATAATAATCATGGGTGAAACCGGTTCATTAATTAGAGGGGGAAAAAAAGGTGAGTTGGAATATATTAAATATGAATGGGTTGCATAGTGAAAATTGTTGCAATGTAGCTAAAATAATGGCTAAAATAAAATAATCTACTTGAAAATCTAATTTCACCTAAATAAAAAAAATATTTTCCAAGATTAAAATGTAACCATAAATATTTTTTACGTTTAATTTATTTGGATGACCCTAAAGCAGGAAAAAAAAAGTAACTATAATGTTATAACTAATGTTATGAACTAATGTTTAAAAATGTCTGACTAGCATAACCAATGTCTGATTTTTAAGACTTATCTTGTACTCCTATCAAACTTGTGAATCATTTTTATTATATTTTGTAGTTTGTAATCCTGTTAGCATCGACGTTATTTATTAAGTGGAGTATTCTGTTGCACTTTACATTACCTTTGCACTGGTGATGGTTCCATAAGGAGCAAACTCTTTCCTCAGCTTCTCATCATCAATGCTGTCATCTAGATTTTTCACATAGAGATTTACTCCCTAAAATTCAAGAAACAACGAATGCATTAAAACGGTCCTGAAATACCAACATACAGTTTAGCGTATGCATATCCTTCTCAGATGATTAGGATGATACTGAATTTTGGCTTTTTGCAGATTTATACAAGTTACCATACAGGTAAGCAGAGTTGGGTATGATGCGTTACACACAATAAAAGTTACTGTATTCCAATTATTTTTCCTGGTAACGCAGTAATGTAATGCTTATATGATAAATTAAGGCCTTTGTAATTTGATTACAGTTACTAATGACCCCAAAGAACTAGTTATAGACCGATCTCGAATCTCCCTTTTCTGCCCAAGATACTAGAAAAGGTAGTATCCTCACAATTATATTCCTTCTTAGTAAAAAAAAAAAAAAAACGTATCTGTGAGGAATTCCAGTCAGGATTTAGACCATATAACAGAGTTACAAATGACCTGCTCTTATCATCTGATCATGGTTCTAGCTCTCTATTAGTTCTATTGGATCTTGGTGCTGCGTTTGACACGACTGACCACAACATTCTTTTGCATAGACTTGAACACTTTGTTGGCATTAATGGAAGTGCATTAGCATGGTTTAAAATCATACTTATATGACCGCCATCAATTTGTAGCAGTGAATGAAGATGTATAATATCGATCACAAGTGGAGTATGGAGTACCTCAAGGCTCAGTACTAGGGCCGCTACTCTTCATGCTTTACATGTTACCCTTGGGAGATATCATCAGGAAACATGGTTTTTTCTTTCACTGCTATGCTGATGATAATCAGCTCTATATTTCTTTGCGGCCTGGTAAAACACACCTATTTGAAAAACTAATGAAATGCATAGTCGATATAAAAAAAAACTGGATGACGAGTAATTTCTTACTGCTAAATTCTGAAAAAAAACGTGTTTAAAAAAACATTTTGAAAAAAAAATTTTCCATCTCAAAAATATATCTAAATTACGACCTATGCTCTCAATGTCAAATGCAGAAATGTTAATCCATGTATTTATGTCCTCAAGGTTATTGTAATGCTTTATTGGGTGCTTGTTCTGCAAGCCTAGTAAACAAAATACAGCTAGTCCAAAATGCAGTAGTAAGAGTTCTCACTAGAACCAGGAAGTATGACCATATTAGCCCAGTCCACACTGCACTGGCTCCCTATCAAACATCGTATAGACTTTAAAATATTGCTTATTACTTATAAAGCCCTGAATGGTATAATCCTCCACGTCCAATGAGTTCTCAAAATTCAGGCAATTTGATAATACCTAGAACATCAAAATCAACTGCGTGGCAGATCCTTTTCCTATTTGGCGCCTAAACTCTGGAATAACCTACTTAACATTGTTCCGGAACCAGACACACTCTTGCAGTTTAAATCTAGATTAAAGACCAATATCTTTAACCTGGCTAAATACATTAAAGGATTTGTATGCTGCATTAATTAGGTAAACCGGAACTGGGAACACTTCCTATAACATCTGATGTAGTTGCTACATCATTAAACTAATATTACCGTAGATGCCATTCTTCTGTTTCTCTCTCATTCCGAGGTCACCAAAGCCACCAGATCCAGTCTGTATCCAAATCAGAGGGTCACTGCAGTCATCAGGATCCAGTACGTATCCAGACCAAATGGTGGATTAGCACCTAGAAAGGACCTCTACAGCCCTGAAAGACCGCGGAGACCAGGACAACTAGAGCCCCAGATACAGATCCACTGTAAAGACCTAGTCTCAAATGACCACAGGAAACAGATGATTCTTCTGCACAATCTGACTTCGCTGCAGCCTGGAATTGAACTGCTGGTTTCATCTGGTCAGAGGAGAACTGGCCCCGAATTGAGCCTGGTTTCTCCCAAGGTTTTTTTTTCTCCATTCTGTCACCGATGGAGTTTTGATTCCTTGCCACTGTTGCCTCTGGCTTGCTTAGTTGGGGTCACGTCATTTACAGCGATATCGTTGACTTGATTGCAAATAAATGCACAGACACCATTTAAACTGAACAGGGATGACATCACTGAATTCAATGATGAACTGCCTTTTTGCATTATTGACACACTGTTTTCCTAATGAATGTTGTTCAGTTGCTCTGACGCAATGTATTTTGTTTAAAGCACTATATAAAGGTGAATTGAATTGACTAATGTCAATTAAATGTTATACTTAAGTTACAAATGCAGTGTGAAAAATATGAAGTAAAAATCATGTTTTGCGCATCGATATTCCCTTTGAAATTGAAAGCAGTGACATTTGTTTGGAATTCATGCTCTGCATTTAACCCATCCAAGAGTCCACACACACAGCAGTGAGAAGTGAACACACCCCCAGAGCAATGGGCAGCTATATCTCCAGCGCCCAGGGAGCAACTGGGGGTTCAGGGACTTGCTCAAGTGCACTTCAGCCATTGTATTGAGGTATTGAGGGTGGAAGAGAGCGCTGTTCATTCACACCCTCCCACATACAACTCCTGCCAACACCAAGACTCAAATCATTGACCTTCAGATAACTAGTCCAAGTCTCTAACCATTAGGCCACAGCTGCCGCTAACTTCAATAAATTATTGGAGATTGCGAGCTAAAACACAGATGACTCCTACAACATTTAGGCCCTGTGTACACTTGGTATCAAGATGCATTTTGAGCAATCAGATCAAGTGGACAACGCTAAATACAGGCGTAAACGAGGTGTGAAATGTCTTGAGCTTGCCCACTTTCAGAGGTACTTGAAAACCCATTAGAGTAGACCACTTTCATGGTGTAAATGCTGGTCAAATGAGTTCAAAAGACTTCCTACTACAAGTGTAATCATTGCGAGACATACACGCTCTTAAACTTTGACAGGTCGAAACGAAAGCAGCTGCTCTCCACATTTTTCTCTTTTGTCTAATTTTGCAAAAGTGTGAAACTTGTCTCAGCTTGTGTCTTCCATTGCTCTGAAATATCTCAAAAAGCCCATTCATATACATGAACAAAACTTTGTGCAGCATGTTTGCTTGCGATTTAGTTAGAAAACGTAAAAACTCTCCCTCGTGTTTTGACCAAATGATAACCTCTCAGTCTCTCTTGAAACCACCAAGGAAGTGACTAAAACTGCAACTCATCGACTGGCCACAAGAGACTGGCTCCAAAAGGGAGTCATTGTCCCATAGACCTCCCCATGTTAAAACACCCAACTTTGCAGCAGAAGAAAAATGTTAACAGCTTGGTACAAAAAGTGGGTATGATCTATATAGATAATTTGATGCCTTCGTGACAACTGTGGGGGTGGGGTATTTTTATTTATACTCATCCAATTAAATCATATTAAGCCTTAAAGTTCTGCATAATTAGGGCGTGGCTACTTGAATGACAGGTCAGTTGCTGCTTTGCCCTACAAAAGGCAAAATAATGAGATCCTCCTCTGGATTAAGCCGCGTTGCATCGCATTCTTCTGGGGTAAATTCTAGGCTTATTCCTCACAGTGCGTCTTCCAAAAATGAAAAGTAGCTGAAATTAACTTGAATCTTTCTTTGTTTACTGATCTTGATTTGCACATCTCAAGCCTGATTTAGCGGGGATGATTATTTTACAGCACACAATGTACATGGGTGGGATCACATTATAGGTGAGCTCAGACGGGAAAGACTGTAACCAGCGTTGGTTTCACATGGATTATTTTATCAGAATATTTGTTTTCAACATGACTTAATTCAAGAAAGACACTTCAAGCTTTCTTTAGATATGTAATTTTTCATTTATTTTAGTGACTCATTTAAGGAAGGTTTACGGAGACTGAGAATGCAGAAAGCACACCCTATATTTTTTTCTTTATTTTACAAAAGCAAAAAAAAAAAAGGTTCTCTTTAAATTGTAAGTGTATACAAATAAGACTCATAGTTTTTCGGTCAATATTAAAGAAAGAACTGAGTTTCACTTTGTATTTTGTATTGTGTTTCTAGGTTTGATAAAGTAAACTTGAAAGTAACTTAAAAGTATTCCACTACATATTACCAATTACTACTTTTTAAATGCAGTAATCAAATTACAATGATAAAAGTAATCAGATTACTAATTACTTGAGTAACTTACCAAACACTGCAAGTAAGCATGTACCTGGTAGCGTTGTACGCGCTCCTGCTTTATTTGCTCAAACTTGCGCTTGAGTTCTCCTTGCCTCTCCAGTCTTTTCTGAGCTCTGCCCACATACAGTACTCTGCCATTCAGCTCTTTGCCGTTCATCTCAGTTACTGCCTACCACAGATAGAGAAAAGGCTTCAGTCTTCAGATCTACTCACACATACTGCAACATTTGTTTTCTTACCCTCCTTGCATCTCCGTGGCTTTCAAAGTTGACAAATCCAAAGCCACGAGACTGTCCTCTTTCATCCGTCATCACACACACGCTAAGGGTCTTACCTGTGAACCATTGCCAGCTTTAAAAGAAGCAGAATCAACACTCCTAATGAAAAGTTCTTGATGAATTCTAGATCTTAAATCAAAGTTTAAAACCCCTGCTGTTACTTTTAGTGCATTTGCATATTTAACACTACATTTCCAAACAATGTCTTTACAAAAAAAAAAAAAAACAACACTATTGAAACTGCTTACCAAATTCAGAGAAGATGCCCTTCAGTTTCTCACGGTCAATATCTTCACTGAAGTTCTTAATATACACATTGGTGAACTCCATGGCTTTAGCGCCAAACTCGGCCTCACGCTCCTTGCGAGACTTAAAATGCCCTACAAAACTGCAAATGCAGATTAAACGTCATTTACTTTTGTGAATATACTGAGATTGAATTATTGCAGAAAGTACACTTGCAAGAAAAAGCGAATACAAAATATTCAAGAAATAGAAAACCATTCAAAATTTATTCAATACTATACCAAATAATAATAAAAGATAAGTGTATACACAAATACATGTACATCTGTCCATAAATGATCAAATAGGGATGATAGAACTAGCATAATGTTTTGTCCTTGCTTTGAATAATGTGAAATTACTTCACTGGTTGGTGGAAAAAGATCAAGGAGAGGATGAGGAAGTCTAGATTACAGAACTGTGTGTCCTTTAATAAAAACAATAGTTAATGAAGGGCTTTTTGAGCCAATGAATTTAATTGAAAAACAGATCGTTGACATCTTGATGTTGTGTGTTTGCGGACAGCCCTAGGCCCCGTCCACACGGAG
Organism: Carassius gibelio; assembly: GCF_023724105.1. NCBI lineage: Eukaryota > Metazoa > Chordata > Actinopteri > Cypriniformes > Cyprinidae > Carassius > Carassius gibelio. The sequence goes on along the minus strand of NC_068403.1, from coordinate 22,949,965 downwards.
ACGGCGTTTACCCCAATCAGACCTTTTTTTTCCTCGTCTCAAGAAATATCCGAATCCACACGAAACCGCAAAATGATGTGGTATACATGCCAGACCAGTATGTGGCGCTGTATTCTGCCACAGAGATGCACTAAAAATGGCGAAGACTTGGACTATGCTCATAAACCTTGCGCGTGGTACACAAACGAATATGGAACAATACATTTATTAATCTTTGTTAATGTAAGTGAATAAAAAGACAATCGTTCAGTGTTTGTTCATGTTTTTGTTGCTGTTACGTGACGTAGAGGTGTCTGACTAGGGGAAGACGTGGGCTTATGATGACATCGTTTCAGAAAGTATACAGATTAGCCGTCCAGACGAAAACGCAAAAACGGCATTTTCAAATTTATCCACTCTGGGACCCAGTTTCAAAAAATAGCTGTTTCACCTTCCGAAAACGCCGGATCCGTGTGGACGAAGTGCCTATCCGATAAAACATTTGTGCGTATTCACAGAAACACGTCTCCATGTGGACAGGGCCCTAGTTTTTCCCTTGCTCTCTGGTTGAGAACCACTGGTGTCAATACTTACACTTTGCGATCATTCAGAAGCATGCCATTCATGGTCTCAATGGCTCTGTTGGCTGCTTCTTGAGTCTCAAAGTGCACAAACCCATAACCTTTTGAGCCATTCTCATCACAAACCACCTAGGATGAAAAACACATTAGTTAGATTGTAAATTATTTCAATCAGCTATAATAAAAACTGCCTTTAACAATAAACACACACACACACAGTAATAAAAACAGATTTACCTTGCATGACAAGATGTTACCAAAGGCAGAAAAGGTGTCATAGAGAGCCTTGTTGTCAATAGACTCATCCATGTTCTTGATGAAGATGTTTCCCACACCAGACTTTCTCAGACCTGGATCTCGCTGTGACCACATGATCCTGATTGGACGACCCTTGATGACTTCATAGTTCATTGTGTCAAGAGCACATTCCGCTTTAATGTGGAGAAAAGTGAGATTTACCATTAAGAGAAGTGCTTGAATCACTAAAAGTGGCGACCAGTTTGGGTAATTCATTCTTATTAAAATGCAATTCATCTAAAATACATTCAATAAATAAATTAAATTAATTCAAATCACTGTTCTTGTTTCCTAAATTCCAGAACAGAGCTGCAAGAGCATTCTCGATTCAATTTGCAACACCCTAGTAAGAGTATGCACACCATCAGCAGGCTGCTGGAAATTGATGTAAGCATATCCTAGGGATCTCCGTGTAATGACATCACGGCACACACGGATGGACATGATCTGACCAGCAGGAGAAAACTTCTGGTACAGCATGGCCTCGGTGATATCAGGATGAAGGTCACCGACATAAAGAGAGGCTAATGGGTATGCTGGTCCACTGCTATTCATCCTTCAGACGCACTCTGCAAAAGAGCATCTTATGATCAGAGAAACTTGAAATATCACTTGTTACATTGTACTGAAAGTACAGCTGTTAGTTGTTAGTTAAGTTTATGTCCATTAAATGAAGTGAACAGATACAGCTTTTGATTTTAATAATATATTAGTAAATGTTGAAATTAATACTATGATAACTAAATACTTTGGAAGTATTTTTCATTGTTGTTTCTTGTTTACTAATGTAGTTCATGTTAACAGCAGGAATCTTACTTTGAAATGTTGGGGAAAAGATAATAAGATTGGTAGGAGCACAAATAGGCCTACACAGTTTCCTGAAGCCGATTTAAGGCTACGGGAATGCCTTCGTCCTTACGAGGATTACATTTAGTTCAGTTCATTTAAAATTGTTAAAACGCGCAAAAGAACAACACATGATTTGTTGCTCCGCGTTAAGTGCCATTAGGGTTATTTATAGAAGCCTATATGAAAAGACCATATCTGTGAATCCTTATTTGGGCACTCGCCAGCAACTGTGGCTGATGGGCAAAAAGTAAAAATAGCTACCTTTAAAGTGCATTATTAAAACAAAATGGGCAAAAAGTAAAAATAGCTACATTTAAAGTGCATTATTAAAACTAAAGCCCTCTGAGGAAACAATGTTAGTTAAAATTACCTGCTGTAATGTGGAGCACATAAGCATATCCTTCAGTGTAGCTGCAAGCGGGCTCCACCCCGTTGGGACTGTTTTTGTGCGACTTTAATTATTACCGAGGAACACCTGTCATTTGTAACGCGCTCCATTGTGTATCAATTAAAATCCATCTGTGAGAAGAATTGCCTTTCCGTGTTGTTCCGCGAAAGAAAATAGTTCCTGCATGTGAACTCACACTGTCTTTTGATTTGGCTATTTAAGTTACTATGTATGTAAAATCTTAACTTTTTGATCCACTTCAAAGGTTGACTACTATATTTAGCACATTCTTCCGGTTTTTGGGCTTTCTGGTCATCTTTCTACATTTGAAGCCTAGTGGTGAAAAAGCGTAATGCTGGGTGAAAATACAGGCTTCATGGGCAGAAGCATCATATTGACAGTATTCCACACACACCATATAAGCAAGTGTAGGTAACAAAATAAAGAATTATACATTTAAACATACTAAACACAGAACACTTAATATAGCCTACACACTATATAAACAATATGCAGGGTGAGAAATACAGCAAGTGCAAATGGATTGTCAGTGTACTGTAATGAAATGTATGCAACATATAGTGAAAGTGAAAAGTGAAAGTCATGACATTTGACAAGTACGTTAACCCATACTCGGAAATGGTGCTGTGCATTTAACCCATCCAAGTGCACACACAAAGCAGTGAGAAGTGAACACACACCCGGAGCAGTGGGTCCTATATATACAGTGCCTGGGGAGCAACTGGGAGTTCAGTGCCTTGCTTAAAGGGATAGTTCACCCAAAAATCTAAATTATGTCATTAATAACGAGTCAATGTTTCGTTCATTATCTGGCTCGGCTCGGTGTTCATCTTCAGTTCTCTCTTCACAGCAGTTCAGTCAGTGTAGCGTAGGGCACCAAGTGCTGAGGGGGCATCAAAAATAGCCTAATGATTTTTTTTTATTTAAATGCCGGTATTATTTCATTAGCTTATAGAAATATTAGGCACATTTTAGCCATGTATATGTAACAAAAAAGGAGGAACAAGAAAGATATTTAATAATTGCTCTAGTCTAGTCCGGTCTAGTCTAGAAAGTACGTGAAATGTGCTGCATGTGCGTGCTGCTGCTAATCGTAATGCGCCTCGAACTTGCTGACGTTAATGTTAGCATCAGCAAACTATGATATTATAACTTACAATATAAAGACGTGTTTCCGCGCGTCTGGAAGTCTCGCAGCACAGTAGACGCGAATTCTCCTAATTTGCGCATCCAGTTACAAGAGATTCTGAGTTATGAAAAGGACCATTGCAAGCTGATAGCGACCGGCTTTTGTGGTGGAAAATTGGCAGTTATACCCCCACCTTGCGCAGCTGTAGCCTACCTGAGTGTCCTGGGGCATCAGTGCGGTCGGAGCGCGTCTTCTCAACAGCTGGACATATAGTGAATAAAAAAACGCTCTTCTCTGGACCCCGAAAATTTTGCCATGAAACTTCATGCCAATAAATAAGAAATATTGCTGACTTGAGTTTTTCCAGTTCTCTGTACGTTCGTCCGTTTATTGACGTTGAAAAAGGAAACGTCTTTTTTTTAGACATGATCGATTTTACAATAGATTCAATGAACACTTATGTCTTAAAAATCGAAAATGATTTTTTCACAAAAGTGACAGCCCTAGTACTTATTGATGATCATTTAATTTAATCTTTTCAAAGTGACATTGAATTTGCAAAAAAAAAAAAAAGAAAAAAAAAGTGGATTATTTTGATATTTTTTTTATTTTGCTATTCTGTTGACTGTTTACAAAGTCAGCAAAGCTGTGAAAATTTTCTTTCTCTTTTTAGTGTTCTTAAGTTTTATACTGTGATGCTGCTATTGTGTGTTATTGGTATTGAGTTATGTTTGGTAATAAAAAGTTAAACTGGCAAAAACAAACGTTTTTTTTTTCTTTCTCAGGGTCGGGGTGGGGGGCATCATAAAGGAGTTATGCTTAGGGCACCAAAATGGCTAGCAGCGGCACTGAGTGTACTGTTTGAGTACATGAATTACTCCGGGATATTGGTTTGTTTGAACTCGGAGGGAGTGTCAGCCACATTAAAAAAGTGAACAGCTTAAGTCATTTGTGGATTAATGCTTATTGGAGATGCAAACCGTTTAAAATGATTCAGTTCGATTCTGTGAACTGGTTCAAAAAGATCCGGTTACATCGAATGATTAGTTCGTGAACCGCATATCACAAACTGCTTTGTTTTGAACTCTCTTACAACAGACATGGAAGAGAAGACAGTGCTGAATAAAGTCGTAGTTTTTGCTATTTTTGGACCAAAATGTATTTTCGATGCTTCAAAAAATTCTAACTGACCCTCTGATGTCACATGGACTACTTTGATGATGTTTTTTTTACCTTTCTGGACATGGACAGTATGCTGTACACACAGTTTCAATGGAGGGACTGAGAGCTCTCGGACTAAATCTAAAATATCTTAAACTGTTTTCCAAAGATGAACGGAGGTCTCACGTGTTTGGAACAACATGAGGGTGAGTTATTAATTACATAATTTTGATCTTTGGGTGAACTATCCCTTTAAGGGCACTTCAGCCATGGGTATTGAGGGTGGAAGAGAGCGCTGTTCCTTCACTCCCCCGCACCTACAACTCCTGCCAGCACCGAGACTCAAATCTGCAACCTTCTGGTTACAAGTTCAATTTTCTAACCATTAATAAATAAATAAATAAATAAATAAAATAAAAACTAACTTACTTTTTTCTTGACTTTTTGCGAAAAAATATAGCAACAAACTGTACAATTTCTGTATTTCTTCTTGTTCGCAAAAAGTCAAGAAAAAAGCTAATTAGTTTAATTAGTAATAATTTAGTTATTAAGGGGCAGCTGTGACCTAATGGTTAGAGAATTGGACTTGTAACCAGAAGGTCTTATTTATTTATTTCTGAGTCTGGAGGAAGAGAGGAGAGGCACACAATCCACGTTGCTTGAGGTCCACTGTGTTTTCTGAGGTCCAAGGTCAACGCAGCCATATACCAGTAAGATTTATAGCACTTCATGCTTCCTGCTGCTGAGATGCAGATTTCATTTTCCAACAGGACTTGGCACCTGCACACAGTGAAAGTGACGTGACATTCAGCCAAGTATAGTGACCCATACTCAGAATTCATGCTCTGCATTTAACCCATCCGAAGTGCACACACACAGAGCAGTGAACACACACACACACTGTGAACACACACCCGAAGCAGTGGGCAGCCATTTATGCTGCGGCGCCCGGGGAGCAGTTGGGGGTTCGGTGCCTATCTCAAGGGAACCTATGTCGTGATATTGAAGGTGGAGAGATCACTGTACATGCACTCCCCCCACCTACCAGAGACTCGAACTCACGAGACTCGAACTAACAACCTTTCGATTGCCAGTCCTACTCTCTAACCATTAGGCCACGACTTCCCCGTAATGGTGCCAAAACTACCAGTACCTGATTTAAAGACCTTGGTATCCCTGTTCTTAATTGGCCAGCAAACTCGCCTGACCTTAACCCCGTAGAAAAAATTATGGGGTATTGTGAAGAGGAAGATGCGATATGCCAGACCCAACAATGCAGAAGAGCTGAAGGCCACTATCAGTTCATACTTTTCAGTTGGCCAAGATTTCTAAAAATCCTTTCTTTGTATTGGTCTTAAGTAATATTTACATTTTCTGAGATACTGAAATTGGGATACTTCTTAGTTGTCAGTTATAATCATAAAAAAAAAAGAAATAAACATTTGAAATACATCAGTCTGTTTGTAATGAACTGAATATTATATAAAAGTTTCACTTTTTTAATGGAATTAGTGAAATAAATCAACTTTTTGATGATATTCTAATTATATGACCAGCACCTGTATATGGTGCACCCCTAATTGATGAATGGGACGAGACCTGGTTGAGCTGCACTAGAGAAGACAACGAGTTTTATCACTATGTTGGAGACATGCTACTTGTAACACACACTGGCCCAGCTAACCAAACTCATATTTCAGAAGGCAGGCCTTCATTTGATACGAGACTATTCAGAGGATAGAGGTGTTGTCATAATGTAAAATATTTGAAAAATAACAACCTAGAATGAGATCCTGGTCTAGTACACCCCAAAACAAAATCAAGACTTTGTAAAAGAGCATAATAGAACCCCTTTAAAACATTTTCTATTGCTCAAAAGAAAACTGGATCAGGGCCCGTATTCACAAAAAAAAAGTATTTTACAACTAAGAGTTCTAAATAGCAGTAAAGGTTTTCTCTGAAAACCTATTCACAAAGCTGTGTAGATTTCTTTTTCATTTTTATATGGAATAGAGAGAAGTCTTAGGGGCGGGGTTGATCTCGTGGTTATGGATGATGTCAGCATGCTTACTAACTATACACACAATGTTTGGCTTATAGTCTCTGTCAGAGATTTATTAATAGAAATATTATAGAACATGATTTTGCCATATATAGGTTTAAAAATAAGAATGTTACCACAATTAAAAAAAAGATTTTAAATGCCGGTTGTCTCTAATTTAACAAGTATATGTTCAGCCACTTGTCTGCCTCTTACATGTCTGCTTCTCATAAAAAATTAAATGTATATGCATATAAACAGCCTTTAATTAACGGAGTAGAATAATCATGGATGGTAGTACTACATTATTATATATATTTATATATAATAAAACAGGACGGAAGATCAGTTGTTACTTCTTGCCCAACTGGTTAATGAAAACAAGGATGTAATCAAAGGAAAATGTAGAGTTGGGATAACCTCCAAACCAATGGCGATACCTTTTTATAAGGTCATTGTCATCAGATTTTTCTAAAATGTTTACATTCAGAGGCAGATCGCTGGCAACAGCCAATTCAAGATAGTTAGTGACTTTTAGAAGTCCTCTCCACTACTCCTAACCTTTAACAGATTTAGGAGCTAGTTTTAGAGCTAAAACGCTTTGTCAAATACTCTGGTGAGTAAAAAGTCTTACATTTAGGATTGACCTGATCATTATTTTTTAGATATTCTCCTAAATCGGCGAGTTATAGCCTTAAGATGTTTTGTGAATACAGGCCCTGGTAAGTAGCCTAAATAATCTAACAAAAGAAAAGTGTTAAATCATTTGTTTGGTCACGAGTTGTAGTTTTACTGTTCGGCAGCCGCAGCATTGATAGGTGGCATGACCGTGACGAGTCCCATGACGTCAGCGGGCCTGAAGGCGGAAGTAAGACAATCAACAACTGAACACGGAACAGCGACTGACGTTATTATCAGTAGCGTCTAGAAACACACCGACTCGGAGGGATTTTTTTTGTGTGTGTTTCGCAAAATACAAAGCAATATGTCCGTATTCGGCAAATTGTTTGGCGGTGGGGGGAAAGGAGGCAAAGGCCCGAGCCCACAAGAAGCGATCCAGAAACTCCGTGAGACAGAAGAGATGTTAACCAAGAAACAAGAGTATTTAGAGCAAAAGATTGATGCGGAACTGTTAACAGCAAAGAAAAATGGCACAAAAAACAAACGAGGTATGTATTTTAAACCGAGCCTTCCTGTGATAAGGATCATAGGTATCTTAAATAACTTTTAAAAGAAAGCTTCTTTTCTCTCGGCCCACCTGTCGTGGATTTCAGTGATGTTAGCTACACCCCTGCGACACTCGCCTTGAACTCACTGACATACAAACCATGAAGTCAGTTAATTAATATAACTCTTATGTCAGGTACGATACGCGGTCAATGAGCTAAATTCAAGAGTTGGACTAAATAAAGGAATGCGTTTCATATCACTTAGTTACGTCTGATTAGTGTCATGTGGTGTGTTGTGAAATAACAGCCATTGACAGAGAACTTAATCGAGTTTTTTTTTTTACCTTAACCAAACATCCTACATCTCTTGTTTGTGAATGGTTCAATCTGAATCTTGAATCTCAACTTTGTTGATTAGCTTAGAAAAAAGTTAAGATATAGTGTGAGTGCGTGTAATATATAATTTATTTTGTGCATGTCTGTTATCCCTTTTTTTAAGCTGCCTTACAGGCCCTTAAAAGAAAGAAGAGATATGAGAAGCAACTGGCTCAGATAGATGGCACTCTCTCCACTATTGAGTTCCAGCGAGAAGCATTAGAGAATGCTAATACAAACACAGAAGTGCTTAAAAACATGGGCTTAGCTGCCAAGGCCATGAAGACGGCGCATGAAAACATGTAAGATGCCCGAGTAAAATTGCCTATTGAATCTGTATCCCAGAATACTGTTAGTGATGTGTAAAAATATAAATTGATTTGATATTATTGATTGTTGTCAGGGATCTAGACAAAGTGGACGACCTCATGCAGGACATCACAGAGCAGCAGGAGCTGGCACAGGAGATCTCTGATGCCATTTCAAAGCCTATAGGTTTTGGAGAAGACTTTGATGAGGTGAGTTGAGACAAAGGGAGCGAACTTGTGAGATGTTTGATGCACACTAAAGTTGCGTTCAAGAATTTGAATCCCCTTACAAAAAATCCCATATTTTCAGTATGGTGTTCAAAGTTTCGAGACAGAACTTGTTAGGATTTTAAAATATCAAGCAGAGAAGCATTGTGTCTTAAATAAAAATGATTTAGATTCTACATTATTTTAAGAAAACTTATGATACTGATCCTGTGAATCCCAGATGTTTTTGCTCTTTGGATAATCTTGTTAAGAACATCATTACGTTTAAACATTTAAATTAAACATTATTGTTTCATTTAAACTTAAAAACAAACAAACAAAAAAACAGCAAAATTAAACACATTTACCTGACTGGACCTGTATTTTTTAGAATGGTATTATCGAACTCTATGATTAAGTTGAAATGCTTGATAATACGTCTTATATAGATGTATCACTTCAAATGCAGTTTTACAGATGTTGACCGAACAATGCAATTCTTTCTCTTTCTAGGATGACCTTTTGGCTGAATTAGAGGAGTTGGAACAGGAGGAGCTGGACAAGAACCTGCTGGAAATTGGTGGCACAGAGGATGTCCCTCTGCCCAGTGTGCCTTCAGTCCCATTACCCAAGAAACCTGTCGGTTTGTATCATGCTGTTCAGTACATATCAACATAATAAAAACAGATACTTTTATATATATATATATATATATATATATATATATATATATATATATATATATATATATATATATATATATATATATATATATATATATATATATATAAATATAAATATAAATCTCACAAACTACTTTCAGTTTTTTACATATGAGACAATACATGTGAAATTGGACTTGAAAAGTGGAGTACACTATTAGAAAGACGTCTTGAGAGTTGTAAACCCTTATAACTATTTGCCTTTGTGTTTCTCCAGCCCAAAAAAAGAGAGAAGAGGAGGATGAGGATGACATGGAAGAACTCAAGGCATGGGCCATGTGAATGTATCCAATCTGAGAGACTCTTGTTGCTCATCGCGGTTGGCCTGGGCAGGCGAACCTTCAGAGGGTTAACACTACAAAACAAATTTTACCATAGCTCTTGCAGAGTGGATAAAGCAAACCCAGAAAAAGAAAAAAAACAAGAGTTACAACTGAAATGGATATGAAGCAGGTTAATCTGACAATAAAATCTGATAACATAATATATGAATTGACCCTTAAATGTTTGGCCATGGTTATTTAGGTAATGCATTGTTGTTTCTAATTTTTGCCTCTTTTGATAGAAGTGTTTTTTTGACCTCTCTACTATTCAGAAACTGGTTTTGTTTTGTCATGGAGATACACATGTTTGCCAATACACAATTTTCATATACATGATCAACACGCTCTCATCTGATATATTAAATATATTTGGTACAGTTGTTTGTTTCAATCTTTGGTCCCAGTGTGTTCAGTTAAATTAATGTTATTCAAGCACTTCCAACAGCATAAGCTTTTTTTCAGTTTGTTGACCGTGACATTATGGTTTGGTGGCAAATAACAAAATGAAATTACTAACATTAGCTCTACATATACAAACACACATCTATATAAATATATCTGACTGCCCATCATGTTTTGTTTTGGTTCTGCATCCCAATAGTTGCAGAAAATGGCATATTTAATAACAGACCTATTCTATTGTGCTTTTTTTTCAGGCCTGGTTCATTGATGTGCTGAGGGTTTATCACACAATAGATGGTTGTAATTATACAAAAGCTATGCCATGTTTGTTTTTTCCTTGTATGGGAGCAAATACTTATTTTTGAGATGCAAAAATGCTGTATCTATTCAGGTTGGGGCACATGTGTACATTTGTATGTTTAAAAAAAAAAAACAGATGGCTTTTATTTGAGAGATCATTAAACTTGGATTCCTTTTCTCTGGTGTTGTTAGTCTCCTGTAGTATATAGCTTAGTTCTTGTTAAAATTATATATGAAACAATAACTTCTGTCCAACCCTTGCCCTCAAAAGCATATAAATACGTGTCTGCTGTGTTATGTGCCTTAATGAATGGCGTGTCTTTGAATGACTGTGAAATGCCTCATGGTTGACTGATGAAAATTATAAGAGGGGGGCATTGCGTTTGTACTGGATCTAGCTGCTCATTTCACTCTTCATTTTGTTCTTTATTTTACATTCATGTTGGTAAGGGGTGTGGGTGGATTCATGATTTACAATAAAGTACATGACTGTTTGCTTCTGAAAATATCTTGCTTATTTGATTTACATTTCGCGTTTCGATTCGCTGTGTTCTATATATGTTTCTGTAAGGAGCTACAAAACAAGCAACAATAATAGTTATAACTATAAATGTAAATCTGAACATAAATCTAGTGTTAGATTGAAATACATCAGCGGTGTCATGCCAAAGTCGCGTAATGTTGTCGTCATAACGATGTAATCATTGGTCGTCGGAAGTACGCTTGCGCGCTGAGCTCGTGCCTGTGCTGATGCAAGATAGTGCATGAGAGCAGGAGTGCTAACCGTATCGACGAGATTTAACAGCAACTTTTGATTCATTCATCATGTCTGAAGATGAGGTATTGTGGTGGTCTATGTGTATTTTTTGTTATTATGGACAGTTGAGTGGAAATATTCTGCTACGTTGTGACTTTTGGCAATAGATTATGAGAGCAGTTAACGTCGTGCTGTGTGGTTGCACGCTTTGACGTCATTGCGATTTTTTTAAAATAATTCTATTAAATACCAAAACTAAAGTAAATAATACTCAATATTGCTTGACCAGTAAAAAGAGTTGAGCTCAGTGTTGTATCCTTTCAGTACATTGAGGCATGTTTGAGCAAATGAACCGTGTGCGTTATGTGTCCTCAGATTTTATTCGACCCCTCCACAACAAAAAAGAAAAAGAAGAAGAAGAAGCCCTTCATGCTCGACGAGGATGGGGATGGAGAAGAGGTTCAACAGACTGAACAGAAAGAAGCTGAGCCTGAAGCAGCAGAGGAGCGAGAACTGGACCCTGAAGATGACGAAGTCAAGAAAAAGGGTTAGAGGAGTGTTCTGTTCTTCTCTTTTGTCTCTGCGTCTTGGGTTTAGTCAAATGATTCTCAACATGTTTTTAAATCACAAACACAGAACATTTTGTTGCGTGTGTAGAGTTTGCGCACAGTGGTTTCAGGAGTGTACTTTTGGCCGTTTATGACACTGTTTGATCTTCACAGAGACTTCGGATGATTTAGATGATCTGAACTTCTTTAATCAGAAGAAGAAGAAAAAGAAACCGAAGAAGGTGTTTGAAAATGACATTGAGGAGGGCATGAAGGTAATTGTTTTTCTGGAGATTGGCAGGGAATGATGCAATGCACATTAAAGGGGGGGTGAAATGCTCGTTTTCACTCAATATCCTGTTAATCTTGAGTACCTATAGAGTAGTACTGCATCCTTCATAACTCCAAAAAGTCTTTAGTTTTATTATATTCATAAGAGAAAGATAGTCTGTACCGATTTTTCCCGGAAAAACGCGACCGGCTGGAGGCGTGACGTGTGGGCGGAGCTAAAGAATCACGAGCGCAGGTAGGCTTTTGCGTTGAGAGCGTTTGGAAGCTGTGACATTACCGTGAGGAAAAAAACATCCAAAACAAACCATGGCTAACAGTCATGCTCTCGCTCTGATCAGTGAATGCCTGTTGTGCTCTCAGTGCTCTGCTAAACGGGAGCGCGCACTCTTCCGGCAAACGTGCCCTAGGACCCATATAAGGAAATTCCGCTCCATCTAACGTCACACAGAGCCATACTCGAAAAAAACTTTCCGAAACTTGTGACAAACCGGAAGAGGTTTTTTTGGAACAAAAATACTCCTTCAAACGTACAACTTAATTTTTTAAACTTTGTCCATGTTTAGCATGGGAATCCAACTCTTTAACAGTGTAAAAAACTCAGTATGCATGAAATAGCATTTCACCCCCCCTTTAAATGTTTTTCACCACTTGTGTCCAGGCATATGTGACCATATCTGTGTGTTTATTTTGGGCCTTCTTCATCTTTAACTAGTGCGCTAACATTTGAATGAATTAAAACCATGTACATCATTAAAAAAATAAAAATAATAATGTGCCCTTGTAATCTTGAAAAACATATTTTCTTGTTTAATACGGCATTTCACGTCTACATCACAACAGCGGAAAAAGATGATCACAGCTTCCGTTTCATACCAGCTTTAATTTGGTGTGTTGCATTATTAATTATTATTATTTAAAGAAATTGGACCCTCCCCAGCTTAATATACTGTATCTACTAATATCTTTAACTACTCTGTATGTACTAACACTTACATGATAAAATGCACTTACTTTGTAGATACACGTTTTAACATTATATGTATTTAAAAAAAAAAAACACCTGTATGTAATTATATCTGTAATTCATTTCTGTATTTGCCCCACACATGAACCTTTATTCATTTCCCATATCAGAAGTGTTTTGCAATGCAACTTAACTACATTGTACCTGACATAGTGCATAGTTAGACACCTAATATAAAGTGGGTCCATTAAATTTCCGGTATTGTATTTTATTATTAAATTTTTTAGCTGTCTTGTATAATGATTCCCGATGTGTCGTCCATTGAGCTTATTTTCTTGTATTGGATAGTTTTTCTAAAAGCTGTTGACTCTTTTCATTTTATTGGTGACCAGGAGCTGAAAATTGAGGGAGACCAGCAGGAAATGATGCAGGAGGACGATGAATTTGATCTGATGCTTCCAACTAAAAAAAAGAAGTCAAAAAAAGTGGAATTTGTCGAGGAAAGTGATACTGTGGAAAAGGATGATGGTATGAAGACACTCTTCATTTAATTAGTCTAATTATACAGCTCAGTAATACTAGATTCTAAATGAAAAATATTTTATTGATGATGATTAAATATTAGATTGTGTGAATTCTTGACCTATATTTTTTTTACAGTCATTGAGGATGATAAAAATACAGATGGCGTTACATTCAGTTCACAGTCAGGCCCAGCATGGGCCGGTTCAGAGAGAGATTACACCTACGATGAGGTATGATGATGATTCTTATTCCTCACACATCTGATATACTTTACCCCATGCCAAATGTATTGTTTCCCTTTGATTCAGAGTGTCATTATTTCCATATCTGCATCTTTACAGTTGTTGAGCCGTGTGTTTAACATCATGAGGGAGAAGAATCCTGATATGGTGGCTGGGGAGAAGAGGAAGTTTGTGATGAAGCCACCTCAGGTGGTCCGAGTTGGGACCAAGAAAACATCTTTTGTCAACTTCACTGACATCTGTAAACTGTGAGTATAAACATTTAGTGTCCATGTCTATATGTTTTTTTTTTTTGTTTTGTTTTTTTTCAAAATAAATAATATAACATATGATACATGGGGCAGTTACAAGGCTTTTGTTTTTGGTCCTACCAGTTTATTCAAAAATACATTAAAACATTGAAATACAAAACAAAATGCACTAAAAATTCATACATACAATGATGATGCTAGCAAAGTTTTTTAATTTCTGTTTTTTGGTTTTTGTTTTTTAATACACACAATTTAATTCATTCACATGTGGGTGTGAAATAAATAAATAATTAAATTCCTTTTATTCCTTTTTTTAATTTTTTTTTATACATAGACACGTTAAGTTGTCATTGACCCATATGTGAATATAACCAAACCAGTCATTCTAGTTTATCGGTGTAGTTTTATCTATTAAACTCTTGCATGTTTGCATTTTCAGGTTGCATCGACAGCCCAAACATCTTCTGGCGTTCCTGTTAGCTGAGTTAGGAACTTGGTGAGCTTTTAATTGCATTTCCAGAATTCTGTCCAATGTGAAATGGTGAGTTTTCTCCTGTAACGCAAGCAGTGTCTTCTTGCTTCTAGTGGATCCATAGATGGAAATAACCAGCTTGTAATTAAGGGACGCTTTCAACAGAAACAAATAGAAAACGTCTTGAGAAGATATATAAGTAAGTCAAACATTTTGCAATTATGAATTTGCAGTTGGTGTACCAATACATGTATGTCATCTTATTGTGATGTGTGCTTTCGAAATCCTGATTATTGTATTAATAGTTAGTTGTGCAGCCCCAGTTCCATGTAAATGATGTAGTGACCTCCTTTAAAATAAGTACATGTAGTATAATAGTGTTTTATTTCAGTCCTCTCCACTCCTTTGGTTTACAGAAAAAAAAGTTACTAATTTTCAACAATGAATTTTCTCTGTTTCACAGAGGAATATGTGACTTGTCACACCTGCCGCTCACCGGATACAATTCTGCAGAAGGACACGCGTCTCTACTTCCTGCAATGTGAAACCTGTCACTCACGCTGCTCTGTAGCCAGCATCAAGACCGGCTTCCAGGCTGTCACCGGCAAAAGAGCCCAGCTTCGAGCCAAAGCCAACTAATAAAAAGCACCCTGTTCTGGTCTCTTGCCCAGGCTGATGCTCTGCCCCTCTGGTTGACGACTGTCCTCGCTGCTCTTCTCTGAAGCGTGGTGACCCAAAGCTTGGAGTGAACTGTGGAGGTTTTTGAGTGTAATCTATATGAATAAATCTGACTCTGAAGCTAGAAGGCTTGCCAACAGGCTGCCTCTGATTTGCTTGTCTTACTTTACCTCCTTCCTCCAGAAATATAATATTTTTTTCTCCATTTAGCATATCTGATAACCAGAGCATATTTCTTGTCTATTTGGTAAATTTTTACTTTCAGAGCAGTATTTGTTTTTCAGAGAAAATGCAGGGATATTATTGGGTGTAAAATTAAAATAAATTTTGCTAAAGGAACCACAGCCTTTTATATCAAATCATGTTTTATCAAAGAAAAACTGAATCTTCGATGCACAATAATGTTCTGATTGGATCCAAGCGAGTGTTTTGTCATCCAGACATGCAGCAAAAGTTAGATTTTTAATCTCCTCTGATCTCTAGGAAATGAGAAAACTCTTCTTATGTAATTACACAGATGATTACAGATTGCACTGATTTCTTCAGTAGAACATAGGGCAGCAGATGTTTGGGCATGTTTGCAATGCTTGGATCGAACTGAATTCTTTTTGTTGGTATATTTTAAATTGGAATTATTCATCATTTTTTGGCATATTTGAAATTGGAATTATAATTACAATTTTTATATATATATATATATATATATATATATAAAATTACTAAAAGTTTCAGTTTTGTGTTCTTGTATTTTGCTTATTGATGCATGCCAATGTTTGGGTCTAAGATTTTTAAAAGCTTCAAGGACACATTAAATAGAAAAAAATGACAGTAAAGGCATGTATAATGTAACAAAGATTTCAAATAAATGCTGTTCTTTTGAACTTTTTATTCATCAAAGAATCCTAAAAACAAAATGTATCACAGTTTGAATAAAAAATATTAAGCAGCTCAACTTTTTTCAACGTTGATATGAAATTTCTCTATATCAGCAAATCAGGATATTAGAATGATTTCTGAATAATCATGTGACACTGAAGACTGAAGTAATAGTGCTTAAAAATTCAGCTTTGATCACAGGAATACATTGCATTAAAAATCTATTTAAAATTGTAATAGATCTTACCAACTCAAAACTTTTTGAACTGTAAAGTAGTTAACATTTCACTTTGTCGGGCTGATGTAGCTTTTTCAAACATTGCTTGTGTTTGTTTTTGGTTTTTTTTGCTTTTATTTATTGTTTAGATGCAGTACTTCTGTGACTTCATTTTATTCTAATTTCAGTATAGTGTTGATAAAATAGCAGTAGGCATATTATTCTGTTTCACCATTGTAAAACTGCCACACCTTACCTCATTCTCACAAATGTGCTTCACTGGTTTTAGTTGGAACTGCTGACGACTTTTGGTCTATGCTGTATTTTTTTAAAGGGGACGTGTCACTTATATCTCCAGACGGTGGCATTTACAAACAATACTAATGAAGTTCAAAAATCAAAGCTAGGAACACAGACCTCAATACAAATGCTTTCTCTGCACAACTTCTTAATTTAATTCCTTAAATTCTGTGCTTAACTTCTCGTTGCTTTAATGAGTCGTTCATTATAACAGTACTCGCCGATCCCTGTATTTTAACATGAACTAAACGGGATACTCATGATGTTAAATGATTGTTACATAATAAAACATTAAAACTTTCAGACAGTGTGACAGATTTGCAGGAAGCGGAAGTGTCACTTGTAAGCGGAAGACGTACTGCCCAGAACAGCCGAAGAGCGAGGCAGAGGACGAGGATCCGATTTGTGTCTTTTTAACGAATAAAGTCAGCGTAAACCGCATTCACAACGTGAGTGTATTTCCCTTATTCGTTCTAGCACTGTTCACGTGTCTTACATGACATGCTTTGATCGCGTGAATGAATTTGTGTTCAGTTCTAGCAGAGAGGTTTAGCAGGTTGCTAAGCGCTTCGGGCCTCGCAGGCTGTCAGACGCGCTGAAGCGTTACAACTAAATATCAGTTTATGTTAGATAATATTAACGTTATAACGTTAGCAGTATTGATCAGAAGGTTGAGAATTATTACATACCATCGGAGAATATCGTCCTTTCAATGAAAGGATGTGTGGTTCTCGTGCTGCTCACATCAGCAGAGCTGACCAGAGTTCAGCTGAATCGATTGGCTGGACGTCTCGGAAAAAAAGAACATATTAATTTTGAAAGCCACGGCACTGGATGATTTATTGTTATTTTTTTAGCAGCAGCCTGAATGTTCAATTTGTTTTCGTAAAACACGGTGTCATCTACTATTTAGTCGCTGTTTTTCTCTAAACAGAGGCCTTGTTAAATGTGACAAGTGAGTGTGAGACATGATGTCATAATGTTTTGTGTTGGTAGAACATTATTAACGTTAAATTTTTTGACACTTTCTTATCACTTTCGTCTCAATGAGATCATAAACCTATTAGGGCTGTGATTTGTAATATTGTATTATTCGATTCCGATTCACAAGCTCTTGATACGATCTGATTTCGATTCATATGGATACAGGACATGTCAGCTTTCTCTTAGAGGAAAAAATATCTGTGAAGTAATGCTGTAAAATATATAGGGAAACCCATCGATTATTACATTGATATTAAAGAGTGCAATTCATCCGCTCTGAATTGTATACAAACAATTAAGTTCCACAACAGGA
Organism: Carassius gibelio; assembly: GCF_023724105.1. NCBI lineage: Eukaryota > Metazoa > Chordata > Actinopteri > Cypriniformes > Cyprinidae > Carassius > Carassius gibelio. Next base: position 22,932,295 of record NC_068403.1, on the reverse strand, counting down.
AATTTTCATATACATTTCTTAATGATAATAGTTGTTTCTAGTCCAATTCACTGATGAAAAATAATCATTTAAACGTGATTGTCATAACTTGTGTCGATGGCAGATGTATTCAAACATACATTAAATCATTAAATGAGTATTGACGAACCGGTTAGGTAAAAATATAATGAATATGTAGAACCGTGTATATATTTATAAAAAGGCTCTTCTCTAGAGTTAATTTTTCTTGCTAAATATTGAGTTCATGGACATCTGATTGGCTTTTCTGAGGTGTAGATGCAACTTTGCGACATGGCTTACAAGCTGTTTAATTGACATGCCTCTCTGGTTGAAACACAGATTAAACGATTTTATGAGACATGATGTATTTCAGTAAATTGTACTGTTTCTTTCAACACCTGATGTTCATAAAATTGAATTTGTGCTGTTAACTATTAGTCAAGAGGACGAAATGATCAGTTTATGTGCCATTTTAACTTGTGTGGCTACAGTGATCTGTCATGCCATATTAAAGTGTGCATTTATTCTTTTAAATCCACGATTAAACTTTGAAATCAAAATATTAAAAGTAACAGCACAAAGCTTATTAAAATTATTGGATTAGTATTATTGGATAATAATATCTCTTGAAGTTTTGTGCATCAGCTGAAAACAGCATAAACGAAAATATCAAACTTAGATTTAAGAATCAATATAAATTAAAATTAAATTAATGTATTTAGCAGACACTCTTTTCCAAAGCGACTTACAAGTGCATTCAGACTAACATTTTTTACCTAACATGTGTTCCCTAGGAATCGAACCCACAACCTTTCACTGCTAAAGAAATGCTCTACCACTTGAGCCACAAGAACACAAGTATAATATAAGTTGATGAAAATTAAGATTGAGTAATTCAAATGGTTAATCTACTGCTCCTCATCAATTATTTATTTCTAAATCCATGAAATGTAGTGTTTTTTTTGTTCTGTTCATACCTCCTCGTATCTGATTCTCAGTCTAAAAATGGACAAGAGTGACCTGGTGCAGAAAGCCAAGCTCGCGGAGCAGGCCGAGCGCTACGATGACATGGCAACAGCTATGAAGTCTGTTACAGAGGGCGGCGTGGAGCTTTCCAATATAGAGCGCAATCTGCTGTCTGTGGCGTACAAGAACGTGGTGGGCGCCCGCCGCTCCTCCTGGCGTGTGATCTCCAGCATCGAGCAGAAGACCGAGGGTACCGAGAAGAAGAAGCAGTTGGCACGCGAGTATCGTGAAAAGATCGAGATTGAACTGCAGTGCATCTGCCAGGATGTGCTGGTATCTGCTCTTCTTTCTCATGATCCTCTGAATATTTTATAATGATGACATCACATGAAGTTAATTCTTAAATACAGAGTATTTAATTTTTAGTTTGCAAAGGACACGTTTAGAGCCCGACCGATATATCGGCCGGCCGATATTATCGGCCGATATGAGCTAATTGCATTTAAATCGGCATCGGCGTTTATAACGGCCGATGAAACATGAGAAACAGTCTCATATTCTTCACTCATGTTATGAGTGTTGCATAGTTTGCCCACCAGAGGGCGGTCTGCAGCTCCAGAGTTGCAACAGCGCCAGAAATCCACAAAGAAGAAAGCGATCAGCCAAGCCACCCAGGTGAGTCTGTCGTTCGCATAGACAGTAAAAGAAATGGACACAGCGACCCCATTGGAACTCAATTGAGACAAATGAAGCCCAGTTTTAGCGTTTTTTAGCACTTCCGTTTCTGACGCGCAGACTCAAACGAAGCTTGATGACGTCAGCAACCTGTCTGCCAGATGTAAATCTTCTAGTAGCTGTGCGTGCAAACTGCCATCGTTAATCTTGCAGAGACGGCGAGCTTGAGCGGGGAGTTCTTTGTCGTGAGTGAGCAGGAGTAAGTATTCTGATTAATTATTTTGTATAGTATTTTAAAATGTAATGCCAGTACGCCATATTAAGTTAATTGCCTGCGAGCTTCTCCTCCTGTCTGTACGGTAATGCGACAGAGAGCCGAGTGGTTATGACGCAATCGTTAGCCTATTTTTTACAAAAACTGTTTATACGGGGCCATAATGTAACATAGAAGGTAATGGAGCCCTTTATACATTGTCGTGTATCTTTAGAAATAAATAATGGACAAACAGAGTCTTTAAACGCCTCAGATGTAAAGTTATTCGCTGTCAAAGTGTCAAAATGAATGGGAGTCAATGGGAATGCTAACGCAAGTGAAGTTCTGCTAAAAGATGGCAGCCCCCACCCGACTTCAACTTCCGGTCGAGTTCCTTGCCCCTTGGTCGTTCGTCATGTGAAATGATTGTAGGTTTAGTTCATACACTGTATATAAAAACGGTGTGGTAGTTCTAGTTAACGGTCCTATCATTATCACTTCTAAATATTCTGTAACATCACTTACAGCAGCTAATGCATTGCTATATTAGATTAGCCACAAAGCTAATACCATGTTTATCAGTGGAAGAGCGCGAACGTTAATAAGAGGTCGAACTATAAAGTTAGCGTTTAGTGCTTAATCTATTGCGGTGTGTTTCCCACATAATGACCGCGTAATGGGCCTTTCACACAGGACGCGGTATGCACAGCGCTTGGCCGCTGGGTTTAGCGTTGCCCTTCAGATACAACGCGATTTGCCCTGCTCTGCGCTATGGCGTAGGCGGAGTTTTAAAAACTTTTAGCGGGAGCTCTTTCATAGTCTGTTGTTCCTCTTTTCGGTCAGCAGCAAACATGTATCTGTCCCGTTGTAAGAAGCGAGCGATAGCGCTAGTCCTGCTGATGAGAATTAAGAGAGAAGCAAGGAAGAAGAGGCTACCCTCAGGCCCAGGGAACAATTTGGTGAATTCAGGCTGGTTACGTTACTCTAACGCTAATATAGCTTCCTTTTTAGCAGGCCCCTTAAATGCTTGCTATTAACTTGTTTGAAGGTGGTTCTTCTCAAAATTGACAGCTGTGTGTTCATGGCACTAACGTTAACCATTTTGATTCAGACTGCACAAAGAGAAGAGGAGAAGATATACGGGTCCGTTGTGAATGTGTCTGTGAGAGCAAATATAGTGTAGTTACAGTAACTACAGTAGGTGCGTCAGAAATGATTAAATCAGAGGGGACATGTAAATAAATGTGCGCTGAACAAGCGCTTTTTTCTTTTCTTTTTTTTTTCTTACATATTGTTTCAAAGCAGCTTTACAGACATAACAGGAAAATGTTGAAATAATATTGTTAAATATAAGTTTAATATGTTTAATATACCTATTGCTTGACAAATAAAAAAATATATATATATTTCTCATTTTTGCCTATGTAGGAGATCCCTGTTTATTATTATTATAATTCTAATGATGACACGAGTAATGATACATGGTGATATTATTAATACACATGCTTATTCTTTCTATGTCTCTCTTTCTGCCCTACAGATGGCTGAAAAAGGTGAATGATGTAGCAGCAAAAGTGTGGGACTACTTCTGCAAATACTTTAACTTTAGTATTATAATTTATTTACAGTACACACACAGACTGTTAAAATCAGCTTCAACTGGAAGAAAGTAAAAGTGTTAAATGTTTAAAATCAGACTGTTTTTTGATCGTTAAAAAATATATACTTTTGATGTGCAATTGTTTAGTGATTGAGACCGTAATCTAAGGCTTTTTTTTACATAAATCCCTTCTGGAAAATGGTTTATACAGCCCACATACATAGAACAGGCAGATATTTTGCCATTGAATGTTATGTAAGTGCAGCTTATAGGAAATGGGTCTAATATCCAGTTTATTTTCAAAATCAAAATATCGGCTTATAAATCGGCTCTTTTCAAGTTAATATCGGCATCGGCCCCCAAAAATCCATATCGGTCGGGCTCTAGACACGTTAATTTCAGTATTTAAAGTGTAAGACTCAAATGTTGTTCCATTTTTCACTGTGTTTGACCACAAATATGAGACGTCCTGATGATCCCAACCTGTCTTGACAGGATCTTTTGGACAAGTTCCTCATTCCCAATGCTTCTCAGGCAGAGAGCAAGGTGTTTTACCTGAAAATGAAAGGCGATTACTTTAGATACTTAGCTGAGGTTGCGCCTGGAGAATCCAAGAACAGTAAGTTCATTGTATGCCTCTATAGCCCCTTTCACACTGCACGTCGGACCCGGCAAATTGCCGGAACATTGCCGGGTTGCCTTCTGTGTGAAAGCAAACACCCCGGGACGAGCGCTGTGTGAACAAAAGCCAGATCTAATGCTGTGTCGTAGTGATGACTCATGTTATCGCGCGACTCTTTTACCGGCTGTTTTGAAGGAAGATCAACGTTTGCGACAAAAACATATGTGCAAACTGTAATGAAGCAGAGATCAGTTAGTTTCTCACTTTCCGCACTGACGCCGAGATCGTTCGCTTGCTTCAGTGAAAGTATAACTTGCCTAATGTTTTCGACTCGTACATTACACGTCACACGCTGATGTCACGTGTCGTTACGGGATCTTCAAGGGTTGTGTGTGAAAGCACGCACATATACCGGGTCATCACTGGCAGTGTGAAAGTGCCAAATCTAGCGACCAGGGAACAATTGCCGGAACACTTTACCCCTGTATTTGCCGGGAATGGCAGTGTGAAAGGGGCTTCTCTGTTTGTCTGTCCATCCATCCATCTTTCTATTGTTCTTTCATTCTGTCTCACATTTTAGTGTTTCCCATACATTGGTTTATTTGTGGCGTCCCACCACAATATCAACATTGACCACCACAAATAGATTTGCACAGATTTGTTCAAAACTAATGCAAGAATCGTGAAATGGCTGGATTAAACTTCAAAAGGCTATGAATTATTGAATAAATACGAGCACTGCATATTACAAAGTCAAAATGCAGCCTGTCAGTGTATTGCTGAAGGGAACCGACTGTCTTCAGAAGAGTATCAATGGCATTTTCTCATAATGCTTGTATGGATGTCAACGATTAATTGATGATTGATTAATTGTCGATAAGAGATGCAATCGATTAAAGCTGTTCGGCTGAAGCGCTCTCAACACGTGCGAGCGGCTGTGAGTGATGGTATATAAATACATCATCATTCGTAATGTACAAATTAAGCTTTTAATGTGATTTAAACTTTTACAGTACATTAAAATAGAAACAACAAAAAATTCTTCCACATGGAAAGCAATAGAAATGTAGTAACCAATTCATTTCCCCAGATAATTATGTCATATCATGCGCTTTGCAGGGCTGCGGTACACAGGACAGACAGTCTTTTCAACTTAATTCGTTCCTACGACTTATTAATTTGTGGCAACTGTTTACGTTTCTTAAATTTTTTTCCTTAACCTATGATTTAACTGAATTGAGGAAACGGTGAAATATATCTGGCTTAAATAATTAATATAACTGATTTAAAACAGAAGTGTGTTGCGGGGCTCAATAAACAAGTTCACAGAAAGGTAAGGATGACCACGCACATTCTGTTTGTTTATTTTTCAAGATTTTACAAATCTTCTGTTTTTATTGTGAGTGTGCACAAATATATATATATATATATATATATATATATATATATATATATATATATATATATATCGCTGTTTGATCAGGCTTGCGCTTCACGCGCACCCCCCACATATTCTAGCAGTTCAAACTTACATCGCAGTCTTTTCATTATCAAAATAAACGGCAGTCAACCACACATATAAAAGGTAACACTGGTCAGTTTAAATAGACCTTAGTATAACGATCCACTCTGCTCTTATCCCAAAGGACATTTTTGCTCATGTGAAGAGTATGATATTTTCAGTTTATATGCGAATGCATGTAAAGTTCAAGCCTAGTAGTTTACATTATAAATAATAGTTTAACATTCAAATGCATTGCGAATGTGGAAACATTTGGATTTGTGCTGAAGGAGACATGAGCAATAACCTCAAAAGCCATGCATGCACTGTCCTGATCTAATGCACTGTAAATGCCAGATTTTTAAAAAGCAGTAGTCCTACCGGAATGCAAAAAATTCCAAATCTGACATTTTCAGGAACAGGATCCAGCAGGACCAAACCAAGCACTGGTCATAATACTGTGAACATTTGAGATAATTTTATTTTAAATGCTATAATGTCAGTTGAAAATATTGCAATTGTGTTTTAAAATACAACAACAAGCACCAGGAAACCATATAAAGAGGTGTGTTCAGTGGTCAGTAAAATGATCTCAAATGTATTGCATGCTCTCTTCATTTTATCAAATTTTAATAATCACATCTATTCATTTTATAATCCTGCTACTAGCATTTTATTCAAACTAAACCCCCTTTAATTTGGGTAAGAAAGCTATTTGTTTTTTGTTTTTTTTGAGTGGTTTTTGCACATCCTGTCATACCAGTGACTGCGCCACTGCAATAGACGCATTTTGCAGCATTAAGGTTAACAATCAATTAAAGTTAATTTAAATGATGATCGAAAATTGACATCCCTAAATGCCTGATAAAGTAGTGTTTACAGGCGTAGCGTTGCTTTGCTTTGGAGAACCACTGTATTTCTGCAGTTTCCAGAAGTGCCACCTACTGGCAGAGAGTGAATTTGCATTCTCAATCAGCCTTTCTGCTGTTTTTGTTAAGACCAGTGCAAAAATCGACCCATATTTTTAAGCAGCAAACATAAAAATGTGTAGAACATTTCATAAAACTTTGTTTTACAAAACCCTGTATCTGAACTGTAAATCATGCTTTATACAGACATATTACGATTTTAAATGTTACAAAGTATTAATTGTGCATGTGGTTAAAAGCCTTAAATTTGATTTTAAAAACCCTGCAGATACACTGACATAGGCTAAATTATATTAACCGTAAAGTTAACCTCTTTAACTATGTTGCTCAGTGTCTGCTCCTTCAATCCAGATGCATATTAAAAAATATTTTCCCCAAAAAAAATTCTGAAAGCCCTGTAAAATGGCATCTTGTTAAATGTGCTTAATAAATGTTTAGCTGTTGTGTGAGGGATGTCTGTCATTCTATCTGTTCATTGCAGTGCATCACTACTATCTATCTTGTCTGACTATTTTTGACAATTATATTTTTTTTATGTAAATCAACACAAGATCAATTTTTTATTCTTTCAGGCACGGTAGACAACTCTCAGAAAGCTTACCAAGATGCCTTTGAGATAAGTAAGGAGGATATGCAGCCTACACACCCTATACGGTTGGGTCTTGCCCTCAACTTTTCCGTTTTTTACTACGAGATCCTCAACATTCCTGAGAAAGCCTGTGAGCTCGCTAAGATGGTTGGTATCTCTTTAAATTTTAGCAACATAAGGGGCCATTCACAAAGGACGAGTTCTTGCATTTAACTAAATTTAGACTGAGACTTGTTTATAGAAATTCAACTGATTTTAACTTGCCAAGTATTAAGAGTACAGTTAACTAGCCAGAGTTTCCCATGTAGTGCATGTGTACATATAAAACCATAAAAAACAAGAATGTGTCCTATGTGGACAGCCTCTTACACTTAATTATATAAATGTGTATTTTATTTCTTTTCAAATCTTGACTACAGTAAACATTGTTACAAAACAAGCACCAGTGTATTTGATGCTCATTCAACCCAAGTGAGAAATCAGAGCCTCTCTTACAGGCATTTGATGAAGCCATTGCTGAGCTTGGCACTTTAAATGAGGACTCCTACAAAGACAGCACCTTGATCATGCAGCTTCTAAGGGACAACCTCACTGTAAGTCCTCCATCATACATTCTGCACCAGTGTTATTTCTGTTTCAGTGCTTTATTGGTTCTTTCATTATATCAATTCTCAAACCTGCAGCTTTGGACGTCAGAAAACCAGGGCGACGAAGCAGGTGACAACGAGAACTAGGGGAGCCTCACAGATCTCCAAACACCCACACACATCCACCTTAAATACACAAATGGCTTCCACCAACCCTCCCACCTCATTCCACCCTTCAGCACCCACCCATCTCAAAATCCAGTTCCCGGCCCCGCTCCCCTATACCTTCTGAATGATGATCAGCACCTGCAGGAAGACGCTCAGCGAAGCCCCCGTGGCTGGGAGGGGGCTGGGGCTGGCTCACAGGGTGGCATGCTGACATTAGAGCAGGTCCAGTCATTTTGATTGTGAATTTAACATGTACTGATTATCAAACCCTGTCCTTTATGCTTGTCTGAGTGACTGTAAGAGTGTGTGTGCTGCTAACGGAGAGTAACTGTGTGTGTGTATGTATGAGAGAGAAGAGAGTGAGTTGAGTGTATTGGGGATCGGGGGTTGTGAACTCTAATCGTCCTTTTTCTGATAATTCCCTTTGTTCAACTTTAGCTGGTTGTGCATTTTTCATCCTCTTTTTCATTTTTTTTTTGTTTTTGTTACGATCATATATTTTTTTAGTATAATTCATTGGTATTTTCAGGTTTTATTGTATGGTTATTAAACTGGCAGTTTATTTTCACCAAATACAGTGTAAGTCTGACATCTCTGCTTTCTTGTTCAATTCTGTGCTGTTTAAGCTGTTTCCTTTAATGTCATATTCTTAAACACTAGCCATGACATTTTTAAACATTCCTTTTAAAGAGAACACTAAAGTATTTTGAACTAACTTAAATGGTATTAAATTGAATGAGTAAAGCTGGCTTTTAAGTTCTCTTTCTGCTTTGACATACTATGTTAATCATACATTGAAGTACATAAATACATATAGGGTTATAACCCTACAGTACAATCAAATTAGGTTAGACATTATTGTTTATTTTTTAAGTCAGAAAAGCTTGTTTGAGAAGAACCATACTTTTGCCACTAGGTGGGCAGAATACTAATGTTCAAAAGGTTGGGGTCCAGTAACATTTACTGATTTCTTGGTTGATTTTTAGGAAATTATTATTTTTATTAAACAATGTATTTCATTGATCAAAAGTAACATAAATGAGGTTTATAATGTTACAAAGATTGCCATTTAAAATAAATGCTGTTCTGTTGAACTTTCTGTTCATCAAAAAAAAAGTTGATACATTTTATATATATATATATATATATATATATATATATATATATATATATATATATATATATATATATATATATATATAATGTTAACCATTTACAACACTGATAATAAGAAAATATTTATTGAACTGCAAATCGGCATATTAGAATGATTTCTAAAGGATTATGTGACACTGAAGAGCATCAAATTTTTTTTTTCAAACAAGTTCAAGTTTTTTTTTCAAATATATATAGTATCAGCATACTAGTATTCTACCATTAGCCTTTTGCCATATCTTTACAAGAAAAACAGCAAATACCATTTAATATTAGAGGCGTTGACAATTAAGAAATCGATTTTGGTGATATGGATCCGAGAAGACACTGTTGGAGGCTAATATGGAGCAGTTGCTTTTCCCTTCACATATAAACAGCAATAACATATAAATTAGTGAAACAAAAACTTGATTTAAAAAACACGATTGTATTATTATTAACTATTTCCTCGCCAAACACAGAGTTGTCATCATGTGACAACGCTTCCATGCCAAACACGATTTTTCGAACGTTACGATAGGACCACTGATGGATGGACTATTCTGACGATGCTTTCCATAGTTTTCTGGACCTTGACAGTGTATTGGCAGTCTATGGGACAGTCACAAGCCTCCCAATTTTCATCCAAAATATCTTAAAGGGTACATAACACACACAGTTTCACCTAATCTCGTGTTAATCTTGAGTACCTATATAGTAGTACTGAATCCTTAAAATATACAAAATGACTTTAGTTTTATCATATTTCTAAAAGAAAAACAAAGCATTCTGATTTTTTTCCGGAAAAAGCCGGGCTTCTGGAGGCGTACCGTGAGCGGAGAATAATACTGATGTTTCATGTTGTTTCCATTCAGGGCCGTAGCTGGGGTAGGTGGGGCCCGGTGCAGGTTGTACCAGTGGTCCCTGTTTAAACATATTGAACATATTGAATTTGTATGTTCGTTCTGTTTATTTGTTTGTGCTGTTTAAACAGTGTTTAAGTTTTTTCAAGTTTGTAAGTTTTTAAATGTAAAATAGCACTGTAAAAATTAAATATACAGTCAAACCAAAATTTATTCAGACACCTTCAACATTTCTCACATTATCAGTTTATTTACTAAAGTTTTGAAAATGGTATTAAAATATGACAAGAATTCAGAATTAAAGTGTCAGAACAAATTCATCTTGATAATATTAGATAACTTTGATATAAAGATATGTAATGGATTACAATCAAACAAAACTTGTTTGACAACTGTCAATACTTTGTTGACCAATTACCAAACAATGATTAATTGCTGTGGTGTGAAAAGGTTGCATTAGCAATTCCGGAAGAAAAAAAAACACGTAGGCCAAACATGGTGAGGTCAAAGTGTCTGAATAAATTTTGGTCCCAAATATAGCTGTTTTTTATTTCACTAGTAGTAAACTGTATGAAATTTTTTGGGGTCTAATATGGCACAGTTCACTTTATGTCATGACATTTGCCAAGTATGGTAACCCATACTTGGAATTGGTGCTCTGCATTTAACCCATTCAAGTGCACACAAACAGCAGTGAGAAGTGAACACACCCAGAGCAGTGGACAGGTATATCCAGCACCAAGTGAGCAACTGTGGGGTCAATGCCTTGCTTAAGGGCACTTCAGTCATGGGCATTGAGGGTGGAAGAGAGCACTGTTCATTCACTATTACTTCATTAACTATTAGGCCACAGCTGCCCCTCTTATTTTGCTAAACTAACTTACATACATTAATTGATAGTGTCCTGCACGCACTAGAAAAAAATCTATATTTCTTTATTTCATTTTCATTTTTTCATTTTTCTTTCATTGGATTAACATTACTGCAGCTAGAAGCTAAATTAGGCGCTGTCACTTTAAGAGACAATGAATGCATCTAATATTATACACATACGATTTTTTTCTCAACTGTTTACTTTCACTCAAGACATAACCGAACACCGTTTTTTTGAACATCCAAGAAGGGAATTTTCACATATTTTATATATATTTGTCGGTAGTACTGTACAAGAGCAAAAACAGGCAAATTCGGTGTTCAAGTATTTTGAGACGCCTCTCTCTGCGTGAGTCCTGAACACCAGAACACCACCAGTGCTGAATTGGGCTCTTGTACATCCTTTTCTGTTTTTTTAAACTGCAATTTATTTTTGTTCATTCAGGTGCAGGAGGAACTTAAAGGAGAACTTCACAAAGGAGAGCTCGGTTCAGTGTTGCTGTCTGTGAGACGAGGCTCTCTCTCCGCGTGCGCACTGAGCACAGCGCGCAAGTAACCAGCTACTCAGTTCAGCTTTTCCGCGTCTTGTGTTTGAATGGTTTAAACTCTTTTGAATGGTTAAATTGGCAAGGCTTAATAACACGTAAAAATGATCATCCTGTCAACAGTCCTGATCGTCTTTATAGGCTGGCCTCAGCCAGACGGTTGAGATCGCTTGTACCAACTCGGAAGTAAGATTTTTGGCACAGAAATACTCAGTCATTCTTCTAAATAATTTTTTAAAGCTTTAGCCATGTTTAGCATGAGAATCCATCTCTTTAACACTGTGAACAACTCTGAATACACAAAACACTATTCCTTTACGTTTTCATTAAAACTAGAATTTACAATTGGGTGAACTAATTAAAGGAAAGGATGGACAAATTGAAGGAAATGGTGGGGAAGGAACAAATGTGAAAGAAGGACAGGTGAGAAAGAAAGACTCCCACATTTGGTGAGATGTGGAAATAGATGTCTGTATGTTAATACACTGTTTGTTTTGTCCAAATCTCAGGAGATCAAAGTGTCTGAGGTTCTTCCACCCTCAAAACTTTAATCATATTTTGAAGACAACAGAAGTAGCCTAATTATGCAGTTACTGTCACAAAAAAACACTGTGTAAAAACAGGAGGACTCAAGTGCTGTGCCAAAAAAGGAATTTAGTTTATTAGAAACTTCAGATGATAACATCAAAACACAAGACACAATTCAGGAGAAAACGGGGCTCCCAGTGCCCACACCAACTGGACTTATGGCTGGGAGGATGAAAGAGAAGAGTTCAGTCTATCTCTCCCAGTCCAGACACTTCCATGGAATCCAGTGGATTAATTAATCCTCGTCTGAGGATCCTGGACAGAGTACAAAAAATGATAAGCATGAGAGGATATCTCAAAACATACAAGGTAAGGGCAGACGTAACACAAATGACATACTGACACAGAGAGAAGCCATCAACAGGAATAAATAGGAAGAGGAAACGAGTAACGGGTACGCAATTAGTGGAGCCCAGACCCCTGCGAGTTAGCGCTGATTGCTACATTACAGTTACATATACGGATGTCCTTAGATCTTAAGTTGTTAAAAAAACAAAAATTTCTACCAATTGAATTTTAAATAAATGTATACATTTTCATTTTATTGAAATTAGCATGGAATTAAGTGTCCAAAAACATTACATTAAGTTCCCAGTATATTCTTTTAAAAGTGTTCTTCTTCTTTTTTTTCACAGACAAGAAAAAACTTTTGAACTCTGACTAATTCGTTTCAGAAGTCTATTGAATCACAATATTCTAAAAACACTTCCTGAAAATAACAGAGTGAATTGAGTAACAAAGAAATACTCACAATTTGTATGATGGAGGCAAGAATAAGAGATTGCAAGGTACTTGTATGTACCAAAGCAGGGATCAGTAGGGCCCATAAGTTTTGCATACACCTTACAAATTTCCAGGCCATTGCAGCTTTACATGTCAAAAAAGGTCAAAATGTGTTATAGAAACATTATTAAGCATTATTTCTGAATGATCTCTGAATATTTAAAACACATTTTCTTAGTTATGCAAAAGTTAAAGAAAACATTAAGAGAACGTTAGATTTTATCATGAGAATGTGGCTTTTGAAGATTCTCTAAACAAGTAATAAGTAGTAATGTTTTAAAAAGGTTTGACTAAACATTTCAGAAAAAAAAACATTACATGAACATTTAATTAATTTTTTTTAATACAGTAGGCTACATTTTGTAAATGTTATTTAAGACTAGACAACATCAAACATTCTACTGGAGGAACGTTTGTTAACTTTCAGAAAATTCCCTGTTAGCTGCAGATGGTATTTAAAGAAGATCATGAACTTTAAAACAATTAATTTATATACCTTTTTGACACAAAATCCAGTGCATTGGGTGAAAAGCAGTTGGTGTTTTGGAGCTGATAAGATGGACGTCCTTCAGAGCAGGTGATTTTATCTGTACGTCCATAGTTTGCAGTATTTATCTGTATCTTACCATGTTCTACATGGAGATAAAACAATTGTATTTCTTAAATGAATCCATTTGATCTGATTTCTTGAAACAAAGTAAGAGATGTGGAAAAATCACTCACCACATTTCAAATCACCGTATCCACCATCACAAGTCACACTTGTTTCTGGAAGATGGAGGATATAAGACAGTTAAACAGAAGGAAATGATAAAGAACTGGAATTGGAGGAAGCGAGAGAAAAACTCCAAACCTCCTGAGATGCAAATGTAGCTGGTGGTGTAGTACTTGTATGTGCCAAAACATGGATCTGGTTTGGCGAGTCCTTGAGCTTTAAACTCACACGTTCTCACTCCATTACACCTGTTTAAAGATAAAGACATGTGTAATTAAGCCAGCAACATACTCATAATTCTATCTATTTCCGCTTACCGTTTAAAGATCACAGGGACATTTTTTAAACACCAAGTATTAGATATTTGACTTTGTGGTCGTCCAGCGCTGCAAATTTGGCTGTTTGTGCGACCAAATGTTGCTGATTGTACACTGATCAAACCAGTATCTGAACAGAAGAAAAATATAATTTCACAATAGATCACTGTTCACAACAATAACAATAGTAAGCTTTATATAATTAAAAAACTTTAGTTATTAGACACAACAACATACCACAACTAAGACGCTGGACAAAGCCACCACATGTAACTACAGTGTCTGAAAAATTAAAGAGTGCAGCTTTAAGATATTATTTGTCAAGGTGTGATTGACAAACTATAAGCTTATATTAAATATTTTTTATAAATAAAAAAAAACAATAAACTTAAGATAGGAAAATACTAAATCAGATAGATTTAAATATAAGACTGAACAATACTGGAAAAAAAACACTTGTTCAAAACACATGTAAAGTTCTTACAAATGTACTTATTGTATTTATGGTGCTTTAATGTACTCTTTTATTATAAATATACGGAATTGTTCATTCATAAATATCATTATGTTTTAGGGGATTTGCACCACATGACATATATAACCTGAACTAACCTAATGTTAAACAGAATAATAAAATCATATAGTAGTGACATATTCACACCACAACCCACCCTAATAAACAACAATTATGAAATTTTAAACTGGACAATTCAGCCAAGTAATCTTTGCTTGTGAAATGAAATACCTGCAGATATCAGCAATCTGGAGTTCAGAAGCACCACTGTAATGCAACAACAGAAGATACATGATTAAAATCCCTGTGCAATGCTAATATTAAATTCATTCACACTATTCTCAACCCTAAATTTAACCCAAATGTCTAAATGTGCATCTGATTTGGCTATTTAATCAGATGAAAGTAACTTACAGGTAAGCAGGGGGACACTGAGAGAGAACATGATTCTGCGGTGATCATCAAAGGTGTGGATGAAGCTGCTGATGAGCTGATCCATATTTATACAGTTAGTTTTCTGATTACTCAATCAGATAAGAAACTTAAACTTAAACTCTTAAAGACATCTGTGTGAAAAACGTGATGTTGAGCAAACACTTCCTATAATAATAGGAACTTGCTTGATACTTTCTTAAGAGTTAGTGCAAATATTTTCACACTGCATATTTCACGTGCATATTTTTCCATTAAAATGAACTCACCTGAAACTAAATGAGTCAATTACATATATGATTTTAAAGAGCCTGTCCCTCCAACAAAGATGAAGTTGGGTTTTGAATCTTGCACAAACTCCCTTTCGAGATGTTGATGCAGAGGAGAATTTTCACGTGTTCCCCCAGGATTGGTTTACAGTGATTGACCTGAAGGATGCATACTTCACATCTCGATATTGCCTCAACACAGATGCCCTGGGGTGCGTTTCCCAAAAGCAACTATGGTCCCAATTTCCGCCATTACCAATAGAGTTCAATGGAACTTATTTGACCTTAGCTAACAATGCTTTTGGGAGACACACCCTGGACTGCACATGGAGCTTATGAGCTTCGACCAGCTCTTGTTTTCCTTGGAGGTCAGCAGAAGGTAAAGGCTGTCTCCAAGCAGAGGTTCCAGAAACAAAAAAATAAATAAATAAATAAATAAAAACAGCAGCAGTGACCTTACAGCAGGGGTGTCAAACATAAGACCTGCGCTCCGAACATGACCCACAGAGGTGTTCAATCCGGTCCGCAGGATGATTTAAACAATAATATAAAATAATAAATAAAACATCATTTTGAAAATTAAATAAAGTGCATTCATACAATATTTTATCTTGAATATAAAGGGGAACAAATTGCTCATTTATTTGTGTTGATATTACGCCTTGGGAGTCACGACAGCTAACATGCACGTTTTAAAGCTTCGCCAGAATCTCGATAAGCAAGAGGATAGGATGATAGTATGCTGTAACTGAGGCTTGTGTGGCAATTTTCTGGTGATTTTAAATGTGTTCAAAAGATTAAATTTGACCTGGAAGGGTGGACAGGCTATATAAAGCAAAATGGAAAGAAAGGTTTTGTATTCTCAATGCCGACAGGTACACTGAACAAAATTGCAAAGTGCAATGTAGCAGAAATGACTTGAACCAGACAAATTTAAGAGTCGATCAGGGCTGTGGTTGATAAATCAGTCATAAATCAGTTCTAGTGCCACAAGTCCCAAGCAAGATGACCAACCAACCCTTTCACAGAACAGCTTTCAACTTTAACACCACTAGAACAATTATTGACAATTTCAATTTGTAGAAGAGATCGTCACATTTGGGGCAAGTGACATGCAACGTCGGACATCACATGTAAACCCATGAGAGTTATACACCATATGCTTAAACACTTCCCCCACCTAGCAGAACCAGACTGAAATTCCTAAGGGGGGCTGGGGGCCTTTGAACCTCTGGTCTCCACAGAAATATTTGTCAGATAATGACAAAGAAACTGTCTTTTGTACATATATATGGACCAAAATGAACTCCAAAATGACATCTAAATGAATATCAGTCCATCGCTTAACTCCGTATTCATTTATATGTAACCCACACATTTGACAATCATGTTATAATCACTTATTGCGTATGTCTTTTAATATCTATTGGATATGTAAGGATACATATTCATGTCTCATATGTATGTGTATGAATCTGTTAGCTTGAGACAGTCATGACCATCAGTTATTTGTCAAATGTATCATATTCTTGTTATAGGAATCATGTCCAAAATTAGACCCTGCAAGAGCGGGAAAATTCAGTCCACATGCTTGATAAGATAAAATATAATTTATGATACCCCCGAGCCAAGACAATATCTGATTGGTCAAGACAACATTTGAGGTGTGGCCAACAGTCCAGTTTAAATACTTAGGACACCATAAAATCTTTGCTTTTAATTGTTAGCTTTGCTTCTGCTATTAGTCATGTCTGCTTTTAGCTTTGCTTCTTAGCTTTAGCTTTTAGCCATGCTGTTAGTCATCACTATTCTTTGAGCGCGGTTCCAGCGTGCTTTGGCCTGCCTGCTGCTACTTAGCCACGTTGAGAAGAAACACCACCTAGCCTCGTCAAACTTTATTTCTTTTCTTTTCCATTTGAGAGTTTCGTGTTCTGAGTTAATTTTTGTAATGCCGTCTGACCTCGACTACCCATTCTACTTCAACCAGCCACACAACTTTGCATCTTCAGCCAACGCCCAACCACAGGCTTCCCAAGACGTCACTTCAACAACTACTGAACTTCCAGCCAATCATCAACATCGGGATACCCCTGTCAACGACAACAAAGGGGACTTCCTTTTCACAGGAGACGCAAGTAACTTTACCTCCAGACTGTGACCTTTACTGGTGTATCTAATATAATTTTAACCTCATTGAGGAACTCAATGCGAGGACTAATTACGTGATTGATGGTTGTTCATGTCTAAGCAATTTAACGTATTGCTGTAAACTTGGGATTCCACATTTCCATTCTCTTAAACTCATCTTTCCCTAACTTTCGATCTTCCTGCAACTTGTGTGAATGTATGAGTGCGTGCGTTTGTGCGTTAGATTAGTTTATATGTCTTAGATTTATCTAATGAAGCCTTATTCATATTGAAAAGAGAAGTATCTTGTGTTTTGTGCTTACAAGTTAATGTCTTAAACTGCCAAACTTGTTACTGTGCTAATTGATAGTGTTTTCACTATAGTTTGGATATTAATATCCAGCACAGATTTGATGTTAAACGGCTCGTTCAGTGAATCGCAGGGCGTCTCAGTGATCAGCCATGAAACAGTGATTGTGTTCAAATTCCCTTTAAAATCTTGAACGATTCCCTTTGAGCTAAATTGACCTGTTTCCTTTACATTTATGGTGGAGGATGCGGGCAGTTTAATCTAAATTGTGAGCATAAACCAAGTTATTTAATCTTTTATTTTGCTGCGGATGAAATATGAGAAGCTAGGGAGGCGTGAGTGTATGTGTTTGTGTGACCCGTGACGTTAGCAGCGCGCGCCCGCTTAAATGAAAGCAGCTAGAGGAGACTGCAACTCAAGTCCGCCTCTCCATTGTTAACAGCAGTAAGTGAACTTAAAAGTAAACATCTGAGATCGTACAATAAGGCAGAAATTGAGCGTGTTCCTCATTTTTGTAATGCCTTGCTTATAGCTGATTTGATTTCACTGCGTGTTCCAGTGCCTCTCAAAAGCTATCTCAGTCACCTTTCACTGAACGGAGCTAAATTGTAGTGAACCAAAAGGGATATAAATCGGTGAATAAAGAATAGTTTTGAGCGTGTTCCTCAATCTATTTATCAGAGCCTCCGTATTCATATTTCATATAGTTTGATTGCCCGTGCGTGTTCCACTGCCGAATCAAATTTGACTCCCCTAAGTTAAACATTAGAGAAAAATGTTTGCCCGTTTGTGTCCGTCCACAGAGTGAATGCATTCTCATGGAACACTGCGTGTGTCCGAGAGTTATTTGAATGGGAGTGTTTTAAAAGCTTGATCAAGTAAATTTTAACTGTGTACCAACAGCGAAAAAAAAAACAACTTGTGTTTGTGTCCAGAAAAACTGGCACAGAGATTCAGATTGCTGAGACCTCTATCACTGTGTTCCCTTAAATACAGCACGAAGGTGCTATTTGAAATAAGATAAATTTAACTCTATACGAACTGAGAGTTTAAGTGCCACATCGCAAAACCAACTAAAAGCGGTGTTGTTATTTGTACAGTGTTGAAATGAGCCGACATTTCATGTAACATTCTTAACTGTATTTGCAACTATGCAACGATTAATTTGCTAGTACAGTAGAATTTGATTTGGTTGCCACAGTTACCATGACACGGAAGTCTTAACGCACTTCCAGAGCAACTTTAAACTGCGCATGTGCAGCGCAGACGCTAGTGTAAACAAACTCCATGGTGTTGCTAAGCTTACGAAACCATTGTATTTACATTGAAGTCTATGATAAAGCCACTAGCCTCAAAGGTTTCCCGTTAGCATTAACATCCAGTGGTTGAATAGTGTGTGTTTGGGCAACACTGACGTGATTTAACCCTTTAAACATCTTAACTAACACTTGTTGGTGTCTTTCTCTCTTATTGCTCTGTTTTCTCACTATACAACTTATTTTCATTTTACTAGAAAGGGAAAAAACTGACTCACAATTATTAATTGTCAAATTGAAATTTAATTGAAACATTACATTTATTTTGAATGATTAAAATTTCCTTCTCAGATCATTTCATATGATCCTTTATTTCTAGTATTCTCTTTTGGGCCTAATTATTTTAGGAATTAATAAGCCTTGAAGTAAACTTATTCTACCTAATTTATTACCCATCTGAATATATGCTATTCAGGCCTTTACTTATTTGATTGCGTTTTACCCCTCTTCCTGTTTTGGTTATACACTTAACCACTATTGTTTTACTTATTGATTTCCTCTATTTAATCTAATTTTTGCATACTTTGCCCATTTATTATTTTTTTTAAATGTTACTTTTTCTTACCATTTCTTTCCTCTGTGTATCCTAGCTTGGCAACGACACACCTGAGCCCTAAAAGGAGACATTGTAATCCCTCACTACGAGTTCAAATAAATTCGAAAGAAAACTTTCTTTCACTTAAAGTTTATTTTGTTTGATTAGTTGTGCAGCAACTAAAACAACACTCTCCTCGTAGTTGAGATAACCACTACTGAGACTTACCATCTCCGTCATCTCTCTCCTTTCCTTTCCTCTTCACTTTTAACATTTGTAGGACATGTAAGAACCATCAATCAATTCTAAGTGAATTAAATACACAATCGTGTCAAAGACGACAAATCATCCTTATGAATTTGATTGTAATCAACCTCTCATTTGTTCTTCATAACCTCCCTACATTTGGAAACGCAATCCATCCAACGTTGAGATCAATTTAATAGAGATACGTGTTGAGCAACTGTCACCTTCGCAGCCTTCCTGGTGAGCGGTCCAACTGTAAGGTGTACGTTGTCAATCCTGTCAGACTAAGAAAAGAGATATCAGCATTATTATTGTATTCTTTTTTCCAAAACAAGAAATATAATAATATTGTTTACCTTTTTGATAACATTTAATTGGAAAAAAATTTGTTTTGCATTTTGCTTGTCATTTAATTTGTTTTTCACCTCTTTCTCTCTTTTCCTCCTCCTCATTAGAGTGACAAAGTCTTCACATCTCTAGTTTACTTAGACACCCTGAGACCAACACAGTCATCACCACATTTCATTAGTGGTTCACAAGCACTGATACAACTGTTCGATTTTGCTGTATTTGGCTGAGCAGTAGTTTGGGTGGCTCGCCAATGTACTAGATTTCTCGAATACATAAAATAAGTAAGCCTGACCAAAGTTCTTGTGGGGAGAAGAATTTATTGAAGGTAGCAGTGTAGCAGTTCTTCAGCAGTGATGTTGGCATGTCATCCTTCAAACAGTCTTAACCCAAAGTACTGTCTGTGAGAACAGACCTTTATACCTGTTAACAAATGTGCTACAAACAATACAATAACACCCCATGGAGAGACAATGATAGTGTAACATTTTGATGACTTGAAAGGATCTCTCCCATGGAGAGCCCATTCATTGACTTGATGTTGACCTAAGAGGCTGATTATATGGGCCAGTTGTTTCACACTATTGTGAACAAAGTACAGTTGCCTCTAGTTGATTCCAAATACATTCAACCAAAGTTTATTAAAAACAATTAATCTTTCACAACACTTAGTTGTCCCACAACACATAGGCTTTTACTCCACACAGATCTGTGTCAGTCTCTCTTCTCCACAGCGTGCCAACATGCCGCAGACTGCAGACCCCATTGCCCATGGGGAAGATGTGAACACATGGCTGAGAGGCATGACAGACAGCCTCACCCCCAAGACCTTTGAACTGTTATTATTTTTAATAATAATCCTAATCCTGAGAAGATTACTGACACAAGATTCAAGCCAGAACAACAACCACGAGGAGCTAGTCAAGATCACCAGCTCCCTAAGCTATGCCTTCACAACCCAACTGAAACTGAGCGACAAGCACATCACCCACCTTCAAGAGGAGCTGACATGTGCTCAACGTCGCATAGACAAGCTGGAAGTGAAAGTTCAGGATCAACTCAAAGCACCCAGTGAGAGGGAGAAGGATACAACGGAACAAGTTATGAAGTTCCTAGCAGCCCTGGTTGCAGCTCAGCTCGACCAGCAACATAAAACGGCTGCTCAGAAAGACCTGGTAAACAGACTCCAGTATGCCGAACAGCTACTAGAGAAAGCCAAGATAAATATCAGAAACAAGAATTCTGAAATTAGTGCTTTGAAAGACCACCTTGAAAGGTACCCAACTGAAACGGACAATCTGACCCAACAACTAGACGATACCAACGATGAGCTCTACATGGTCAGAAAAGAACTCCAATGTGCTTACAAGCACAAACAAGAGCCAAGGAAAGAGAAACCTCTCTTAGCCTCATCACTGCTGAGCAGAGCAGAGTCCCACATACAGGAACTGGCATATGACGAAAGGAGCGAAGGGCCACAACCCAAAACCTCACCTGCCTTCGCCACACAACCCTTTCCTGCCAACGAAAGAAAACCTCCCGTCCAAGACCTTGGAGCTGCACACGGGATGGCCATCAAAGACCTCAACAAGCTGTCTGAAAACATCAGCAGGTTCAACCCGGACTCCACAGAGAGCCCCGACATCCAGGCTTACCTGCGAGATATCGAATTTCATCTGGAAGTGAGACCTCATGTGACTGACAGAGACTGGTTATACCTCCTTAGAGCCATGTCCAGTCCTGAGGTACGAAACTTTCTAGATCAACAGCCCAGTCAAACTAAGTCAAACTACCAGCGACTTTGTGAGGTCCTAATTAAAGAGTTTACAGACCCAGAGTCTGAACATAGACTGTTAACTGCCTTGGAAACCAAACTACAGCCGATTCCGACGAGCCTACTTTAGTGCACACAACCAACCTGACCTTGTAGAGGATGTGAACTTCAAAAGCCTCTTCCTAAAGAATCTGCCCCCTGGAGTCAGTCACCATCTAGGTGCCATGGCCTGTCCGAACTCCATGACCATCCAACAGTTGCGTGACCTAACACAGAAGGCCTACAACAAACAGAAGATGGCCTCAAAGAAAGGTAACAGAACCTCCACACTCTTGAACTCTGTCAACAAAGACTCAAGCCTTGCACTGGATGACACCCAGTGGCATCACAACACCAGAGGCTTCCATCAAGAGCACAGAGAGCGTGACACCCATATCCTCGACCGTTTTCAGCCCAACTGCTGGAAAAATCCATGGAACCAGCCATGCTTCTCAAGAAACCAAAAGGATAACATCTGGAAACCTGACCAGATATCCAAAAGTAATCACCTGAATCATCCAAGAGCAACTCGTGTGGGTAAGCGACAACAAAACCCACCTCAGCACCACTCAGACATGCACAGTGCTGAGTATGCACAAGAACATGACAGCTTACCATCAGAAGACATGGAACAAGTCATAAAACAACTGACCATTTACATGCATATGACAACAAAGTTGAGTTATGCTCGCTGTGACCAGCGACAGAATGGAAGGCCGGTGATCACCTGTTACACCACATCAGAGATGACAAGCACCTGTTTAACAACGACCCAGAATGAACAAGTCTTTCATGGCCAACCGTTAATGAAAAATCTGAGGTACTAAAGGACATCACCTCAGTCACTAACAAACTGTCAAATGAACTCCAACTCCAAGATCCACATTCCAGTCTGTGCAACAGCAACCACCAGAGCACAGAAGGTCAGGAAGTCTGCTACAGCCAGAAGGCATCACAAGAAGAATGCAACATAGGAGACAAAGTTTTACAACCCAGCTTCACACAGCCATGCCAAACTGCCTCCGACTGTCTGCTAAAGAACTTCCTGCCTCTCTGGACTGACCCCCATTAGACCATGGACACGCCCTCATCTAAGCCAAGGATGCAGAGAGCCTTCAGTAACATACTAGAAAAAGGGGGAGACAACACAGACTTGAACAGATCTGACCACACATGCACTACACCATTAACACACACAACATTACCTACAACGAGAGGTAAACACATCTACTTATAACACATTCAACAAATGTATTCTTCCCACAGGTAGAATATCCAACTTTTAGCGTAACAAAGTTACAAATACTCACCATGAAGAAACGTGCAGCCATCCTCACAATAGGTAGAACACCTGACACAAAGTTAAGGTTCATGACACACTAGCTGCACATGACATCCTAGCTCAATAGTAGTTGTAACCCATGCTAGGAAAAACCTACAGCAGCTATGTTTTGTTTTGTTCTTCTTTAACCTATCCTTCTCCTTCCCCTCTTTCCTGAGTAGGTGAAACACCTAGACACCCTGCAAGGGTCAAATGTCTGATATTAGGATTGACTTGCAACACCTAATATCCACCAGCCACTCTAAACTGTATGGAAGCCAGAGAGCTCCATGCATGATAGGTCATTTCATTTAATTGAAAATGAGGTTACTAGAAAACTAACGGTAAACGTGTAAATTAAGACAACCTAGAAGAACCGAACAAAGTTAACCACAAATTTGATTGATAAATCAAAATAAAACAATGATTTCCAAAACGATCTAAACTATCCTCAATGTGTTAAACTACACTGACTAATTGAACTTAACCTCGTGTACCTAAATAACCTGATGCCTGCACCAGTACAGTAACTGTCATGGAGGTGTTGTCTTGTTGTTTGCTGTGTTTGTCTACTTCTTCTGCCTTTGTTTCTCCGGCGATTGACGATGTCTTCAGCTAAACACCTCGCCGATCGAAAGGGGAATATGTAGCATAAATGACTCGAACCAGACAAATTAAAGAGTCGATCAGGGCTGTGGTTGAAACACGAGCCGAATTCCTCAGCAAGTCATAAATCAGTTCTAGTGCCACAAGTCCCAAGCAAGATGACCAACCAACCCTTTCACAGAACAGCTTTCAACATTAACGTCACTAGAACAATTATTGACAATTTTAATTTTGTAGAAGAGATTTGGGGCAAGTGAGATGCAACGTCGGACATCACATGTAATCCCATGAGAGTTATACACAATATCCTTAAACACCTCCCCCACCTAGCAGAACCAGACTGAAATTCCTAAGGGGGGCTGGGGGCCTTTGAACCTCTGGTCTCCACAGAAATATTTGTCAGATAATGACAAAGAAACTGTCTTTTGTACATATATATGGACCAAAATGAACTCCAAAATGACATCTAAATGAATATCAGTCCATCGCTTAACTCCGTATTCATTTATATGTAACCCACACATTTGACAATCATGTTATAATCACTTATTGTGTATGTCTTATAATATCTATTGGATAGCTTAAGGATACATATTCATGTCTCATATGTATGTGTATGAATCTGTTAGCTTGAGACAGTCATGACCATCAGTTATTTGTCAAATGTATCATATTCTTGTTATAGGAATCATGTCTAAAATTAGACCCTGCAAGAGCGAGAAAATTCAGTCCACATGCTTGATAAGACAACATATGATTTATGATACCCCCGAGCCAAGACAATATCTGATTGGTCAAGACAACATTTTAGGTGTGGCCAACAGTCCAGTTTAAATACTTAGGACACCATAAAATCTTTGCTTTTAGTTGTTAGCTTTGCTTCTGCTATTAGTCATGCCTGCTTTTAGCTTTGCTTCTTAGCTTTTAGCCATGCTGTTAGTCATCACTATTCTTTGAGCGCGGTTCCAGCGTGCTTTGGCCTGCCTGCTGCTACTTAGCTACGTTGAGAAGAAACACCACCTAGCCTCGTCAAACTTTATTTCTTTTCTTTTCCATTTGAGAGTTTCGTGTTCTGAGTTAATTTTTGTAATGCCGTCTGACCTCGACTACCCATTCTACTTCAACCAGCCACACAACTTTGCATCTTCAGCCAACGCCCAACCACAGGCTTCCCAAGACGTCACTTCAACGACTACTGAACTTCCAGCCAATCAGCGACATCGGGATACCCCTTTCAACGACAACAAAGGGGACTCCCTTTTCAGAGGAGACGCAAGTAACTTTACCTCCAGACTGTGACCTTTACTGGTGTATCTAATATAATTTTAACCTCATTGAGGAACTCAATGCAAGGGCTAATTACGTGATTGATGGTTGTTCATGTCTATGCAATTGAACGTATTGCTGTAAACTTGGGATTCCACATTTCCATTCTCTTAAACTCATCTTTCCCTAACTTTCAATCTTCCTGCAACTTGTGTGAATGTGTGAGTGCGTGCGTTTGTGCGTTAGATTAGTTTATATGTCTTAGATTTATCTTATAAAGCCTTATTCATATTGAAAAGAGAAGTATCTTGTGTTTTGTGCTCACAAGTTAATGTCTTAAATTGCCGATCTTGTTACTGTGCTAATTGATAGTGTTTTCACTATAGTTTGGATATTAATATCTAGCACAGATTTTATGTTAAACGGCTCGTTCAGTGAATCGCAGGGTGTCTCAGTGATCAGCCATGAAACAGTGATTGTGTTCAAATTCCCTTTAAAATCTTAAACAATTCCCTTGGAGCTAAATTGACCTGTTTCCCTAACAGCAACACTTTTGTTTTTGCCCCCATTTTTCATGAGCTGAACTCAAGGATCTAAGACTTTTTCTATGTAATCAAAAGGCCTATTTCTCTCAAATATGGTTCACAAATCTGTGTAAATCTGTGTTAGTAAGCACTTCTCCTTTGCTGAGATAATCAATCCCCCTCAAACAGGTGTGGCATATCAAAATGCTGATTAGACCGCATGATTATTGCACAGCCTAGGTGTGCCTTAGACTGCCCACAATAAAAGGCCACTCTAAAATGTGCAGTTTTACTGTATTGGGGGGTCCAGGGGGGTCTAAAAACCAGTCAGTATCTGGTGTTACCATTTGCCTCACGCAGTGCAACACATCTCCTTCGCTTAGAGTTGATCAGGTTGTTCAGTGGGTTCAGTGGCTGTGTGAAGTTGCTGGATATTGGCAGGAACTGGAACATGCTGTCGTATGCACCGATCCAAAGCATCCCAAACATGCTCAGTAGGTGACATGGCCGGTGAATATGCTGGCCATGCAAGAACTGGGATGTTTTCAGCTTCCAGGAATCTGTGCATTATCATGATACAACATGAGGTGAAGGTCGTGGTTGAATGGCACAACAATGAGCCTCAGGATCTCGTCACAGTATCTCTGTGCATTCAAAATGGCATCAATAAAATGCACCTGTGTTCATTGTCCATAACATATGCCTGCCCATACCATTACGCCATCGCCACCATGGACCAGTCGATCCATAACTTTGACATCAGAAACCACTCACCCAGACGACGCCATACACGCTGTCTGCCATCTGCCCTGTACAGTGAAAACCAAAAATTAATCCGTGAAGAGAACACCTCTCCAAAGTGCCAGATGCCATCGAATGTAAGCAATTGCCCACTCAAGTTGGTTACGACAACAAACTAGAAACAGCTATGGTGGACATTCCTGCAGTCAGCATGCCAACTGCACGCTCCATTAAATCTTGCGACATCTGTGGCATTGTGTTGTGTGATAAAACTGCACATTTTAGAGTGGCATTTTACTGTGGCCAGTCTAAGGCCTGGTTCACACGGGACGATTTTAAAATTGTCGGCAGATTTTCCAAACCTGAGAGACCCCACACACGGCGATAAAAAATCACGGGTCTAACAGTTTTGGTCGCTCCGTGTGTGGTGTGCAGCCACACGGCAATATCAACACATCACACACGAACCGATTTGACTCCCGAGCATTCCCAGGTCAGACGGGAAATCTCGCAAAATCCCTCGAGATCAAATGTGACTTTAGAGTAAACAATCATGGCGGACGAAGAGGATGCAGTGGCCATAGTTTGTGCTTTGTTTTTAACGGGAAAAAAAACATAAGAAAAATAAGAAAAGGCGATGGTCAAAGAGGTGGAGACGACGCGAGCATGGACTATACTTGCTATATCATGATATGGAGATAAGTTGTTGTTTTATCTCATAGAAATGTTGTTACGTACTACACAGATTAATAACCGTTGAAATAAACGTTCATATATTAGTTTCCATGTACTCTGGTGGACTGCAGTTGTGGATGTAGTTATGCCCATCGACTTTATTTGTATTTGTTATATTATATACGCCGGCTGTTTTGATTTTGTTTCCCGGTACTATCACTGCCTCGTCACCTCGCGTTCTGATTGGCTACACGCCACAGTCCACAGGCTGCGTGATTGTTTGTCCTCGGGGGACACCACACACGAGAAGAAATCGGGCAAAATAAATCCAACATGTTGGATATCCCCGATTTGAGATCGGAGCGGTCCCGACATTCTTCCGAGCAGAGGAGAGCGGTCTTAACACACCACACACGGCAGGAATATTTGATCAGATTATTTTACGATAATCGGAGCATCCTAAGATTGTCGGAAGGGCTGAATCGGGGCTAAAATCGGCCCAATTATCCTGCCGTGTGAACCAGCCTTAAGGCACACCTATGCAATAATAATTCTGTCTTATCAGCATCTTGATATGCCACACTTGCAGTGTTGGGCAAGCTACTTGGAAAATGTAGTGAGCTAAGCTACCAGTTACTCTACAGTAAATGAAGCTTCACTACACTGAAGCTACCCCCCTGGGAAATGTAGCAAGCTTAGCTACATCAACAGTAGCTTGCTACATCTAAG